>NC_069780.1:165326285-165629315 GCF_027406575.1 Nycticebus coucang | reverse complement strand
GTCAATATTCCTTTTTACCCATCCCCTCTCCTTTCTCTTTTTTCCCTTTTTGCTCTTCAGTCTTCTCATCCTTCTGGTCCTATACCAAAAAGACTCACTGAAACCCTAGTCCAGAGGCACAGCAACTTAAAGAGCAAGAAGAAGTGAAAGGAATATTAGGGCAAGGAAACAGATGAAAGAAATCACTCAGGAGGAAGAATCAGCAGGAAACTCCTGGTAACATGAAAAACCTGTCCAGAGCAATACCCCCAAGAGACCGTGAGGTAGCTATTGCAGAGGATTCTACCTATAAAGAAATGTTAGAAATGACAGAAAGGGAATTTAGGAAACAGATGATGAAAACAATGAAGGAAATGATGGAAACAATGAAGGAAACTGCTGATAAAGTGGAAAATAACCAAAAGGAAATCAAGAAACAGAATCAAATTAGAGATGATCGATATGAAGAATATAGAAAGGACACAGCAGAGCTGAAGGAACTGAAGCAGTCAATAAGGGAACTTAAAGATGAAATAGAAGTATCAACAACAGATTAGATCATGCAGAAGAAAGACTCTCAGAGGTAGAGGACAAAGCTCTTAAGATAACTCAGATAGTTAATTAAAGAGGCAGAAAAGAAGAGAGAGAAAGCAGAATGTTCACTGACAGAATTATGGGACTTCATGAAGCGTTCAAACATACGAGTTATAGGTATCCCAGAAGGGGAAGAAGAATGCCCCAGGGAATGCAAGCCATTCTAGAAAGTATTATAAATGAAAATTTCCCAAATACGGGCGGCGCCTGTGGCTCAAAGGGGTAGGGCACTGGCCCCATATGCCAGAGGTGGCAGGTTCAAATGCAGCCCCAGCCAAAAACTGCAAAAAAAAGAAAAAAAAAGAAAATTTCCCAAATATCACAAAAGATTCTGACACACTCCTTTCAGAGGATATCAGACCCCAGGTCACCTCAACTCCAACAGAGCTTCTCAGAGACAAACTGTGAAGAACCTGTCCAAAGTCAAGACAAAAGAAAAGATTCTGCAAATTGCCAGTAGTATGTGCCAGTTGACCTACAGGGGCAAATCCATCAGAGTGACTGCAGACTTCTCTAATGAAACTTTCCAAAGAGAAGACAATGGTCATCTACTTTTAATCTACTTAAACAGAACAATTTTCAGCCCAGAATTCTATGTCCTGCTAAGCTAAGCTTTAAAATTGAAAGAGAAATCACATCATTTACTGATATACAAACATTGAGGAAATTTGCCACAAGACCAGCTCTACAAGAAATACTTCAACATGTTCTATACACTGACCATCACAATGGACCAATAGCAAAGTAAGATCTCAGCAATTAAAGGACAGAACCTAATTTCCACACTGATGCAAAAGATAAAACTAAGCAATGGAACACACCACTCTTATCAATTATCTCAATAAATGTTAATGCCTTGAATTCCCCACTGAAGAGGCATAGACTGGCTGACTGGATTAAAAAACACAAGCCATCCATTCATTGTCTGCAGGAAATACACCTAGCTTCAAAAGAAAAATTAATACTCTGAGTTAAGGGTTGGAAGACAATTTTTCAGGCAAACGGAATTCAGAAGAAAAGAGGAGTTGCAATCTTATTTTCATATACATGTGGATTTAAAACAACTGAAGTCAAAAAAGACAAAGATGGTCACTTTGTATTGGTCAAGGGAAAAATATAACAAGAAGACGTTTCAATTCTAAATATTTATGCACCCAATTTAAATGCTCCCAGATTCTTGAAACAGACCTTACTCAGTCTGAGCAATATGTTATCCTATAATACTATAATAACAGGAGACTTGAACATTCCTCTTACAGAGCTGGACACATCCTCTAAACAGAAATTAAACAAAGATATAAGGGACTTAAATGAGACCCTAGAACAACTGTGCTTGATAGACGCATAAAGAACACTCCATCCCAAAGATAAAGACTATACATTCTTCTCATTGCCCCATGGAACAGTCTCCAAAATTGATCATATCCTAGGACACAAAACAAACCTTGACAGAATCAAAAGAATTAAAATTTTACCTTGTACTTTCTCAGACCACAAGGCAATAAAGGTGGTACTCATTGCCAACAAAAATGTTCAACCCCACAGAAAGGCATGGAAATTAAACAACCTTCTGTTGAATGACAGTTGGATGCAGGAAGAAATAAAACAGGAAATCATTACCTTTCTTGAGCATAACAACAATGGAGGCACAAGCTACCAAAACCTGTGAGATACTGCAAAAGCAGTTTTGAGAGGAAAATTTATCGCTTTAGATGCCTACATTTGAAAAACAGAAAGAGAGTGCATCAACAAACTCAGAAGTCATCTTATAGAATTGGAAAAAGAAGAACAATCTAAGCCTAAACCCAGCAGAAGAAAAGAAATACCCAAAATTAAATCAGAGATCAATGAAATTGAAAACAAAAGAATCATTCAGAAAATTAATGAAACAAGGACTTGGATTTTTGAAAAAATAAATAAAATAATAAAACCTTTGGCCAGACTAACTAGAAATAGGAAAGTAAAATCTCTAGTAACCTCAATCAGAAATAATAAATGGGAAATTATAACTGAGGTCACAGCCATACAAGAGATCATCTCTGAATACTACAGAAATCCTATGCCCAGAAATTTGACAATATGAAGGAAATGAATCAATATTTGGAATCACATCCTCTCCCTAGACTTAGCCAGGAAGAAATAGAGCTCCTGAACAGACCAATTTCAAGCACTAAGATTAAAGAAACAATAAAAAAATCTTCCAACAAAAATATGCTCTGGTCCGCATGGCTTCATACCAGAACTCTACCAAAGCTTCAAGGAAGAGCTTTATTCCCGTACTGCAGAAATTATTCCAGAAAGTTGAAGAGGAAGGAATCCTTCCCAACATGTTCTACGAAGCAAACATCACCCTGATACCAAAAGCAGGAAAAAAAACAACTAAAAAGGAGAATTTCAGACCAATTTCACTAATGAATATAGATGCAAAAACTCTCAACAAAATCCTAGCCAACAGATTACAGCTTATCGTTAAAAAAGTCATACATCATGATCAAGTAGGTTTCAACCCAGGGATGCGAGGCTGGTTTAACATATGCAAGTCCATAAACGTTATCCACTGGATTAACAGAAGCAAAAACAAAGACCATATGATCCTCTCAATAGATGCAGAAAAAGCATTCGATAAAATCCAGAATCCTTTTCTAATTAGAACACTGAAGAACATAGGCAAACATGGCACATTTCTGAAACTGATCAAAGCTGTCTATTACAAACCTAATATTTTACTGAATGGAGTAAAACTAAAACCTTTTCCTCTTAGAACTGGAACCAGACAAGATTGTCCTCTGTCACCATTGGTATTCATCGCAGTGCTAGAAGTTCTAGCCAATACACTTAGGCAAGACAAGAAAATAAAGGGCATCCAAATGGGAGCAGAGGAGGTCAAACTCTCCCTCTTTGCTGACAATATGATTTTATACTTAAGAGAACCCCAAAGGCTCAACCACAAACTCCTGGAAGTCATCAAAAAATACAGTAATGTCTCAGGATATAAAATCAATGTCCACAAGTCAGGAGCCTTTGCATACGCCAATAACAGTCAAGATGAGAGGCTAATTAAGGACACAACTCCCTTCACCATAGTTTCAAAGAAAATGAAATACCTAGGAATATACCTAATGAAGGAGGTGAAGGACCTCTATAAAGAAAATTATGAAATCCTCAGAAAGGAAATAGCAGAGGATATTAACAAATGGAAGAACATACCATGCTCATGGCTGGGAAGAATCAACATTGTTAAAATGTCTATACTTCCCAAAGCAATCTACCTATTCAACGCCATCCCTATTAAAATATCAACATCGTACTACACAGATTTGGAAAAAATGATTCTACGTTTTGTATGGAACCAGAAAAAAACCCGTATAGCTAAGGCAATTCTTAGTAATAAAAACAAAGCTGGGGGTACACAATACCAGATTTTAGGCTGTACTACAAAGCCATAGTGGTCAAGACAGCATGGTACCGACACAAAAATAGAGACATAGACATTTGGAATTGAATAGAAAACCAGGAAATATAACTAACATCTTACAACCACCTAATCTTAGATAAACGAAATAAGAACATACCTTGGGGAAAGACTCCCTAGTCAATAAATGGTGCTGGGAGAACTGGATATCCACATGTGAAAGACTGAAACTGGACCCACATCTTTCTCCACTCACAAAAATTGATTCAAGATGGATAAAGGTCTTAAATTTAAGACATGAAACAATAAAAATCCTCAAAGAAAACACAGAAAAACACTGGAAGATATTGGCCTGGGGAAAGACTTCATGAAGAAGACTGCCATGGCAATTGCAACAACAAAAATAAACAAATGGGACTTCATTAAACTGAAAAGCTTCTGTACAGCTAAGGAGACAACCAAAGCAAAAAGATAACCTACACAATGGGAAAGGATATTTGCATATTTTGAATCAGACAAGAGCTTGATAACTAGGAGCTATAGAGAACACAAAATTAATCCACATGAAAAAAGCCAACAACCCCATATATCAATGGGCAAGAGACATGAATAGAATCTTCTCTAAAGATGACAGACGAATGGCTAACAAATGAAAAAATGCTCATCATCCTTAATTAATAGAGAAATACAAATCAAAACCACCCTGAGATACCATCTAACCCCAGTGAGAATGGCCCACATCACAAAAATCTCAAAACTGCAGATGCTGGCGTGGATGTGGAGAGAAGGGAGCACTTTTACACTGCTGGTGGGACTGCAAACTAATACAACCTTTTTGGAAGGAAGTATGGAAAATCCTCAAAGAACTCAAGCTAGACCTCCCATTTGATCCTGCAATCCCATTACTGGGCATCTACCCAGAAGGAAAAAAGTCCTTTTATCATAAGGACACTTGCACAAGACTGTTTACTGCAGCTCAATTTACAATTGCCAAAATGTGGAAACAGCCTAAATGCCCACCAACCCAGGAATGGATTAGCAAGCTATGGTATATGTACCATATGGAATACTATTCAGCCATTAAGAAAAATGGAAACTTTACAGCCTTTGTATTAACCTGGATGGAAGTGGGAAACATTATTATTACTATTATTATTATTTATTTTAGAGACAGAGTCTCACACTATCACCCTCGAGCAACCTCCAACTCCTGGGCTTAGGCAATTCTCTTACCTCAGCCTCCTGAGTAGCTGGGATTACAGGCGCTTACCACAACATCCGGCTATTTTTTTGTTGCAGTTTGGCCGGGGCTGGGTTTGAACCCACCACCCTTGGTATATGGGGTCAGCGCCCTACTGAGCCAGAGGCGCTGCCCGGGACACATTATTCTTAGTAAAGCATCACAAGAATGGAGAAGCATGAATCTTATGTACTCAATTTTGATATGAGGACAATTAATGACACGGTGGGGGTGAGGGAAGGGGAGAGCAGAGAGAGAAAGGAGGAGGGAGGGGTGGGGAAAGGAAGAGCAGAGAGAGGGAAGGAGCGAGGGGTAGGGGTCTTGGTGTGTGCCACACTTCACACCTTTTCGGGGCAAGATATGATTGTAAGAAGGTCTTTACCTAATAAATGCAATCAGTGTAACCTGGTTTCTTGTACCCTCAATGAATCCCCAACAAGAAATAAATATATATAGAGAGAGATGTATTTCTATATATATATATACTTATATATATATAAATAAAAGATAAATATAAATAAAAAGATTCGGGTTGTCCCAGCTGCTCGGGAGACTGAGGCAAGAGAATCGTGTAAGCCCAAGAGCTGGAGGTTGCTGTGAGCCGTGTGACATCATGGTACTCTATCGAGGGCAGTAAAGTGAGACTCTGTCTCTACAAAAAATAAAAAATAAAAAATAAAAAGATTCTTTGGGGAAGGAGTGGCAAAAAGAATTTGTAGATTGGAGAGAGACAGCTAAGATAAGTAATATTGTTAACAATAATTTTTATGAAATTTATGGCCCAACAATAGAAAATTTTGGAATTAGGTTCTATATATGTATGGACCATTTCTGTTTTGTGCACTGTATAACTCTGTAACTCAGCACCTAGCAACTTTCCTCTCATACGTGGGCACTAGAAGGGTACTGTTAATAAATGTCTGCTGGGTTATTTTTTGATAAAAGGAACATTAAGAAAATTTCATTAGCTTTCAAATAGTAGACTTCTTCTGGTCACTATTATGTTTAGAAAAATAATACTATTTCTTCACATTCAAGTTAAAAATACGTGGGTAAGAATTTTTTTCTCCTGGGTAAAACTTACTATAGGAATTACACAAAAGCAAGATTTCAAGTAATTTTTACCATGTAAAACTTATTATGCGAAATTCAGTTATACCTTAAAATAAGAAACAACCTGCTTATAAAAGTTATTGTCACAGGGTAAAGCTGTTACCAACTTAGAGGTAAAGAAAAATTTTGAAAGGATAATTCTACATGGAGTGCAGTAATAATGTTAACAATTACAACCATCTTTATTATAAAATAAAAATTAAATTATAACTATATACAATGATTTAATAAAGTAGGTATGCATAAGAAAATTAACATAGTAGGTCTGACTGCCTGAAATGACTGCTTATAAGGTTGACCTTGGCTGGTAGCTGGGAACGGGCATTTTGGGAAATTTTCTACCACCTTAACTGATAAGAGTGGCTTGATGAGCCTGAACTTTTTGTATAAACAATGTGTTTTATGGCCAACATGTTCAACACCTGTTTTCAATATGAGAGTGTAGAATTTGGTATATACTAGGTAAAATGAGTTTATGTGACTGGGCTCCAATTATAAAGCCTAAGCACTGAGATTCTAATGAGTTTCTCTGGTGGATAATATCTTACATATGTTGTCACAACTCATCACTGGGGAAATTAGGGACATCCTGTGTAACTCCACTGGGAGAGGATCCATGGACACTTGTACCTGGTTTTCTTCAGACTTTACCTAAAGCACCTTTTCTTTCTGCAGACTTTCCTCTGTATCCTTTCATTGTGATAAATCACAGCTATGAATATGTCTGCATGCTAAGTCATGTAAGTCGTTCTAGTGACTCATAAAACTTGAGGGGTAGTCTTGAGAACCACAACCCAGTAAGTATGTGTATAGTATATTATGAATAATCATCATTAAAAATTTAAAAAAATGAATTACTATAGGTTTATCTTTTTTTTTTTTTTTTGAGACAGAGTCTCCTTTTGTCACCTTGGGTAGAGTGCAGCGGCATCATAGCTCACCGCAACCTCAAACTCTTGGGCTCAAATGATCCTCTTACCTCAGTCTCCCGAGTAGGTGGGATTACATGTACCCACCATAATGCCTGGCTAAGGTTCAACTTATATTGAAGGTTAAATCACGTAAAGACTGTTATTTATTTAAAAAAAATGAAGACTGTCCAGTAATTTATTTATTTATTTATTTATTTATTTTTGAGACAGAGTCTATGTTGTCCTTGGTGGAGTGCTGTGGTGTCACAATTCACAGCAACCTCAAACTCTTGGGCTTAAGAGATTCTCTGGCCTCAGCCTCCCAGTAGCTGGGACTACAGACACCTGCCACAACACCAGCTATTTTTTTGTTATAATTGTCGTTGTTGTTTTAGCAGGCCCTAGCCAGGTTCAAACCCACCAGCCCCAATGCATGTGGCCGGCACCCTAACCACTGAGTTATGGGCGCCGAGCCGACTATTCAGTAATTTAAAAAGTCATATAGGACCTGGCACAGTGGCTCATGCCTATAATCCCAGAACACTGGGAGGCTGAGTTGGGAGATTGCTTGAGTTTAGAAGTTTGAGACCAGCCTGAGCAAGACTGAGACCCCATCTGTAAAAATAGCCAGGCATACGTAGCAGAGCAGCTTCTTTGCTGTAATCTATTGAAAGTCAGCCCTCGACACAAGGGTTTGTTAAAACAAAGAAAAAGAGAGAGAAAACTATAGTCAGCTGTAAAAATCTTTCATTCATACACAGCTGGTGGACCTTTCTGTAAGGCAATTTGATAACATGTATCAAAAGTGTTAAACCATAGGTAGTCTCATCCAGTAACCTTATTTCTAAGAATTTATCCAAAAGAAACTATTAGTAAAATGCTCACAAATATTTATGTACATTGCAGCATTATTTAAAATAGTAAATAGTAGGGCGGCGCCTGTGGCTCAGTGAGTAGGGCGCCGGCCCCATATGCCGAGGGTGGTGGGTTCAAACCCAGCCCCGGCCAAACTGCAACAAAAAAAAAATAGCCGGGCGTTGTGGTGGGCACCTGTAGTCCCAGCTGCTCGGGAGACTGAGGCAAGAGAATTGTGTAAGCCCAAGAGTTAGAGGTTGCTGTGAGCCGTGTGACGCCACGGCACTCTACCCGAGGGCGGTACAGTGAGACTCTGTCTCTACAAAAAAAAAAAAAAAAAAAATGTATAATAATGGGAAAAAGGCTCAACGTATTTTTGTAAAAAATATTTATTGAGGGCACCCATAGTTCAACGGTTAGAGCGCTGGCCCTGTGCACCAGGGGTGGTGGGTTTGAATCTGGCCCAGCCCTGCTAAACAAAACAAACAAATAAAACAAAACAAAAAATATATAGATGTATATATATATATATTTATTGACATTGGAAAATATTCATCATAATAACATAGTAACACATGGGTCATTATTAAAGTTTTGAGATACACAAAAATAAAAAAATGTAAAATCCACACAGATAGAAATAAATGAAGTCCTCCCAGCAACAACAATAGGCTGAGTAAGTTGAAACTTGCACAATCAGAAAGAACACTGTTAACAATATTTCTTAGAAGTGAAATAATGGACCATAACACAGCCTGTCTCAAAATTTTTGTAGTGACCTATGTCTTAACTTTTAAAAGGATGCAAAATAGGGCTGGGCACTGGGACGCTGAGGTGGGTGGATCATTGAGCCCAAGAGTTTGAAGATGCTGTGAGCTATGACACTTCAGCACTCAACCTCAGGGAGACAGAGTAAGAAGACTCTGTCTCAAAAAACAAAAAATGCAAAATAGAATATAAAGCTCTGATAATACACATATACATATACACACGTATCAAAAGATGGTAGGCAAAAAAGTAGACTTATAAGTGATTTTATTTTCTTTATACTTTTCCATATTTTCAAAATTGTCTAAAAAGAACATGTATTACTTTCATAATAAACACAAAAATTTTAAAGAAGAGGACCATATGATTCTTTCAATTGATGCAGAAAAAGCTTTTGATAATATCCAGCATCCCTTCATGATCAGAACACTTAAGAAAATTGGTATAGTTTCTTAAACTAATAGAGGCCATCTACAGCAAACCCACAGCCAATATCATATTGAATGGAGTTAAATTGAAATCATTTCCACTTAGATCAGGAACCAGGCACGGTTGCCCATTGTCTCCACTGCTCTTTAACATTGTAATGGAAGTTTTAGCCACTGCAATTAGGGAAGAAAAGGCGATCAAGAGTATCTACATAGGGTCAGAAGAGATCAAACTTTCACTCTTCGCAGATGATATGATAGTATATCTGGAAAACACTAGGGATTCTACTACAAAACTTTTAGAAGTGATCAAGGAATACAGCAATGTCTCAGGCTACAAAATCAACACCCATAAATCTGTAGCCTTTATATACACCAACAATAACCAAGCTGAAAAAAACAGTCAAGGACTCTATTCCTTTCACAGTAGGGCCAAAGAAGATGAAATATTTGGGAGTATACCTAACAAAGGATGTGAAAGATCTCTACAAAGAGAATTATGAAACTTTAAGAAAAGAAATAGCTGAAGATGTTAACAGATGGAAAAACATACCATGCTCATGGCTGGGAAGAATCAACATTGTTAAAATGTCCATACTACCCAAAGCAATATATAATTTTAATGCAATTCCTATTAAAGCTCCATTGTCATATTTTAAAGATCTTGAAAAAAATAATACTTCGTTTTATATGGAATCAGAAAAAACCTTGAATAGCCAAAACATTACTCAGCAATAAAAACAAAGCAGGAAGAATCACACTACCAGACCTGAGATTGTACTATAAATCGATAGTGATCAAAACAGCATGATACTGGCAGAAAAACAGAGAAGTAGATGTCTGGTACAGAATAGAGAACCAAGAGATGAATCCAGCTACTTACCGTTATTTGATCTTTGACAAGCCAATTAAAAACATTCAGTGGGGAAAAGATTCCCTATTTAACAAATGGTGTTGGGTAAACTGGCTGGCAACCTGTAGAAGATTGAAACTGGACCCACACCTTTCACCATTAACTAAGATAGACTCTCACTGGATAAAAGATTTAAACTTAAGACATGAAACTATAAAAATACTTGAAGAAAGTGCAGGGAAAACTCTTGAAGGAATAGGCCTGGGTGAATATTTTATGAGGAGGACTCTCCAGGCAATTGAAGCAGTATCAAAAATACACTACTGGGACCTGATCAAACTAAAAAGCTTCTGCACAGCCAAGAACATTGTAAGTAAAACAAGCAGACAGCCCTCAGAATGGGAGAAAATATTTGCAGGTTATACCTCCAATAAAGGTCTAATAACCAGAATCCACAGAGAACTCAAACGTTATTAGCAAGAAAAGAACACGTGATCCCATCTCAGGGTGGGCAAGGGACTTGAAGAGAAACTTCTCTAAAGAAGTCAGACGCACAATCTACAAACACATGAGAAAAAGCTTATCATCCTTAATCATCAGATAAATGCAAATCATCAGATAAATGCAAATCAAAACTACTTTGAGATATTACCTAACCCCAGTAAGAGTAGCCCACATAACAAAATCCCAAAACCAGAGATGTTGGCGTGGATGTGGAGAAAAGGGCACACTTCTACACTGCTGGTGGGAATGCACACTAATACGTTCCTTCTGAAAGGATGTTTGGAGAATACTTAGAGACCTAAAAATAGACCTGCCATTCGATCTTATAATTCCTTTACTAGGTTTATACTCAGAAGACCAAAAGTCACAATATAACAAAGATATTTGTACCAGAATGTTTATTGCAGCCCAATTCATAATTGCTAAGTCATGGAAGAAGCCCAAGTGCCCATCAAGACACGAATGGACTAGCAAATTGTGGTACATGTATACCATGGAATATTATGCAGCCTTAAAGAAAGATGGAGACGTTACCTCTTTTATGTTTACACGGATGGAGCTGGAACATATTCTTCTTAGCCAAGTATCTCAGGAATGGAAGAAAAAGTATCCAATGTACTCAGCTCTACTATGAAGCTAAATTATGTCTTTCACATGAAGGCTATAACCCAACTATAGCACAAGACTATGGGGAAAGGGCCAAGGAAGGGGAAGGGAGGGGGTGGTACTGGTGGAGGGAGTGGGGAGGTTAGGGTGGAGAGAGGGTAATGGGTGGGGCCTCATCTATGGTGCATCTTAGAATGGGTACAGGCAAAACTTACTAAATGCAGAATACAAATGCCTACATACAGTAACTAAGAAAATGCCATGAAGGCTACGTTGAACAGTTTGATGAGAATATTTCAGATTGTATATGAAACCCGCACATTGTACCCCTTGATTGCACAAATGTACACAGCTATGATTTAACAATAAAAATAAATAAATGAAAAAAATAAATTTTAAAGAAGATAAAAATCAGAGTAAAAAATCTATACATTGTGGCTGAAACAATAAATGAACTCGGTATGGATTCCATTTAGAAATTCTGATATGTCAGGCCTTTTAGACACATTCACATGTATAATATATACCTAATTGTCTACCACTCAAAGAAAATTATGTGTTCATTCATATATAACTTTCCCTCTGGTTATTGCTTAATTTAAAAATACCTCTTTGGGGCCAGGCATGTTAGCATTCTGGGAGGCTGAGGCAGGTGGATTGCTTGAGCTCAGGAGTTCTAGACCAGTCTGCCCCTCTCTACTAAAAATAGAAAAACTAGCCAGTGTCGTAGTGGGTGCCTGTAATCCCAACTACTGGGCAGGCTGAGGCAAGAGGATTGCCTGAGCCCAAAAGATTGATGTTGCTGTAAACGATAATGATGCCATGGCACTCTACCAAGGGTGACAAAGTAAGACTTTCTCTCAAAAAAACAAAAACAACAAAAAAAAGAACCTCTTTGAAAAGGCACTCCACATACTCTGCGATTTCTTAAACAGATTTAAAAAGACTCAAAATACTTCAGAAAATGATTTCCATGGTATTACTAAACCACTTATACAACAGTTAAATAAAATATAAATACAGTAAGGAAAAATACTTGGGGCTTGGCACCTATAGCTCAGTGGCTAGGGCAACAGGTCACATATACCTGTGTTTGAACCTTGGCGGGTTTGAACCTGGCCCAGGCCTGCCAAACAACAATAACAACAAAAATAAATAGCCAGGTATTGTGGCGGGCCCCTGTAGCCCCAGCTACTTGGGAGGTTGAGGCAAGAGAATCACTTAAGCATAAGAATTTGAGGTTGCTTTGAGTTGTGATGCCACGGTACTCTATCAAGGATGAGTACCTAGTGAAACTGTCTCAAAAAAAAAAAAAAAAAAAAAGAAATACTTGAGTACCCGACAGTGTATCTAACAAATATGGCTGTGAGAAAACATACTATCATTTCAGTAGGTAAACTATTGTGCTGCTAAATCCTGAACATCCTGAGATAAAAAACCACCAAAAACAAACAAAAACCCAACATGAATCTTGCTATTGAGAAACTGTCCAAAATCCAACATATTAATATTATAGCCTAGTCAGCAGAGAAGCAGAGCAACTAACTTTCATGTATAAGCAATTTCATGTTTAAACCTATAAATACAAATTAATAAGATTAAATATGCTGAGCTTTAAAACACATACCTGAACAATCTTCATTTTCTTTCACAGGCAATTGGGACCATCTCAGTATTTCTCTTACCAGCTGATCACACAATCCTTGAGCATCATTTAAATTATAGCTATAGAGGTAGCAGTATAAAAGAGAAAGATAATAGCGAACCTGAAGAAAACATATTCTTCTTCCTCCTGAAATAAGAAATAATTAAACTCATCTTAAAAGCATCTAAGTAAGAAAAGCTCTTCATCTACTGCTTAGTAGACAGGAATGTGCAGTTTGTGAAAATTCAACATGCTGTGCATTCATGATATAAAAACTTTTCTGTATCTGTTTCTTATTATCAATAAAAGATTTTTAAAACGAAGACCAGTGATATTTTGCTCTTTTTTCACTTTATTTTATTTTTTTAATTCAGGTTAATGTAAGGGGTACAAACAACCAGGTCACAACACATGAATTTATTAGGTATAGTAATTATAATTGTGTCCCAAATGTTCTTTTTCATTTTAAATTTTCAACAATTTTATTTTCTTTCCTCAGGCCCTAGAATAACTCAGATTTTACCCAAATTGAAATCCCATCATCTCAGCATTAAGCTCTAGTAATGAATTCTATCTCAAGTACATAAAATATGAAATAGAAGGAAACATGCCACAAAACCCTAAAGGAACCATACACACATCAAATAGATGATCAAAGAGACTTCCTGAAGGAGAGGAAACAACTATTCAATAAGATAAGAGTCCTCTGGGCGGTGCCTGTGGCTCAGTGGGTAGGGCGCCGGCCCCATATACCAAGGGTGGCAGGTTCGAACCTGGCCCCAGCCAGCTAAAACAGCAATCACAACTGCAACAACAACAACAACAACAAAAAGAGCTGGAAGTTGTTGCAGGCACCTGTAGTCTCAGGTACTTGGGAGGCTGAGGCAAGAGAATTGCTTAAGCCCAAGAGTTGGAGGTTGCTGTGAGCTGTGACGCCACAGCACTGTACCAAGGGCAACAAAGTGAGACTGTCAAAAAAAAAAAAACAAAAACAAAACAATTGCCTTTAAATATTTAAAGGGTCCTTTGGACCGAAACTCTTATCCATTTTTCCTGAGTAAAAGAATTCCAATTTTATTTGGGGTTACAATGCTCTCAGATCACAATTTCTCATTAGACATAGTCATGTGAAAATGTGACTAAATTCTGAATTAAGATAATACTGTATAGAACTTCCAGAAGAGCTACTTAAAGAGAAGTAAACCAACTACTCTAGTCATTTTCTAGCCCTTCCTACTTTCCTCCCGTCTGCTGCCTAGAATACAGATGTGATGAGCTCCAGCAGCCATCTTAGCCCACTACCATGGCCTCAACATTGGAGGCAATGCACTAAGAATGGAGTAGAGGGCGGCGCCTGTGGCTCAAGGAATAGGGCGCAGGTCCCATATGCCGGAGGTGGCGGGTTCAAAAAAAAAACTAGCCCCGGCCAAAAACCAGAAAAAAAAAAAAGAATGGAGTAGAAAAACCAAAGAAGCCTGGATCCTTGATGATACTGTGAAAACACCAAATCAGCCCCAGACTGTTGATTTCTGGCTTCTTGATACAAGAGAAAGCCACTCCTTCTCTGTTGAAGTCACTACTACTTTCAGTCACCATTACAGAAGTTATTCCTAACACATACAACTGGAAATGGTATTAAATGAAATGTCCACAATGGAACTCATTATGAAAATTTTTCTTCATCCAGAACTACCCATATCACTGAATGTCACTCTTCTTCATCCAACTGAACAATACCCAAATCTGAGAATTACATTAGACTTCTTTCTCTGGATTTACTCAATCACATGTCCAATTGATCAAACCTATTACTGTCTCTATTACTCTTTGCACTGCTTTGGTTCACCACCTCCTCATCTAATTGATTTTCTTCTAGGTAAAACCAACATCCCTACACCATATCCTGCAATAGACTCTCCACAACTGTACCAAAGCAATCTTTCTTTTTTTTTTTGAGACTGAGTCTCACTCTGTCTCCCTAAGTAGAGTACCGTGGTGACAGCTCATAGCAACCTCAAGCTCTTGGGCACAAGTGATACTCTTGTCTCAGCCTCTTGCGTAGGTGGGAACCATAGATGTGTACCACTGTGCCTGGCTATATTTTCCTATTTTTAGTAAAGATAAGGTCTCACTCTTGCTCAGGCTGGTCTGGAACTCCTGAGCTCAAGCAGTCCACCCATTGTGGCCTCCCAGGATGCTAGGATTACAGGCATGAAATACCATACATGGCCCTAAAGCAAACTTTCTAAATGGTCTATATAACATCATAACAGGTCTTAAATGATCCTACTGCCTTTGAAATAAAAGTCTAATTCCCTGGCACTCCATACAAAATCCTCCTTCATCATGTGTTCTCCATCTATCTTTCACCTTAGCTCCTAGCATCCTATCACCAATATTACAATATTATATAATCTAGTCCTTCTGTACTACTTGCAGTTTTCCAAATTGCCAAGGTTTCTCAGGCCTTTTTGTTTTTGGAATGCTTATCCATTCCCACTACCTTAAACCCTTCCTACTACCTTAATCGGCCAATTTCTACTCAACTTTAAATGTGAACCCCTCCAGCTTTTCCCCAGACTGAAGCTTGTACTCCAGCCTCAGACTGTTTTGAAGCACTCTTTGGTGCTCCCTAAGCACCTACTATATACAACATAATGAGCAAAGTCACTATGGGCAACTTGAGGGTCAAGTTGTTTTGGTTATCTCTAGTGCCTAGTACAGTGCTGAGCATATAGCAGGCCCTCCACAAATATATGAATGAATGAAACATACAAAGCTACAGCCGTTAAAAAATAAATTTTGTAAGAGTATTTACTGACATCAGAAATACGACCATGTAGTAGTTGCAGTCGGGACTGTCTTCAGGGTCAGTTCCTGACAGAATCTCTGTCATCTCAATCACACTCTCAGCCATGTATCATAAAAGCTACCACCCCTTTTTAAAATCTATACCCCTATATCCTTATCAAAAACTTCATGTAGCCCAAACTTAATGTGACAATATATTAAACTGACAGGAAATTCTTATAGTTAAATTATTTAAGAGCGAAAAGCTTTAACTCTTATTTTTCAAAGTGTGTAAATGAAGGACCCAGTGATGACATTTTGGGCTTTTCATCATTTCAGGCTTTTGTCTTCCATTTTAAAAGCAACCTGAAAATCCTTTGTTTCGTTTCTTAGTAAACCACACCCCTCCCTATCTTTCGGGATGCATCCCTATTTCCCGGAGTGCATCAGAACCCTCCCCACCCCCACCCCCACCCCATTGAGATTGGTGGGACCCTATCAGCCTTAAATTCTAGTGTCAGCATAAGAGATAACCAACCCAAAGGCCACGCTTTGTTTCCCACGCCCCTCACCCCATAACCACTGCATAAAAACCCCACGGGCAATGAGCACAGTGCTCTCGGCCCCAGCTGCATCTGGGAACGCCGGCAGCCCTGGCTCGAGCCTGAATAAACGCCCTCATGTGATTTGCATCGGTGTCTGGCTCTCTAGTATGGTCATTGGGGATTCCAATTCTCGGGTGTAACATTTGGTGCACTGGCTGGGAATCCCCAAGACCCCGAGAGACTCCACCCGAAGGGCCGATAAGTGTACATGTCTTTGTCTCTGTGAATTCTTTCTGTACTGTGCAGGTTTTGGGTTGTGGTCAGAAGACGGCCTAGGTGGACACAATGGAGGGCCACCGACTAGACGCAGAGGAAGATGTTCCCACCTCCTTGGGGGAAGGCTGGGATGTGGAACCCCCAGCCTCTTACAGGGATCACGTGGAATCGATCCCCTTAGGGCTTTTGAGTAGAGGTGGGCTATGCCCGTGGACCAGCGCCAGGCCGTCCATTCACTTTCAGTTTTGCTTCACTTCAGTCCACACCGTGTCTGCCTTTTATATTGTGTGTGTTGCGTTGCATGTTCACTGGGCAACTCTGACAATGGGACGGACTCAAGACGACCCCTGTTTCACTTACCCTTGACCACTTCCAGAACCTGGGTCTGGTGGTAAAGAAAAATAAACTTGAGACCTTTTGCAGGAGTGTTCTCCGTGTGGAGTGGAGCAGGCCAGTGCAGGGGCATGGGGCCGGGTGGGGAGCAACCAGGGTGCAGTGGTGGGAAGGGCCCCGGGCACCCAGGAGACCGGCAGCGGAAACAACTCTGGATGTGAGCCGGGCCCTTAATATGGCCCTAATAATTGCCCCAGCTATGGCAGGTGTTGAGACCACCCCTAGGGAGCCTGTCGGGCGCTGGTGGCCACTGCGCACATGGGGGGGATGCCAGGTAGGGTGGCAGGCATTACCCTCCCCCCACCTGCCACCTGGTCCCCATTCCCACCTCGGCCTGAGCGCCGGGTAGCTGGACTAAGCCAGAATGCGGGAGGCAACGGAGGCAGCTGCGCCTGCACCCCTGCCCTCTCAGGCCCCACGGTGGCACTCTGGTGGCAGGACCTGGTTGAGAACCCCCCTCCCTGGCTGAAAAGTATCCTACCACCTGGGTTGGAGAAAACCGAGGCCAGCACATTGTTTGCCCTGGGAGAAAAGCCTAAACCCAAAGAGACTAGACACCCCTACCCCGCCCCCCTCGTCTCCACACCCCTGTATCCTGTGTTGCGGAGGGGAGCCCAGGAGAACTTTTTACTTGCCTTACCTCCCTTTAATTCAGGCGTGCCACACGCTCAGCAGGTCCCAGGACAGGCTGAAGCAGCAGCAGTGCCACCTGCTGGCAGTCCACCATATACCTGCAGGAGGGCCTTTAGGGAAGCATCCGGGCAGCCTGGGCGGGTGTAGCCAACAATATGGCCTTACCGCTCCCAGCGGTGGGCCCTTCTGCGGAGGGAACTTTACACTATTGGCCCTTCGCCACAAGTGACCTATACAACTGGAAAAATGCAGAACCCTAAGTTCTCAGAAAAACCCACCGCCCTTATTGACTTATTAGATTCTGTCCTTTTCACTTAGCCCACTTGGGATGATTGCCAGCAACTGCTACAGGTCCTCTTCACTACCAAGGAGAGGGACCGAATATTGGCAGAGGCATGTAAGTCTGTCTTAGACAATAATAGGCAGCCTACCACAAATCCAGCACTAATTGAAGCTGTGTTCCTACTGACCCGGCCGGATTGGAATTTCAAAATGGCAGAAGGTAAGGAGAGACTCCAGGTTTACTGCCAGACTCTAATGGGGGGTCTCCGGTAAGCAGCTCCAAAGAGAAGAAGTTGGAGGCTGTGGAAACTGGCCGCCGGAGGAGGTAGGGAATCACCCCGAGAGGATCAACCTCGGTTACTGAGAGATCAGTGTGCATACTACAGGGAGACTAGCCACTGAGCCAGAGAATGTCAAAAAACAAACAAACAAAAAAAAAAACAGAACAATGCGTCCTAGTGGGGAAGCATAGTGACCTTGATAATGAAATAAGTAACATTAGTATATATCTGCCTTCATGAAAACGCCCTTTTCAAGGACAGACTGGAGGATACACAAGTGCCTGGATGGCCACTAGCATCTGATGTGAATTCAGAGACCACAGTCTTTAACTTAATTACGCTTTGCTCATGCCAAAACCTAGTTGAGTGAGTGCAGGCATAAGTTTGCCTACTTCTTCCTGTTTCATGTTTTCTTTGATATTGTTTAACGAATTCAAACTGCAGGAAAATGATAAAATGAAGTCTTCAGCATAACCTAAAAATCATTCTTCCTTTTTCCCCAATATATTGTATATGTGTATGTATAAACTGAATTGCTTAATATATGAACAGAATTGTTGAAATCTAAACTACTTGATAGAGAAGAATCATGGTTGTAGGGCAGTGATTTTCAAACGGTGTGCTATGAGAAGATCTTAGGTGTGCCCCGAAAATTTTTTTAAGATTATTAATTAAATTATTTTTGAAAGAAGTCTAAAAATAGTGAACATGGGGGCAGGCCTAGTGTCACATGCATTCATGTTTATCCCAGACTGCCCTTACTTACCCCTAACTTGGTAGAGACCTCCTTAGTAAAATTGGAGCACAAATTTCTTTTTTTTTTTTTTTTTTTTTTGTAGAGACAGAGTGTCACTGTACCGCCCTCGGGTAGAGTTCCATGGCGTCACACGGCTCACAGCAACCTCTAATTCTTGGGCTTACGTGATTCTCTTGCCTCAGCCTCCCGAGCAGCTGGGACTACAGGTGCCCGCCACAACGCCTGGCTATTTTTTTGTTGCAGTTTGGCTGGGGCTGGGTTTGAACCTGCCACCCTCAGCATATGGGGCCGACGCCCTACTCACTGAGCCACAGGCGCCGCCCCCACAAATTTCTTTCAAACAAGTAATGCCACAGGTTACAGACAGACAGCAACATCCTGTCCATGTTCTCACTCTGCGCTTGGAAGATGAGCATCAACTCCATCAACAGTCTCTACCACCAAGCCAAGTGGATGTCTCTGAGTGGCTGAACTCCTAACCGTCAGCCTGGGCTGAAACAGGGGGAGTGAGACTGGCAAAACACCAGGCTCCAGTGCAGGTAAGACAGTACCCCATGAACCCCAAAGCCAGAAACAGAATCCTGCCACACATTCAGCAGCTACTAGATGCTGGGATTCTGATCCCCCGCTAGTCCCCATGGAACACCCCCTTGTTACCAGTGAAAAAGCCCCTCACTAATGATTACTGGCCAGTTCAAGACGTCCAGGAGGTTAATAAGCGGGTAATGGACATTCTCCCCACTGTAAGAAACCCCTACAACCTCTTAAGCTCACTAGCCCCATCCCATAGAGCCAGGCCCTGTTCGCCTACATGTGGAGTGATCCAGAGAGCGGCATCAGTGGACAGTTAACGTGGACCCACTTGCCACAAGGGTTTAAAAACTCTTCAACTATCTTTGATGAGGCCCTGCACGAAGACCTGGGTGAGTTCCACAGGCAGCACCCCAACCTAACTCTCCTTCAGTACATACATGACATCCTAGTGGTGGCCACCAACGAACAGGACTGCCTACAAGGCACACGAGACCTGCTCATCACACTGGGGGACTTGGGGTATAGGGCATTGGCAAAGAAAGCCCAGATCTGTCAGAAAACTGTAAGTTACCTGGGATACACCCTTAAAGATGATCAAAGGTGGCTCACTGAGGCCAGGAAGCAGACTGTACTTAAGATCCTGACCCCAACAAACCCCAGGCAAGTGCGAGAGTTTGGGGGGTCTGCAGGGTTCTGTTGACATTGGGTACCAAGCCTTGCTGAAATTGCAAAACCCCTCCATGAAGCCACGAGGGAGGGGCATCCCTTCAAGTGGACAACAGAAAGAGAATTAGCCTTTCAGAGACTTAAAACTACTCTGCTTTCTTCCCCTGCTTTGGGGCTCCCTGACATAAGAAAACCATTTCATCTCTATGTGGATATAAAGGGGTGGCCAAAGGAGTATTGACTCAGACTCTAGGACCCTGAACTCATCTAGTAGCCTACCTGTCTAAAAGGCTGCAACTGGTAGCATTAGTGTGGCCCCCGTGCTTAAGTATCATAGGGGCCACCGCCCTCCTGGTAAAAGATGCAGATAAACTCACCCTGGGGCAGGAGCTATTAATAACCACACCCCATGCTATCAAGGGAGTCCTGAAGCAGCCTTCAGACCTATGGATGAGTAATGCATGGCTAACGTACTATTAGAGCCTGCTGCTGAATCCACCGTGGGTCCGGTTCCTCCCAGTGCTGCCCTGAATTCCGCCACTCTTCTGCCCAGCCCGGATGCACAGGCACCGATCCACCACTGCCAGGACATTCTAGCCCATGTTTACAGCTTCCGCCAGGACCTGACTGACCGGCCATTGCCAGACGCCGAAGAGATCTGGTTCACGGATGGCAGTAGCGTCATGAAGGACGGACACAAGTACGCAGGAGTGGCAGTAGTCTCCAAAACGGAGACTCTATGGGCTGAGCCACTCCCAGGCGGTACCTCTGCCCAGTGAGCTGAGATCATCGCCCTCACGAAAGCTCTAGTCCTAAGGAAAGGGAAAAAGAACAACATCTACACTAACATCCGCTACGCATTTGCCACGGCCCACGTCCATGGAGCCATCTACCAGGAGAGGGGACTGCTGACAGCAGAAGGAAAAACAGTCAAGAATAAACAAGAAATACTGGGTCTCCTAGCCGCCATCTGGCTGCCAAGAAAGTTGGTCATCATTCACTTCCCAGGGCACCAGAAGCCAATCAATCACCCCAGTGGCCAGAGGTAATCACCAGGCAGATGAGGCCGCCAAGAGCGCAGCCCTTAGTGCAGCCCAGACCCTGACCATCAGCCTGCCAGACCCTGGGCTGCCAGTCCTGCCAGAGAAGCCTGAGTACACCCTGGAAGACCCAGCATAGCTCCACACTATCCCCCAAGCACATAGCCCTCCGCAGCATAACAGCTGGTGGTGCACCGCCGATGGAAAGATCATCTTCCCAGCACAGCTAGGGGTGGAAGTGCTGCAGCGCATGCACCAGGCCACCCATATGGGCAACAGAAGACTGAAGGACTTAGTCTGCCATGCAAAGATCAAAATTGAACGACTGGATGCCAAGGTCGATCAGATAATCAGTGCTTGCAAGGCTTGTCAGCTCACCAACACGAGGGCTGGGCCAACTGTCCAAGGAAACCGTGAGCAGGGAAACAAGCCTGGTGCGTATTAGGAAGTCGACTTCACAGAGATTAAGCCTGGTCCATACGGGTACAAATATTTCTTAGTCTTTGTAGATACCTTTTCAGGGCAGGTAAGGCCTTCCCCACCAAAAGGGAAACCACGCAAAACGTGGCAAAAAAGCTGCTTGAGGACATTCTTCCCAGGTATGGACTGCCAGCTTTAATTGGCTTAGACAATGTGATGGCCTTTATTTCTCAAATAACTCAGGGGGTAGCCACTGCACAGGGAACAACCTGGAAATTACATTGTGCGTACAGGCCCCAGAGCTCAGGACAAGTAGAAAGAATAAATAGAACCTTAAAGAGGCCTTAACCAAACTAACCCTGGAGTCTGGCAGGGACTGAGTGACTCTCCTTCCCTTTGCCTTAGATATATAGGCAAATATATATATATTTGCCTATATCAGAAATTCCCCCTAATCCTAGGTCTCTCTCCCTATGAAATTCTCTATGGGAGACCACCTCCTATTATTCTAAATAACTGCATAGATCTTTTAACAGAGGCAAATGATGAAGATTTTCTCCTTTCCCTCCGCTATTACTAGCAGGTTCAGAAAGAGAACTGGAACCGCCTAAGGGCCACCTACGCCGCGGGCCCAATCCCAGAGCCTCACAAGTTCTGGCCAGGGGACTGGGTCTATGTCAAGAGACACCAGCAGGAGACTCTGGAACCACGGTGGAAAGGGCCTTACACTGTGATCCTGACCACACCCACCACACTCAAGGATGATGGCATCGCTGTGTGGGTCCATCACACCCACGTCAGGTTGGCAGACCCGTTCGCCATCAAGGAAGATTACCATGAGCAAGAAACTGTTTTTCAGAGATTTGAAAGCACAGGCCTTCGTTTCAAAAGGGAACCAGTGACGGCACTTACCATCTCCACCCTGTCAGGACTGGGGTTAGCAGGGGTGGGCACTGGGATCTCAGCTCTAGTCTGCCAATGTAAAAACTATGGGGCTCTAAGAGCAGCCATTGATCTAGATATAGAAAGAATAGAAAAATCCATTACTCTACTTCAGGACTCCCTCACTTCCCTCTCCGAAGTAGTGCTCCAGAACCGGAGGGGGCTCGATTTGTTCTGCTCTGGGTGAGGAGTGCTGTTTTTATGCTGACCATTCTGGAATAGTTAAAGAATCCATGACCCTAGTACGAGAAGGACTACAGAAACACAGACACGAAAGAGAGCGAGCTCAGAGTTGGTATGAGGCTATGTTTAATTGGTCCCCGTGGCTCACCACCCTTATTTCTGCCATAGCTGGACCCCTAATTCTGCTCTTATTAGCCTTAACAATAGGACCATGTATAGTTAAACTTATAGAGTTTATAAAAGAACAAATTGGGACGGTGTAACTGATGGTTCTCAGGGCCCACTATCAGCCCTTGAGAGCCCCACCCCCCGAACATCTCAAGACTCACCATGGAGGTCCCATGATTGGGTCCTCCTAGTTACAATGAGAAGGGGGGAATGAAGGACCCAGTGATGCCATTTTGGGCTTTTCATCATTTCAGGCTTTTGTCCTCCATTTTAAAAGCAACCTGAAAATCCTTTGTTTCGTTTCCTAGTAAACCACACCCCTCCCTATCTCCAGGGATGCATCCCTATCTCCCGGGATGTGTCCCTATCTCTCAGAGTGCATCAGAACCCCCACCCACCCGGCCATTGAGATTGATGGGACCCTATCAGCCTTAAATTCTAGTGTCAGCATAAGAGATAACCGACTCAAAGGCCATGCTTTGTTTCCCATGCCCCTCACCCCATAACCACTGCATAAAAACCCCACGGATGACAAGCACAGTGCTCTCGGCCCCAGTTGCATCTGGGAACACCGGCAGCCCTGGCTCGAGCCTGAATAAACACCCTCGTGTGATTTGCATTGGTGTCTAGCTCTCTCGTATGGTCATTGGGGATTCTGATTCTCGGGTGTAACATAAGAAGGTGGTGAAATACATATATGACTCATGGTTTCACATGTAGATACTTGTAGTCCCTCCCACTATTTTATTTAGGACATAATCTCTTTTTTCCCTTCATCAGTAATCAACCACAGATTTCGTGACTACCCCAAAACAGGGACAGAAGGAGGCTTACCAACAGAAAACTGAAAAGATTGTTACACTACAAATTTCCAAAACTAAGAATAATCTTAAATAAGTATTTCTGACAGTCAAGTTTCCTAAAATATGTATTCTACTTAAGCATTAAGATATTGTGAGTGCTCTGAAGTTTGAAATTATATTGGTAAGCTTTTAGCAAACTAAAATATGTTCCTACCAAGGTTGTGGCACACGTTACTTAACAGTCTCCCACCTTTCTCTTGGATTTCTTGTAGGGCTTTTTTCCACAGCTCAACAGACTTTTCATATGATCCCAACAGGAAATATTCTTCACCTAGAAAGTTTTTAACCAACAATTAGTCATAGTTAACTACATTACTTTATAAAAATTTATTTCCTTTGTTTTAAAATTCAGTGAATACACTTTAGACAGAAATTATTATTATTATTTTTTTTGTAGAGACAGAGTTTCACTGTACCGCCCTTGGGTAGAGTGCCATCACGTCACACGGCTCACAGCAACCTCTAACTCTCGGGCTTACGGGATTCTCTTGCCTCAGCCTCCTGAGCAGCTGGGACTATAGGCGCCCGCCACAATGCCTGGCTATTTTCTTTTTTTTTGTTGCAGTTTGGCCGGGGCTGGGTTTGAACTCGCCACCCTCGGCATATGGGGCTGGTGCCCTACTCACTGAGCCACAGGCGCCGCCCCAGCCAGAAATTATTTTGAAAAACAAATAACTGCATTAAACTAAAAAAATCAAACCTGGTTAACTGTAGCATCTATTCTTGGAGTTAGAAAATGTTTTAAGATACTGACCATTGACAGACTTAAGTTTTAAGGTCTGGCCCAAGTGATCTCCAGCAGTCTGCAAGTTAGCCTGTATGTGACATAACAAGAATTTGACAGTAGATGCTTCGTGTGTCATCTTTTCAGTTAACTCTCTGTTATCTTCAGAAACTCTATGACTTAATTGTACTTGATACCACAAAGTTTTCTTGTATAATACTCTCCAGAGAACAATCAATCTGTACACGGAATCAGATAATAAAAATCAAATTTCAGACTAATGATGACTTGAGCCCCCTTCTTATATCACCAATAACATGGATACAAAGTGACCGGGCCTAAAAATAGTGCGAAGTCCAATGATCAAAAGATGCATAATACATATAAAAAAACATCATAAATCTTTTATGAACCTGTGGTCATTTTTAATTCAAAATCTTTAAACATCATGGTTGCCCAAGACTAAAAATGTATGTTGTATAACTTTTGGCATAAAGTATAAAATTTAAATTTTTTTTTTTAGAGACAAGGTCTCATTCAGTTGCCCAGACTAAAGTGCAGTAGCATGATGATAGCTGACTGCAGTGTTGAACTTCTGGGTTCAAGCAATCCTCACACCTTAGCCTTCCAAGTAGCTGGGATTATAGATGTGCCCACCAAGCCCAGTTCTAGTTTTTCAATAATTAGAGTTATTACATTGATAATGCTTAGTTTTAATGGATACAGGGTTTCTTTCTGGAATGATAAAAACTATTCTAGAATTATTCCTAATAGTTTCCACACCCTTATAACTGAAAACCATTTAATTGAATACTTTAAAATAGTGAATTTTACGTCAATTTTTTTAAAAAGTAAAAAATCTAAAATACAATACTACCCTAATATTACAACAAGTAAGTTTACCTGTGTCCTGGCTGTTGCTCAAGATTTATTACTGGAGGATGAATCTTGAAAGATGAATTCCAAGACCAGTTTTCCTGAGAGCCACTGTCTTGAAACATTTGAAAAATAGGTACCACCAGTGAATCTTTTTCCATTGTTCTACTTCCATCAGTTGAAGTTACAACAACTTCAGGTTGAAGAGTGTATATACCATTTAAATTGTCAGCTACCATTTTGAGTAAATAAAAACAGGCTAAAAGTTTCTCTGAAAATAACTGACCCTTTTGTTGCTGAATCAGCAGAAGCTTTATGGTATTTGAGGTTAGCTTTATCAAATGTCCTATATCTTGTTTGTATCTTATATCCCAATACTGAATTGATAAACACTGATGGAAAAGTTGAAAGACACAAAGTATCCATGCATTATATCCTGAGCTCTTATTTAAAATATGATCAAGTTTGGGGAAAGGACATTTTATAAATTGAAGAATGTAGAAAAAATGAGTGATACAAATTACTGTGTAATTTAACATTAAATTTTTTTCTGTCACATGTTTTGAAATTCCTATAGTCCATGCTGCAAGTAGATTTTTCTGGATGGAATGCAGTTCTGTAACAGTTCTATCTGTCTCTTCAGTATTATCTTTTGCATGTATTGTATCGAACATAGATGCAAATTCCAATCTTCCTTCCTTGACACAACTAAACAGTGGATCATTTTTTTGGTTCCAAAAAGGAAATAAACTGTATGGAAACTGTCTGCCTTCATTACTTTCTTCTGCTTCAAAATCCTAAAATATGAGAGAAAAAGTGATACTTAATGCCATTTAATACCTTAGAATTACTTTGGTTTTCTTTTCCCTTTGAAAAGAGAAAAATAAAAATGTTTCTAGGAATAAAGTCAAAATGTTTCATCCAAACTAAATATAATGTGGCTCCTAAGTACCTGAAAATCAGCTGTTTTTTCATTTAACTTCACTGTTTCTTCTGCCTCCAAGAATTTGGGCACAGTAGAATCAACTGAACTTTCATGTCCTTGGTGTTTTAACAGACTAGACCTCAGGGAATTCAGTGATTGCAAGTTCAGCTCTTTGCTCTTTGGCTATAGAAAAAAAAATTTCCAAGAGCAAAATATTAATTGCAATCCAGTCATAAGCAATTAAAAATTCTTTAGACAACTATATACAATTCAAATCAGCATAGTTTTAAATTTGAAAAGAAAAAGAAAACAACATTGACCAATGATACAAAAAAGCACTGTACCTTAGACAATATTACACTTTGTAATATTTTCTCAAGCCTCTGGGTTGAATCAAGTAGAAGTGATCTCATGAGTACTGATGGAGAGAGTTTATCAAGAAACCGTAGGGTTGTGATCATGTATCCATCAGAAATAATGAGGTAGGGTAACCGTGAGTGTGCTTTTATGGAAAATCTCTGTCTCATAGGGTCACTGTCAGAAGCTGATGAGTCTATAGAATTATTTGAATCTTGAAACATCAACTTCTGTGGTCTAGTAAACAAACATCAAAATTCAAGAATCAGTAAGATCTTAATGGAAACAATCATACTTTTCCAAAGAAAAAGCAAACTAACAAAAGTTACAAATGATGAAAAGACAGGCAGATGAAACTTATACAAAAATATTAAATGTGGCCAGGCATAGTGGCTCATGCCTGTAATTGCAGCACTTGGGAGGCCAAGGTGGGTAGATTGCCTGAGCTCACGAGTTTGAAACCAGCTGGAGCAAGAGCAAGACCCCAACTCTTAAAAAATAGCCAGGTGCTGTGGCACGCACTTGTAGTCCCAGCTACTCATGAGGCTGAGGCAAGAGGATTGCTTGTGCCCAAGAGTTTGAGGTTACTGTGAGCTATGATGCCATGATACTCTACCAAGGGCAACAAAGTGAGACTCTGCCTCAGAAGAAAAAAAAAAGAAAGAAAATAATGCCTGACATGGATAAATGTATAAGACATAATGTTAAGTCAAAAAAGGAAAACAGTAAACAGCATATGTCATTTACCTTGTTTTTAAAAAAGAAACTAATATTGCTATTGTTATTCAGTAAATATTTTTTAAATTTGGAGGACAATACAACAAAATGTGAATAATTGTTATCTCTAAGATAAAGAATTACAAGTCTTTCATTTTGTAAATTACTTAGTTGTATAACATTTAATTTTTAAGCTTTAAAAAAAAAGAATATGTATTACACTTTTGTAATCAGAAAAAAACAATCAATTTTGAAAGGCCTTAAATTTAACTTTTAAAGAAGAATGGGAGAAAATCTAGTCAATTATGAAATAGACCATAGAAGTATGGAAAAAATACTTTCACTGGCAGAAGTGACAAATTTTTCCACTAGCATTATCTATTGCTAAAAATTAAGCATCACTTTTTGCTAATCATAATCAAGGACACACCTCAGCTCAGTTTCCTTTCTGTAAAGCAAAAGAATGGATTACATTCAAAGGTCTTTTCCAATTTTCCTGTTTTGTAAATAGCTGTTTATATTTCTAGCCATATATACATAATATAATAAACATCAATAATAGCAAATGTTCATGAGCACTTTAAGCCAGAATGGATGATTTATAATTATGTATTATCTTACTTCATTCCCTCAATCCTAAGAGACAATTTTTGTCACCCTGATTTCATAGTAAAATAGAGGAGTAACTAACCCAAAGTCATACAAGTATGAATCTTGATCTGACTCCAAAGCCAACTAGCTACTGTGGCTCAAGGAGTAGGACGCCGGCCCCATATAGTAGAGGTGGTGGGTTCAAACCTGGCCCCATATAGTAGAGGTGGTGGGTTCAAACCTGGCCCCGGCCAAAAACTGTGCAAAAAAGAAATTGAAATGTGGCCAAATTCTAAAGTCATCTATTTATTTTCAACAATTCTTTCTCTTTTGGAAAAAATGTAGATATGTCCATATGTCAAGTTAATTTTGAGTTACTAATTTGTCTAAGTGTCATTATTTTATAACAATAAATGCTATCATACTTTTATTAATTTTTATATCAAAGAAGGTAAATTTTTAGTGATACTTAATATTTGAATAACTTATACTTACATAGTCACAATGTCAAATTTTCATCAGGATTAAGCCACAAAAAGAAATAGAAGAAAACTATAAATAAGAGACAGATATTGAGATGACAGACTTTTAAGAAAGAATAAGACAATTTGAAAGATGAAATTATTTAAAAAAATATACAGTAAAATAACAAAAGAAAAATTTCCATAAACAAGTTTACATAATCCAAATGTCTCACCGATACGTTATCAGTGGATGAAGAGGAATAAATTCTGCTGGCCCAAATTCTATAGAGCAACCAAATGTAACTAATGTTAGCAATTCACCTTGGCAGGTCAATAAAACCAGTGAACCACGCTTTAACATACAAGCCAAGAAAAGACTATCATGTGTCCAGCTGATATCGGCTACCCAGTAGGACCTAAAAAAACAGAAACAACATGTTTAGAAAGGACTCTCTACAATGTCTTTGACAATTTATAATGGCTTATATACCAAGCAGAGGTATGACAGTTTAAAAAATGAGGACAAAAGAATGGATAGTAGGCAACTGCCACATACATTTAATGTATTTTATTTCCTAAAAACAAGGAGTTTCTTCATGAACATCTATCCCAACAATATTCCAATAAGAAATTAAGATTCATAAGCAACTACAAAATGAAAATACTATACTTTTGTAAAGAGTTGAGTTTTTAGTAACTCACATTTTAATTAGAATGAATTTTAATACTACTGGAGTTTACAACCAAGATCTACTAGATAGATTTCAAGGCCCAGACTGTCTTCTCTACAGCTGGCTAGAATCCCACTCAATAGCTGACTCTCCCTCTTCCCAAAGCTGTCACCATTATTAATGCTTAACTATTTGGTAATATTAATGTTTCATGAGAACAAAAAGTAGCTCCTCATATAAATGATGGACAATCTAAATCAAACAGACCACTGAATTAAGATCACTGATACTTTTGGAAAGGAATACGTGGGGAGGGAAAGAAAAGAAAGAGGCAGAGATGGATGGGGCCGAAAACTGGGGAAATTCAGAGAATGGCATGGACAAGTATTCAGAAATCAGTAATTTGAAGAAGAAATCATTCTGCTCCATAATCCCACATAGGTCCTGGTGGTAGCTAATATGCATACAAAATCACTATTTATGGGCCAGGAGCAGTGGCTCACGCTTGTAATCCTAGCAATCTGGGAGGCTGAAATAGGTGGACTGCTTGAGCTCAGTAATTTGAGACCAGCCTGAGCCAGAGTGAGGTCCGGTCTCTAAAAAAAAAATAGCTGGATGTTGTGGCAGGTGCCTATAATCCCAGTTACTAGGGAGGCTCAGGCAATAGGATCACTTGAGACCCAAGAGTTTGAGGTTGCTGTAAGTTATGATGCCATGCACTCTAACAAGGGCACAAAGTGGGACTCTAAGAAAAAAAAAAAAATCGCCATCTATGGCATATGCAGAGGTTATCAATTTTGTATAAAAGGATATAAACATCCCAGCCTGTTGGAGTAAATAGTGGTCTTTCTAATCTAGATTTCTTTTCTTTTACCTTCTCCATTTAAGCCTAATAATTCTCTACTTACTCAAGATTACATTCCTCCAAAGACAACAAAGAAATTAAAGAGAAAAGAAAATATGTACATGTATCTTTTACCCCACCAAATCTTACACAAAGCAACCTTCAAAAATTTTTTGTTTTTTTTTTTTTAGAGACAGAATCTCACTCTCCCACACAGGCTGGAGTTAAGTGGCCTGATCATAGCTCACTATAACCTGGAACTCCAGGACTTACCTAATTCACCGACCTCAGCCTCCCAAGTCTCTAGAACTATAGGCATGTGTTACCATGCCTGGATAATTTTTTTTCTTTTTTGGTAGAGTTAGGGGCTTACTGTGTTGCCCCTTAAACTCCTGGCCTCAAGCAATCCTCTGGCCTTGGCTTCCCAAAGCCAATTGGAATTACAGATGTGAGCCACCACACATCCAGCAGCAACCTTTAGAATTTATCAAGCACAAAAACTGAACATAAGTTACATTTTCTTTTTTTTTTTTTTTTTTTTTTTTTTTTTTATTGTTGGGGATTCATTGAGGGTACAATAAGCCAGTTACACTGATTGCAATTGCTAGGTAAAGTCCCTCTTGCAATCATGTCCTGCCCCCATAAATAAGTTACATTTTCTATCTAAATGTTACCTATTGAATAATTAGGACTTAAACTTGTTGGACTATTAGAAAAGAAAATAAAGGGCGGCACCTGTGGCTCAAAGGAGTAGGGCGCGGGTCCCATATGCCGGAGGTGGCGGGTTCAAACCCAGCCCCAGCCAAAAACCACACCAAAAAAAAAAAAAAAAAAAGAAAAGAAAAGAAAAATACTACTTAGAAATCCAAGAGTTCTTACCTGATAAGGGTAGCTGGAACCACAGGATTCTTATTACTACATCCTTTAAGACTGCCACAGAAGGTAACAAAATTCAGTGTGTTTATAAATAACACCTGAGTTGCCTAGAAAAAAAAAGAATATCATAAAAATTATTTTATTATAATCATCACTTACAATGCTGGAGACCTCAAGATCTGTAATTATATTAATAAACTATCTAGGGACTCTTTCCCAACTGACAAGACAACATTAACCCCCTATTGCCTTTGTTCTTTTACACCCCACCGTAACAACATCAGTTACTATTCTGCTCTTCTTTCCTCTTTTTCCCTTATTCTTTATTCATTTATAAAGGCTAACTTTTGAAAATTATAGCAGCTAGCTGAGCACATTGGCTCATGCCTATAATCCTACCACTCCGGGAAGCTGAGGCGGGTGGAGTGCCTGAGCTCAGAAGTTTAAGACTAGCCTGACCAAGAGTAGGACCCCCCATCTCTACTAAAAATAGAAAAATTAGCTGGGCATGGTGGCTGGTGCCTGTAGTCCCAACTACTTGGGAGGTTGAGAAGAGAGGACCACTTGAGCCCAGGAGTTTGAGGTTGCTGTGAGCTATGATTCCAGGTCAACAGAGTAAAACTGTGTCAAAAAAAAGGAGCTGATTTAAATAACTTTACCAATACACAATGTCAAGATGGACTAGAAAACACCAATTTAAAGAATGTAAAATAGTATTAAGAAAAAAAGAAACCATCTTCAAGGAAAAACAATCTCAAAACTGGAGTCAAACCCCTCTTGATATAGATTATTTTCTAAGACAGTTTATATTTACTGACCTTGGGGTCTTTCTGATTAAGAGTTACTGCCAGGGTAAGGCCATCTCTGGAAAAGGCAGCAATTAGAGCTCCTCTTGACTTCACTGATTCACATTTAGGAATAAGACTACACAGAAGACATTCTTGTTGTGCCCAACGAACATGGTATGGCAATACTCTAAGAAAGTAATAAAATAATCAAAGATAGAAAGTATAATTTTTAGGGTGGTGCCTGTGGCTTAAAGAGTAGGGCGCCGGCGCCATATACTGGGGGTGGCGGGTTCAAGCCTGGCCCCGGCCAAAACTGCAAAAAAAAAAAAAAAAAAATTGGAAGTATAATTTTTAAATTGATACACAGTTCATTACAAAAAATGCAGAAGTTCGGGGCGGCGCCTGTGGCTCAGTGAGTAGGGCGCCAGCCCCATATACCGAGGGTGGCGGGTTCAAACCCGGCCCCGGCCAAACTGCAACCAAAAAAAAAAATAGCCGGGCGTTGTGGCGGGAGCCTGTAGTCCCAGCTACTCAGGAGGCTGAGGCAAGAGAATCTCTTAAGCCCAGGAGTTGGAGGTTGCTGTGAGCTGTGTGAGGCCACGGCACTCTACCAAGGGCCATAAAGTGAGACTCTGTCTCTACAAAAAAAAAAAAAAAAAAAAAATGCAGAAGTTCACCCAAATTCCAACATGTACATATATACTTAGGAGACTTCTTAGAGACCATTCAGAAGTTTCATCCAGGGCACAAAGATCAGCTGCCAGTTAGTTAAATAAGTTCAATATCTGAGTTATGTTAGTAGAGCAATGTTCCACAGTCAACCCCAAATACACCGCTTCCATTAAAGGCTTAGAAAAACATATTCTACATATCGAATCCTTTTATAAAGATTAAAATGGCCCTTTTTTGAGATAGTATCAATGTTCTACAATTGAGCTGAGTTGATAGTTATACAGATGTACATATTTATTGAAGACCATGTAGTTGTACACTTAGATTTGTTCACTTTATAACTTTATGTAAGTTATATCTTAATAAAGTATTATTGACATAAAAAATAAAACAAACATTAAAAACCCTCATGGTGGGCGGCGCCTGTGGCTCAGTGAGTAGGGCGCCAGCCCCATATGCCGAGGGTGGCGGGTTCAAACCCAGCCCCGGCCAAACTGCAACAAAAAAAATAGCCGGGCGTTGTGGCGGGCGCCTGTAGTCCCAGCTACTCGGGAGGCTGAGGCAAGAGAATCGCGTTAAGCCCGAGAGTTAGAGGTTGCTGTGAGCCGTGTGATGCCACGGCACTCTACCCGAGGGTGGTACAGCGAGACTCTGTCTCTACAAAAAAAAAAAAAAAAAACGCTCATGGTAAGTCTTAATTAGTAATTGTAAGTTTTGAATGCATTTTTTCTATCTTATTGGGCTTTTTTTTTGAAAAGTTATTTCAAGATTTATTCATAGGTAATTTGAGATCATTTTAATTTGGTGTTACAAACTTATTGGGCTTTTTAGAATAAAACTATTATTACTTAAAATAACACTTGTGCGTTTAAAAGATACAATAGTAAATCCAGATAGTTATGCCCCTTTTAAATTTCAGTTGAATTATTTTCCAAAGTAGTTATTTTTTATAGCCTTAAGACAAGTAAAGCCATAATCTAGCTTATCTTTTACATGTTCTCATTTTAAATTGATACACAGTTCAATTTAAAATGAGAATTCTCATTTTAAATTCTCATTCTCAATTCTCTTTCTTTCTTTTTTTTTTTTGTAGAGACAGAGTCTCATTGTACTGCCCTCAGGTAGAGTGCCATGATGTCACACGGCTCACAGCAACCTCTAACTCTCGGGCTTACGCGATTCTCTTGCCTCAGCCTCCCGAGCAGCTGGGACTACAGGCGCCCCCCACAACGCCCCGCTATTTTTTGGTTGCAGTTTGGCTGGGGCTGGGTTTGAACCCGCCACCCTCAGCATATGGGGCTGGTGCCCTACTCAACTGAGCCACAGGCGCCACCCTACATGTTCTCATTTCTAAGAGAAACAAAGCAAAAAACAAAACGTTTCTAGATGAAACATTTGGCAAGATAGAAAGAAAGGAAATGTAAAGCCTCTGAAACTGAAATTCATATAAACATTTACAAATTTTATGTGTAATATAGGCAAAAAGATAATGTTTTTAAAAAGACAGAAATGAGGAAGAAGGAAACATTTACCTTACCTTGTAGGTGTAAATATATTCTCATGCCACCGAATTGCTAGAAATGTTAACTTCAGGCATTCCCCAGAATAAAAAGCAAATGAACAGAAGCAGCAGTCTCCAAATAACTGTAGATAAATTTAATATATTTTAGTATAAAATTAATCCAAAAATAAGATTAAAAAAAACAGAAACATATTCCTCATCATAAATTAATTAAAAACATTGAGGTCCTGTTTATGTTGTTTTTTTTTTTTTTTTTTTTGAGACAGAGTCTCACTCTGTCGCCCTGGGGGCAGTGCTGTGGCATCATAGCTCACAGCAACCTCAAATGCTTGGGCTTGAGCAATCCTCTTGCCTCAGCCTCCGGAGTAGCTGGTACTACAGGTGACTGCCACAATGCCTGGCTAGTTTAATTTTTAGTAGAGACAAAGGTCTCAGTTTTGCTCAGGCTGGTCTTGAACTCCTGTCTCAGTTTTGCTCAGGCTGGTCTTGAACTCCTGTCTCAGTTTTGCTCAGGCTGGTCTTGAACTTCTGAGCTTGGAGAATTCACCTTGGCTTCCCAGGGAGCCAGCATTACAGCCATGAGCCACTGCAACTGGCCTAATAAATATCTTTTTTAAATGCGACTCATGTGGCCAGGCTCATGCCTAAAATCACAGTACTCTGGGAGGCTCAAGTAGGAGATCACTTGAGGCCCGAAGTTTGGTGCCTTTCTGGGGCAACATGGTGAGACCCTATCTCTACCAAAAAAAGTTTTTTAAATTAGGTAGGCACTGTGTGGGCTAATAGTCCTAAATGCTAGGGAGGTTCAGAAAGGGGGATCACTTGAGCCCAGGTATTTGAGGCTGCAGTGAGCTATGTTCAGGCTACTTTACTCCAGCCTGAGTGACAGAGCGAGACCCTACCTCTTAATAAAATAAAAGAAAAAGTAGGCTCAGCGCCTGTAGCTCAGCAGCTAGAGTGCTGGCCACATACACCAGAGCTGGTGGATTCAAACCCAGCCCAGGCCTGCCAAACAATGACAACTACAACCAAAAAACAGCCAGGTGTTGTGGTGGGCACCTGTAGTCCCAGCTACTTGGGAGGCTAAGGCAAGCTAATCGCTTAAGCCCAAGAGTGACACCATAGCACTCTACTGAGGGCAACATAGTGAGATTCTGCTTCAAAAAAAAAAGACCCAAGAAATATAAAAATATCTTTTCCATACAAAAATTTCATAATTTCTATGACATTTAATGGTTACTAAAGACATAAAGCTATGCCATTACACATTCTCCTAAAAAGCTTCACAGATAGTATCTGTTCCTATAGTCAGAGATTTCAACTCCTCTAATACCCTGATTTACATTTTACCTCATTTTTTATAAAAACAGCATTGACTACCGCTTCTTTATCTTCAGAGGAAGGCAAAAGAGCTGTTTCTTCAGGTATAACCTGGGACCACTGACCCACCAAAGAAAGGCTTTTAGAAGATAAGATATTCTTTAATTCTAAATATTCCCAAAGATATATGCATCCAGAAGGTGTTACAAGTAGAATTCTTTTCCCATTTCCAGAAATAAACATGTATAATCTCAATGAATTTACTAAAAAGAAAAAGGAGAAGAAAAAAATAATTAAACATTTAAAGTCTGAATTGCCCCAAGAACGTACATGATTTGCCTATTCTTCCAGTTAAGAAACCAAATGATGTTATCATTTAGGATGTCAAAACTAAGGCACTAGTAATAAAAATACAAATAACAGTAACATTTATCAAGTAGTTATTATGCGATATTAAGAACACATTGTTGGGCAGCACCTGTGGCTCAGTGGGTAGGGTGCCGGCCCCATATACCAAGGGTGGCCAATTCGAACCCTGCCCAGACCAGCTAAAACAGCAGTGACAATTGTAACAAAAATAGCCAGGCGTCATGGTGGGCGCCTGTAGTCCAAGCTACTCAGGAGGCTAAGGCCAGAGAATCACCTAAGCCCAAGAGTTGGAGGTTGCTGTGAGCTGTGATGCCACAGCACTATACCGAGGGTGACAAAGTGAGACTCTGTCTCAAAAAAAAGAACCCCTTGTTATCAGAAAAATGTTTGGAATGTCAGAATTTTCTTCTTCAAGTTGAATGTAGGTATCACAGATAAATATCACTAAGAAATGAAATATATGTGTATGTATATACACATATATACATATATGGAAACACAAAAACATGTATTTTCAAGACAATAGAGAAAATTTTTTCATCCTCTTTTCCTATTTCTCCTATTAAATTATTTTAAACAAAAATTCCTACCTACTATAGCTTCAATCATTTCCTTAGGCTTTTCAGTTACTTGTATAGTTTTCAAACAATCTTGATCTTTGTTCCAAAGGAAAAGCTCTCCTGTAGTGAGTACCCCACCTAACCAGGCATCTGTTTCCAGAAACAAAATGCAATACTTAGAATCTAATATTTTCCTTAATATTATCCTATGTTATTAAAAATGCAGTTAATTTAAAAATATTAGTTATAACTTAACCATTACTGGATGTGGTTAGCACAATAACATCCTTCAACAAAGGTTTCAGACTAGGAATTTTCTTCTTCGTCCTTCCTGATAGCAAATTAATTTCATTTATGAATTTATCATCCAAAAGAAAAACCGCTTCATTTTCCTAAAAGAAGAAATATACGAAGGATTTAAGAAGTGCCAAAAGTTAATTCAACCTGTTGTCTAAATAAATGATCCCAGAAAACAAAGTGACATTTAAGAAAGATTATACATTTGTCCAATATGTCATAAAATGAACATTAAGTTTGATACCCTAGTACCTGAAGATTTTTCATTTTATTTTAAAATATCTCTTGTTAGAATTACTAGATAAGGTGACCCATTTTTGCATCTAAATTTCTTTCAAGTTTACAACTATAGGAGTACCTTCCAATTTTCCTAGCCAAAACTTGGAGGTCTGGCTGCGTTGCCCACCTGGAGTGCAGTGGCTATTCACAGGCACAATCCCACTGCTGATCAGCATGGGAGTTTTAAACTGTTCTATTTCTGACCTGGGCCAGTCCACACCACCTTAGGCAACTTGGTGGTCCTCAACTTCCAGAAGGTCACCATACCAATGCCAAAAAAGTACAGACACCTGATCAGCATAGCAAATTACAGCCCAGAACTCTCGGGCTCAAATGATCCTCCCACCTCAACTCCTGAGAAGCTAGGACTATAGACAACATCTGACAATGTGCCTGGGTCTTATCAATTTCAATGTGGTACAAGCAAGTTTAAAAATTATTTACTTAGATTAAAATAGATATCACTCCTAAAATTCATACACTCCTGCCTCTGATCATTTATTATCATCTAGAAAAAATAGGCTTTTTTGAATTAACTTAGTTTTCATAGGTTCTAAGACAGGGATTTTCAAAGTATGGTTGAGCCAGGAGCATCAGAAACACCTGAGACATGGAGCATAGTAGCTCACACCTATAATCCTAGCACTCTGTGAGGCCAAGGCAGGTGGACTGCTTGAGCTCAGGAGTTTAGAGACCAGCCGCAGCAAGAGCCAGACCCCATTTCTACTAAAAACAGAAAAACTAGCCAGGCATAGTGGCCCGTGCCTATATGCTACTTAGGAGGCTGAGACAAGAGGATTGCTCAAGCCCAAGGGTTTGAAGTTACTGTGAGCTACAATGCTATGGCGCTCTACCCAGGGTGACAAAGTGGGACTCTGTCTTAAAAAAAAAAAAAAAAATACTTGAGAGCCTGTTAGAAATACAAATTACCTTAGGTATGTCAGAAAAAGGACAATAAGGAGAAAAATTTATCAGCCAATAGTGGTAGTTCACACCTATAATCCCAGCACTTTGGGAGGCTGAAGGAGGAGGATCACTTGAGGCCAGGAATTTACAACCAGTGTAGGCAATATAGCAATACCCCATTTCTAAAATAAAAAATTAAAAATGAGAAAAATTAACCAGACAGATAGTGATGCTCCCCTGCAGTCCCAGCTACTCAGGACGGGACTGAGGCAGGAGGATCACTTAACCCCAAAAGTTTGAGGTTGCAGTGAATTGAATGAGCCACTGCACTCTAGCCTAGGTGACAGAGCAAGACCTTGTCTCTAAAAAACATAAAGAAAAAAGTTAACTAATTAAAAAAGAAAAGAAAAACAACAACAAACTCCCCCCACAAATTATCCAACATCATCACAGACCTACTGAATTAGAAACTCTGGGAGTGGGACCCAGCAATCTATGCTTTAACAACCTCTCCAGATGATTCTGATGCACTTTGAAGTTTGAAAACTCCTTTTCCAGGGCACTTAATTAGTGGTATAAATTCTCACTGGAAACTTGATACTTTTTTCCAATAAGCATTATAAATTCTAAGAGGGTATTATGGGTTTCCCACTTTTCCTAAGTGAGGAATCTATCCCATTTATTGTGAATGGCATTCCTGATTTTTTTTATTTGTATTTTTTTTTATTATTATTAAAAGGTACCAGTGGGAGCATTACTGATTTTTAACGTATTGTGGCTTATCTCTTCTATTTTACTGCTATGGATACTTTATATAGCACACTCATGAAAACCACAAACAAGGAAACACTCCAATGACTGTTCTGGTGAGATAATGTTCAGGAGATCAAATATTCCCATCTCAACCTATTTAAATTTTTTTACTGTAAAAGTCTTTTCTCAACCGCTGGTCCAGCGGTTCTCAACCTGTGGGTCGTGACCCCTTTGTAACAATGAAAATACACAGCGGCATTAGGAAGGTTGAGAATCACTGTTCTAGAGAGACCATTTAACTTTCTAGAAAAATTAACTTGCTTATTATAATAAAAAGTAAACATACAAAAAACCTTATTCAGTGTGCAGGCAGGTGATCCTTCAAAAGATATTTTATTTCTGAAAACTATATATAACATGCCTATATCTTATGGGCAAAATACACATGCAACATATGTAATACTGGTATTGCATGAAAAAAGAAAAACATACCTGTCCCAACCAGGAGACCCGTGGCCAGGGTTTTTTCTGCTTGATACTTGTCGATGTCAAGATTTCTAATCTTATCTCCATGTCTATTAAGATATCAATGACAAATAAAAACAGTCCCAAGATGATATAAATAGGGATGGTAATAAATAGCCCATAATATTTACTGAGCATCTTAATTTAGAAAAAGCATTATGTGCAGCTCCTAATGAAATAACAAATTTAGTCAACTGTATCAGTGGTTTTATCTAATCAACACTATTAGATGAAAGAAAGACTGGGAACTTTATAACAGATGCATTTTGTGACGGGCGCTGACATGCCCTAAACCCACTAATCATTATGACCATACTGTAGATATGGAAAGTCACCATTTTGCAACTATAAAATAGTAAAAGCTGCTTCTCGCAAGAATCATCAATAGATGTTAAATCATGCAGAGGGAAAGGGAGGAATCTGATAAGGAACAAAGCACTTACCTAATCTGGAAGTATCTGTTACTTAATAATTCGTAAAACCCCCCAAAACATAACAGGGTAGAATAACATGAACAACATTTTAATTAATAAGGGGCAGACATCATGCTCTTCTGGATGTGATCACCTGAAAAGGACTTAACATTTCTTACACAGTATCCAGTCCCAAAGCCCAAACCTAAATCAATGAGGAAACAAATCTAAATAGAGGAAAATTATACAAAATAGTGAGATATAATTTCTTAAGAATGTCAGTGTCATGAGAAACTAAGGCTAAGGAGCTATTCCAAATTAAAGATTAACTATACAAGACAACTAAATGCAATATACTACCCTGAACTGTTTCCTATATCAGAAAAGAAAGTTTGCTATCAAGGATAATATTGGGACAAATGACAAAATTAAAATATGAACTATAGGCAGATAAAAGTAATGTATTAATACTAAATGTCCTGAGTTTGATAACTATACTCTTATTTTTGTAAAAGAACATAATTGCTCTGAGGAAATGAAAATTATATTGAGTATTAAGGGAGAAAGAGGCATGATCTATGCAACCCACTCTCAAATAGTTCAAAACAAAATGTATGTGACCACATGTATAAAGAGAAGGATAAAGTGTGGGTAAGATATAAACACTTTGCATATTATTCTTGCAACTTATTTGTAAATGTGAAATATTTATAATTTTTAAAAAGATAATCAGGGAAAACTGAACATGATTCAATTATAATCGCTAGATTCTATCAATGATTCTATTCTAACGTAACAGAATACAATCATTGTTCTGTTAGAAGAAAATCATTGATTCTATGGATACTCAATGATATCAAGGAATTAATGTTAACTTTGGTGGTGGGTAGTCATTTTATTATGCTTTTTTTAAAGTTCTTACCTCTTACCTCTCCTAGATACATGAGCTTTTACGCCACGGATTTGCTTTAAAATACTCCAGATGTATACTTAAATATAACTTGCAATTAAAATGTAAAGGATTGGGAATTGCACTGGGAGTCAAAAAACAAAAACAAAAAGGGCCAGGCCCTACAAGATTTGATGATGACTGGTCTTCCAAGTTTTGGATCATTGATAATCATCTTCTGTTCAGTAGCAAAGGTTACTTCTACATACTGAGTTGGCTGTCAAAACAAGCACTGATAGATAATAAACATCACCAAACAAGTGCAATTAGTTAATGGAAGAAGGGATAGAAAAATACATTCAGTCACGTTTCACAAAATATGTTAGAGGGAGTTAATATACTGAGTCTACAAAAATTGCACGTACCCACATGTAATTTCAAGAGAATAAATCAAGTTCTTCTGTGATTACAACTACGCACTAGTTGGACGCAACTAAGAAATCGCGTCCATACCTCAGCGCTTGATTTATCGTCAAACTAGTCAAGCACAGGCGTCTCCGGGCGACAACCCACGGGGACATCCCAAGGGGCCCCTGGAGGTGTCCCACGCGTTCTGCGAGGACAGAAGCGGGACGGGAAAGGACTCAGGTCTGGGGCCGAAGACGGGCCCGAACCGGTCACTGCCCGCGCCGGCCCCCGCCCCTGGGGTTCCCGGGCTCAGTCAGCCTGCGGACGCGACAGCGTGAGATCGAGGCCAGGAGGCTGCGGAAGGCCCAGAGCGGGAGGGATGGGCCAGCAGTCGGCAGAGGGAATGGAGGTGGGGCCGGGTGCGGCGGCGATGGGTCGCGGACAGGCAGGTAAGAAGGTGCAAGGTGGGCACCGAGGACGCCCCGGGCCTGGCGACTTCTGGAGGAGACCTGGGATGTGGAGGTTAGGAAGGTGCGGTCAGTTTTACCTCCGCTAGGGCCCGAGCCCGTCCGGCGCAGCAGGGAGGACAGCGATACTGGCAGCGCGGCGTGGAGACGCGAGGCCGCCGGACGCCGGCCCAGCCTGACGCGAGCCTACGCCCTGGCGACCGCAGAGGGCGGAGAGCGGGCGCGGACGCCGACGCCCGCGCCGCCACGGCGCCTGCTCAGAGCATCCGGGAGCGCGGGCGGGAAGCGGGCGGTCTTCCTCAGGCGCCCCGCCCCTCCAGCCGGGTTGCTCCCGCCCGGCCCCCACCCCCCGAGCGGTCGGTCCCTGGCTCCCGCCTCCGAGCCCCGAGTCTCCTCCTCCCGCGCGGCGAGGCTCCTCCCTCTGAGGTCCTCCTCCTTCTCGCCCTCCCTCTCCGGCTTCAGCAGCCTAGCGTTCCTCAGACCCTCCTCTTCTGAGTGCCCAGGTGTGCTGCGCTTTGTAGGGGACCGTTTAATAACTGACCCACGCACCATTCTCTAGATGTCACCTTGGAGAAGACCTACACAGACGTAGGGGGTTTGTGCATTGCCCTTCACAAGTTGGCAGCTTACAGCACTGAGGAAGGCTCTTTCTGTACTCATTATCCTGTTGACCTGTCCATTTATTTATTTTTTAATTTTATTATTATTATTTTTTTTAGACGGAGTTTCACTTTGTCGCCCTGGGTAGAGTGCCGTGGCGTCATCACAGCTCACAACAACTTCAAATTCCTAGGCTCGTGTGAACCCCTTGCCTCAGCCTCCCAAGTTGCGGGGACTACAGGCACCTGCTACTGCGCCCCCGGCTAATTTTCCCATTTTTAGTGGAGACGGGGGTGGTGGTGGTGATGGTGGGGCTCTTGCTCTGGCTCAGGCTGGTCTCCAATTCCTAAATTCAAGCAGTCCACCTGCTCAGCCTCCCAGAGTGCTGGGATTACAGGCGGGAGCCATCGCGCGCCACCAAATTGGGCATTTTACTAATACTGTTTTCTGTCTCCTTCGCCCCTGTTCTGGTGACTGGGAAAAGAGGTTCACGGGCAGACCCTAAAGCCACGTATAGCCTGGAAAAGCACTTCTTGTGAACCTTAAATTGGAATGCCTTAGGCAGTGGAATGCCACCTGCCCTCCTGTGCACACGTTCGTGTTACTGGGTGTTTGAAGGCAGTACCCTTGTTACCCTTGGCTAAGCCGAGTATGTTTTGCCAGGTAAACCGCCTCGCCCTCTCTTTTGAAGAGCTGTTAAGTTGGTTTATTTTAGCAAACAAGGGACATAGACTAGGAGGACATCTGACTGCATCATGATCACAGCTGCTCTGTGTGGGAGGTAAGTGGCTGCTGGGATCCTAGTAGCTAGCACCATTTATCCCAAAGGTTATAGGACGGACTGGGTCTACCCACAAATCGCAAACATTTTACACAAATCTTGCTAGAGTTAGCATAAAATGTCATTCACGCAGAAGTTTTGGAAGTGAGAAATAATAACCTATTTCCACGATTCTATGTTCCCATTTCCAGGTCTTAACATGATAATGGCATAACAGATGCTGATTTTGCTGTGTGGTCATTTAGACTTACGTGGGTGTAATTCTGGAATTGATTGTGCCACACATTTATTCTTTAAAAATGTGTCAGAATATGCTCAGCGGCTAGGGCGTACTGGAGCTGGAGGGTTCGAATCCAGCTCAGGTCTGCCAAATAACAACAACTACAACCAAAAAAAAAAAAAAAATAGCCGGCCACTGTGGCGGGCACCTGTAGTGGACTACTTGGGAGGCTGAGGCAAGAGAATCTCTTAAGCCCAAGAGTTGGAGGTTGCTGTGAGCTGTGACTACTTGGGAGGCTGAGGCAAGAGAATCGCTTAAGCCCAAGAGTTGGAAGTTGCTATGAGGCACTCTACCAACAGCAACATAGTAAGACTCTTGTCTCCAAAAAAAAAAAAAAAAAAAATGTATGAGAGTGACTACAACTTGCTAAAATAGAAATTATTGAGGATCTATATGTGTCAGGCACTATGCTAGATACAAAGAGGGGAAGAGAAGGTTCCTATTCAAGAGATACATGTTTTAATTACAGTGCAGAGAAATGCCATGATCTCAGTATACACAGGCACATTTTTCTCTTCCTGGGAGATGGGGAGGTTGAAACATCTAAGCCTAAGTTTTGGGTGAGGAATAGTTTGATTTCCATTTTATGGTGCCCGTGGGCTGCAAAAGCTTAATGGGAAGGCTGTAGATGTACAATGTGTAACCTAAACATCAAGTTCCCCTTCACACTGACCTCTCTTTAATATATATTGGTAACTATGTATTACTTTACATATACAAATGTTACTCCTTTCACTTAACATTATATTATTGCTTGTAGTGGCATGGCAGTCCGATTTATTATTTATTTAACTGATGACAAAGATTGTAGTTTTGGCTATAACGAGTGAAGATGCTGTGAACATTCTTGTACAAGTTTTTGTATGGACATATTTTTATTTCTCTTGAGTATCTAGGAACAAATAACTGGGGATCGCCAGTCATATGAGTGTATAATTAACCTTAAAAGAAACTGCCAAATTGTTTTCCAAAGGGGCTGTACCATTTTGCATTCCTTTAACAACGTGTGAGTTCAAGTTACTTCACATCCTTGCCAATATGGGAAAAGGTCAGTATTTTTAATTTTAGTCATTCTAGTGGACGTGTAGTCGCATCTTATTATTATTTTAATTTATATTCCTTACTAATAATGTTGAGGTTTTTCAAATGTTCTTATTGCCATTTATCTGTCTTGGTTAATATATCCAAATCTTTTGTCCATTTTGAGGGGTGGGATGAAGGTTGTAAGAGTACCATATATGTTTTAGGTACAAGTCTTTTATTACAGCTACAGTTTATAAACATTTATTCCAGTCTGCAGCTTGCCTTTTGATTTCTTCAGTGTCTTTTGAAGAGATATTTAAAATGTTGAGAAAGTCCATTTTATCAACTTTTCTAACCTTTGACACTCATTACATTTTTTATGATTGAAGCGTTTTGTGTTCTAAGAAGTATTCCTAACCCCAGGTCAAAGAGATTTTTTTTCCCCACTGTTTTCTTCTAAAAGTTTCCTAGTTTTAGCTACTTAGGTCTATGATGCTTATCAAGTTAATTTTTATATATGCTGTGAGGTTAAGTGTTGAAGCTAATTTTTCTCAAGTTTCTATTCAATTGTTTCAGCACCATTTCTTTCTTTCTTGCCCCCGGCAGAGTGCCATGGCGTCATAGCTTACAGCAACCTCAAACTCATGGGCTCAAGCAATTCTCTTGGCTCAGCTTCCCAAGTAGCTGGGACTTCAGGCCTCTGCCATAATACCCAGCTATTTTTCAGAGTCGGGGGGTCTCACTCTTGCTCTGGCTGGTCTTGAACTCCTCAGCTCAAGCGATCTACCCACCTCAGCCTTCCAGAGTGCGGAGATAATGGGCATGAGCCACCGCACCTGGCCTGCAGCACCATTTCTTGAAGATTCTTCTTTCCCATATTGCTTTGACACTTTTGCTGAAAATTGTCCATATATTTATGCATCTATTCTGTACTTATTCTATTTCATCAGTAAGTCTATCTTTACACCAGTACCACATCACCATGATTACTATTGCTTTATAATAAAATGTGGAAATCAGTAGTATATGTTCTCCAATTTTATTCTTTTTCAAGTACTTCTCTAGTTCCTGTCATTTCCATATCAACTTTAGAATCAAGACCAGCTTGTGCAAGAGCAAGACCCCCATCTCTACTAAAAACAGAAAAAGAGAAAAATTAGCTCAGTCTTGTGGTGGGTGCCTAATAGTCCCAGCTACTTGGGAGACTGAGGCAGGACAGTTGCTTCAACCCAAGAGTTTGTGGTTACTGTGAGCTAGGCTGATGCCACATCATCCTAGTCTGAGCAAGTGAGTAAAATTCTGTGCCCCTCCAAGAAATTAATGGGCATATGGGTCACCAGGAATGTTGTTAAAATGTAGATTTCTGATTCAGTAGTATGGGGTAGGACTTATCAATTTTCAAATTCTGCTAGGAATTTGCCTGGGATTATAGAGAATCTGTACATCAGTTTGATGAGAATGGATATGTCCAGTTAAATGTTCCAATCCATGAATATTTCTCCTTTACAGTTTAATTACTTCCAGCACTATTTTGCAGTTTTCAGGGATAGATTTTACATATATCTTATTAAAATTAATCTTATTTTATAGTTTTTGATGTTATTTTAAATAATTTTAAAATTATTTCTTACTATTATATAGAAATATAATTGATTTTTGCGCATTGATCTTATATACTATGACCTTGCTAAAATTAAATCTAGTAGTTCTGGTTACTGGTTCTAGTATTTTCTGAATATTCCATAGGATTCTCTGCATAGACAATCATGCTATCTGAGGATAGACACATTTACTTCAGCTTTTCTAAACTACATGTCTTACATTTTTTTTGTTTGCCATATTGCAATGGTCAGGACTTCCAATAGCATATTGAATAGAAATGGTAAACAGAGACTTTATTCACAACTTTGAGAAAACATTGTCCTTCGCCACTAAATGTGATTTTTGTTTTATATTCTTTCTAGATATCCTTTGTAAGTCCTTAGCCTTTAATTTAGTTCTCTTTTGCTGAGAATTTGATTATGGTGTGCCTTGTGGTGGGTTTCTCTATCTGGCTGAGTTCATTGATTTCCAAGAACCTGTGCTTTTATAGTCTTAATCAAAGCACAGGAAGAGAATGGGAACTAATACCGGTAGACAGACACGGTGGGCTGATGTGTCCACTATATCAGATGTTTTTAGCTGACACTATAGGTGTTGTGCCCAGCATCAAATTGTTTAGGAAAACACTTTTTTTTTTTTGGTTAGAGTGCTGACAGCAACCTCAAACTCTTAGGCTTAAGTGATTATCTTGCCCTAGCCTCCCAAGTAGCTGAGACTCCAGCCATCTGCCACAACACCCGGCTATTTTTTTTTTTTTTTTTTGAGACAGAATCTCACTATGTTGCCCTTGGTAGAGTGCAGTGATGTCACAGCTCACAGCAACCTCAAACTCTTGGGCTTAAGTGATTCTCTTGCCTCAGCCTCCCAAGTAGCTGGGATTACAGGCGCCCGCCACAACACCTGGCTAATTTTTGTTGCAGTTGTCATTGTTGTTTAGCAGGCCCAGATGGTTTCAAACCTGTCAGCCTCAGTGTATGTGGCTGGCGCCTTAACCACTGTGCTATGGGAGCCAAGCCAGGAAAACACTTCTTTCCTGTTCCATATGGTTTGGTTGATGACGCTGTACCACTATACCCCACAATGAGTCCGTACTTCAAGCTGGGTCAATAAGAACCTTAAGAAGGAAGTTTCTGTTAATATGCCTCTGGTTAAATGTAACAGGATGATGTAATACTACCCCATACTCTGCAGAGGAGTTACAGAGCCAACACTCTGCAAAGAGACAACTGTCTGCAAAGAAAGACAGTATATATGAAAAGAACACTACTGAAGTAGAAAAAGCCCTGAAGATACTGGGGCTCTGGATCTAGCTACGTGGAAGTAGCTCTATACTTGGACTTCTTAAGTTTTGAGGACCAACAAATTCTTTATTTTTTAAGATATACAGGGTCTCGCTGTGTTACCCAGGATGAAGTGCCAGTGCAGTGATATGATCATACTCACTGTAGACTCAAACTCCTGGGCTCAAGTGATGGAAGAATTTAAAGATGATTCCCTGGCCAGGCAGTGTGCCTCATATGGCTATAATTCCAGCACTCTGGGGGGTTGTGGTGGGAAGATCGCATAAGCTCAGGAGCTTGAGACCAGCCTGAGCAGGAGGGAGACTTTGTGTCTACTAAAAATGGAAAAATTAGTGGGGCATTGTGGTGGGTGCGTATAGTCCCAGCTTGGAGGCTGATGACTTAAATCCAGAAGTTTGAGGTCGCTGTGAGCTAGGCTAAAGTCATTAACACTCTAGCCTGGAGCAAGAATGAGACTTTGTCTTAAAACACAGAACTAGGGGGCGGCGCCTGTGGCTCAAAGGGGTAGGGCACCGGCATATGGGGCCGGAGGTAGCGGGTTCAAACCCAGCCCCGGCCAAAAACTGCAAAGATGAGCGTTTAAAAAAAAAAAAAAACAGAACTAGGGGCTTGGTGCCCATAGCACAGTGGATATGGCGCCAGCCACACACACCAAGGCTGATGGGTTCGAACCCGGCCTGGGGAAGCCAAAACAATAATGACATCTGCAACAAAAAAATAGCTGGGCGCTGTGGCAAGCACCTGTAATCCCAGCTACTTGGGAGGCTGAGGCAAAGAGAATCACTTAAGTTTGAGGTTGCTGTGAGCTGTGACACGAGGGCACTCTACCAAGGGCAACATAGTGAGACACTGTCTCAAAAAAAGAGGAACTTGGTCTCTCTCATTTCTCCTTCATGAGGAATCCATTTCCAACTCTCTTTGGAAGTGCTCTAAACTTTCTCTTTGTTCTGCCTAAATAAAATCTTTGTACCCTGGGGAAAAAAAAAAAAAAAAAAGGAACTCCTCTCAAATAAAGATGATTCTCACATTTGAGCAGATGATAAAATAGACAGAAAATAAAGCAGGACAAGAGGGCAGAGGGCAGGGAGAAAGGGATGAATTCCAATTTGATTGTTTTGATGGAGGTGCTGTATGTCATTCAAGTATGGGCTGGGGATATACAGGGATCCTGGATTCTACACAGTGAATTGTTTGGTTTAACTTCCATCTCCTTTGTATATGATGAAAATGAAACTTGGAAGAGTTTGTTTTTTTTTTTTGTTTTTTTAAAATTTTATTTTATGTACATGTGTTGTCCATCTATGGATGTATTGAGTTAGCTGGGTTTCTTTCACGGCATCCCCCTGGAGAATCCATTCAAGGAAGATTACTTAGTCCAACAAGAGCGAGAACCCTGGCCGAATTTTCACGGGTGGCTCCAGTAGAGCTGCTGGTGCCCCATCTTGCTTTCAGGAGTGCAACGAGGCCGAAACTTGGAAGAGTTTAAATGATTTATTAGGGGACTCAAAAGTATTTGAAAACAGGTTTATTACTGAGAGAATTTAAATGAAGAAAGGAAATTATGAACCCTTTCAATACTTTTAGATTCAATGTTCTAGCTCTACATTCCTTGATAAAACTGTATCACTGTCATAATTTTTCCTCTCAAGAATAGGATAAAAGGTATAGGTGGGAAGTATCCCAAGGAATACTTTTGTGGTTAATAGACAGGTGTTCAATGAATAAGTCACCAGTAAGTCAGGTGTAACTGAAGTTAAACACACATGCATTTCACAGTCAACATCCCATACCTTGCACAGAACTCAAAGTAGATTTTTCTCTTTCCTAACCATTTTGCCATACTAAATAAAATGATTTAAAACAAAAACGTGTCACAGCTAAGACCTTCAGTGACTCCTCACTGCCCACAATGAATACACTGTTTTATAGACTATAAACTTTTTTCAATTATCCATGAATTTTTAATAGTCACAATAAATAACGTGTTGAACAAACATCAAGTACAATGTACACTAATGCAGTGGGTAAATGTGCTAGAACAGCAGTTCTCAACCTGTGGGTTGCGACCCCTTTGGGAGTCAAATGAGCACCTAAGACCATCGGAAAACACATTATGATTCGTAACAGTAGCAAAATTAGTTATGAATTTTATGGTTGGGGGTCACCACAACATGAGGAACTGTATTAAAGGGTTGCGGCATTAGGAAGGTTGAGAACCACTGTGCTAGAACAACACTAATTCAAGTCTGATCCACTGACTACCAGGACCAGCATCACATTGGAGATGGAGCTCAAGATGTTTTAACAGGCAGACAGGCTCACACCTGTAATCCTAGCACTCTGGGAGCCCAGCGGCTAGATCACCTTAGCTCTGGAGTTGGAGACTAGTCTGAGCAACAGTAAGGCCTGTCTCCACTAAAAATAGAAAAGTAGCTGGGAGCAGTGGTGGGCGCCTATAGTCCCAGCTCCTTGGGAGACTGATGGGAGAGGATCACCTGAGCCCAAGATTTTGAGGGTGCTGTGAGCTATGACGTCATGGCACTCTACCCAGGCTGAAAGAGTGAGACTCTGTTTCTGTTTTTTTTTTTTTTGAGACTCTGTTTCAAAAAAAGAAAGGAAAAAATAAAAAGAATGTTTTAACAGGCTGATTCTTAAAAATGTGAACGTTAATAAACAAACAAAAAACATTGTCCTAGTGGGCTAAAAAGGAGAATACCTAATTTCTTTTCTCTTAGGGATCTTACCTTTCAGAGGGTATTACAAGCATCTGGCTGTAGGGCTAGAATTCTTAAACCTCTCAAAACGAGTGAATAAAAGGGACAATGTTCAGATTTCTGACTCTTAACATTCCACCATGCTAGCTTACAGCCCTTTTAGAAGCTGTACCTTCAATATTTTGAGTTTAGTATATTTACTATATATTAATGTGCCAGTGTATAAATGTATTGAAAACAAAAATGGAGTTATACTATCTCTCTCTGAGAATTGGAATCACACCTAAATTATAGCATTTAAACAAGACCTTCATTTTAAGTAGACATGACAGAATTTTAAATTTACAGAATCAATAATATAATACATAGCATACATTCATTTTACATACTCAAAAAGCTAAACTTAGGAAATTGAAAAGGTAAAAATGAGAGGTAGTGATATCTGATGAATCATATTCTGTCATTCTAATAAAAATTATACAATTGAAGATTATAGGAGAAAGCTGAATTTTAAGATTAAACATAGAGAAGGCAACCCTTTGGTCCTTGGAAAAAGATAAAAATGCAAGGGAAAATACATTCAAAATGTATTTTAAAGACTGTTAGACATGCACAAGTGTAAGAAACAGAAGGAAGCACACATTTTGGCTTTTTTATTAGCCCTTGTCATTCCCACCCTTTCCTCATTCCTTGTTGCCTTGACTTTGAAGCACATGGCTTAGTTTTCCAATTTTGTTAATAACTAATTAAAAACTACATTACAAATAATTTTGCTTTATATATTATGTGCCTTGGGTAAAACTCATGTATTGTGTCATTGATGGGGAAGGTGGAAAGATGAACCAGATTTAGAACTCAATCCATAACAGAAGGTAGCAGTTTCCTTAACTGTAGCGGTTTTTAAACCTGACATCCAACAAAATCCCCTGGTAGACTTGTTAAAATGCAGAGCTGGGCCTTATCCCCAAAGACTTTCATTCACTAAGTCTGGGCCCAAGAATCTGATTTACTAACAAATACTTTGAGAACCACTGCTCTAATGGAATTGGTAGTCAAAAGGCCAAAGAGGAGCCAGGGAGACACCAAGGGGAAATAGTACCTCCCTGTGTGGGTTTTCAGGACACAGAACATTAGTTACAAGTTTATCACCTACTCAAACAACCAGAAATATTATCAATCTTTAAGGGCTATAACCAATAAAACTAGTCACTGGAGAAAGAAAATTTCTTTCCAAGGAGGAATCTAACAATTTTTTTTTTAATTTTTTTAAATAACAGCTATTAGCCTATTTAAGAACTGTTTCAGAATCCACTATTATCATTAGTGACTCACACCTATTACCTTAACACTCTGGGAGGTTGAGGTGGGTAGACTGCTTGAGCTCAGGAGTTTGAAACCAGCCTGAGCAAGAGTGAGACCCCATTTCTACTAATAGAAAAACTAGCTGGGCGTAATGGTAGGCACCTGTAGTCCCAGGTACTCTGGAAGCTGAAGCAAGAGGATCACTTGAGCCAACGATTTTGAGGATGCTGTAAGCTACGTACAATGATGCCATGGCACTCTACCCAGGGCAACAGAGTGAGACTCTGTCTCAAAAAACAAACAAAGAGAAGGAGAATGGACCAGCTTAGGTAGCCTATTCAAATTTTAATGCCAATATCCTTGGACTAACTTGTAAATAAAAAATGTAAATTCAAACTTTTTGCCTACAATAAAATTCAAAATAAGAGTTTCTAAGTTTTTTTAACCTTGTGTTAAAACCATACATAGGCGTGCCTTTAGCTCGGTGGGTAAGGGCACCAGCCACATACACCGAGGCTGGCGGGTTCAAACCCGGCCCAGGCCAGCTGAACAACAATGACAACTGCAAGAACAAGAAAAAAATAGCCTGGTATTGTGGCGGGTGCCTGTAGTCCCAGCTGCTTGGGAGGCTGAGGCAAGAGAATCACTTAAGCCCAACAGTTTGAGGTTTCTGTGAGCTGTGATGCCACAACACTCTACCAAGGACGACAAAGTGAGACTCTGTCTCCATAAAAAAAAAAAAAAAAAAATATATATATATATAATCTTATTTCAGTTGTTTTTAACCTGATTATTAAAAACTAAAGTAATAGAATTCATCTAGCAAATGTAGTTTATAGATAATAGCCACTTATTAAAAACACATTTCTCATAAAATTGTTAGTAAATTCTGAGATTTAGAACATCTGATATCTGGACCCAGCTGAGCTTTTATTTTACACATCAAAATGTATGGATGAAAATACATTATAATACTCAATGTAGCCGTTCTAATTTAGCCTGAAGAGATTTAAAATTCCCAGTGATGGCTTGTACTGTTGCTGATGAGCTCATAGATTGGAGCTCCACCAGATAACCACAAACAGCATCCAAGCAGAGATTTGTAAATCTTCTCCTGTAAAGGAAAAGACACTTGATCAACTATCTATACATTTAGAAACATTTCTTCTTATAAAGCTTCTTCCTCCCAACCCTTTCACTTCTTCTAACCTTACTTATAGTCCCATAGAAGAGTAAGGATCACATGATTAAGTAAATGGCAAATAAATATACAGAGAAGAAAACTTAGGGGGAAGGTACATCACCACATAACCACCATTTTCTATTTGAAGATCATTATGGTGAGAAGAAGCCAGCAAGGTATGACTCCTGTTAAGAATATTTACATTCTTTTGGCTTTTTCAAAAGAATATCCCTTGAAATGGCCAATTATATCACAAAGACATACATATCTTCATGTCTCTTTGATAGCTCAGCTGTTAGAGCCGAAGACTGTAGCTAAAATGTATTGTTTCTATGTCACTAATCCAAAGCAGAAGGAATTCATAAGTTACATGTTCACGTGTAGAAAGGATTTATGACAAGGGTTGAAAAATGAAAAAAATCCCTACATTTCATATATGCTGATCAATAGCATTCAAACTGATACTGCTAATGTATCCAAGAGCCAAGAACTTAAATCCCATATACTTCTTTATAATCCCCATATCTTTCCATGCTCTCTTCAAATTTGTTATTTATTAGAAGCATTTAAAAGCTTTTGCTAGTGGCTTGGCACCTGTGGCACAGTGGTTACAGTGAGGCTGGTGGGTTTGAACCAAACCCTGGCCAGCTAAACAACAATGACAACTATAACAACAAAAAAATAGCCAGTCATTGTGGCAGGTGCCTGTGGTCCCAGCTACTTGGGAGATTGAGGCAAGAGAATCGCTTAAGCCCAGGAGTTTGTTGTTGCTGTAAGCTGTGATGACACAGCACTCTACCAAGGGTGACATAGTGAGACTCTGTCTCAAAAAATAAATAAATAAATAGATAATAAAGCTTTTGCTAGAATACAATATTTAATTAAATTCATAGTTACCGTTCATAATTTAAAACTTGGCTAGGATTCTCAACGTATCTTGTCAATAGTACATGTATACAATCTAAGAGGTGCAGTGGTTTCTTCATTCTGGTCCAGAATGGATCCTATCAAAAAATAGATAGACATAAGGTAGGGGCAGCGCCTGTGGCTCAAGAAGTAGGGCGCCGGTCCCATATGCCGGAGGTGGTGGGTTCAAACCCAGCCCCGGCCAAAAACCACAAAAAAAAAAAAAAAAAAAGAAAGACATAAGGTAAACTGTGTCAATTTATTTTTCAACCATATGTTAATCATCAGGTCTCAAGCAAAAATTTATTGCTATTAAAAAGCACGAAATATTATGTGCCTACTAAATTATATATCTGGTTATTGTTCATATTTTGAACAACATTAAAAATTGTGTTTTGGAGGCTGGATGTGGTAGCTTATGCCTGAAATCCTAGCACTCTGGGAGGATGAGGCGGGAGGATTACTTAAGCTCAGGAGTTTGAGACTAGTGTAAGCAAAGTAAGAGCTCTTCTCTACTAAAAATAGAAAAATTAACCAGGCATCATGTTGAGTACCTATGATCCCAGCTACTCAGAAGGCTGAGCCAGGAGGATTACCTAAACCCAGTTTGAGGTTGCTGTGAGTTAGCCTGAGCCACAGCCCTCTAGTTTGGGCTGATAGAGTGAGACTCTGTCTCAAAATAGAAGTATATTGTGATATTATTTAGGAAATATATTTATTGTATCAATCTACTTCGAAGAGTATGCAGATGTCCTGCTTAAGAATCTGAGGTAAAAAAAAAAAAAAATCTGTCTCTTTCTATGGGCTGATAGCATTTTTACACTCAATCTATGCAAACTTAGTCTGATACAAAAAGAGACTACTAAACTACCAGCCATAGAATCTCCAGTTTTGGCTTCAATAGCCACGTGACTTGAACAGGTTATTTCTGCCCTCGTCTTTTTGCAATGTAAGATGGAGATACTAACATTTGCTCATTTCCATCACAAGCTTACTGTAACCCAATAGGGACAAACAAAAAAATGCCTTGTGAAGCAGTGTATGATACTACTATAGAAGACAATCTAGTTCAACAACATTTATTTGGATTATTTATCTTTAGGATAAAAATTGCAAAATATATAGTCTGATAAGGTTCAGTATTGTGAAAAAGATCTTTAAATATTGATATTTTAGATAAGGGTACAATAATCAATACAATACAATGTTATTTTGTTCTTTCAAAGTAAATGACAATTTTTAATTGGCTAATTGGCTTAGCCCCCACCTTGGTTTAACCTATTCTAACAAGAGTAAAGCACATATAATTACGTTTATTCAGATTAAAAAATAACATTTCATTTTAATCATGATATGCAGCAGAGTCATTCTCACTATCAGTTTTAAAAGTCTGATGTAGAATTTCCAATATTCAACCAGTGAAGCAAATCTCTGCCACAAATGTATTAGACTAAATGATAACACATAAAAATATGCAATCAAAATACTTTCCCTGTTATATGCGGAGGAAAAATTAGTTACTTTAATTAAATAAAGAAAATTGTACTTTACTTAGTATTTTCCTTACCCGTGATTTGAACAACTGATCATAAACTTCTAATAGTCTAGGTAATGAGACTCCAATTTCATTCATTGTCTGTATTACAAAGCCCACATCCCAGTTCAAAGTACAAACTTGTTGCTCTAAGAACTGTACAATAAAATCTAGGGAAGAGAAAAGATCAGAAATTAGCACATTTAACTCTTGATACTAAAAGTAGGTCTTATCCATAGTGAGGAGAAATTTCTGAAAACCAATTTTAAGAAATTAAAAATAAATTGGCGGCGCCTGTGGCTCAGTGAGTAAGGCGCCGGCCCCATATGCCGAGGGTGGCGGGTTCAAACCCAGCCCCGGCCAAACTGCAACAAAAAAAAAAAATAGCCGGGCGTTGTGGCGGGCGCCTGTAGTCCCAGCTGCTCGGGAGGCTGAGGCAAGAGAATCGCGTAAGCCCAAGAGTTAGAGGTTGCTGTGAGCCGTGTGACGCCACGGCACTCTACCCGAGGGCGGTACAGTGAGACTCTGTCTCTACAAAAAAAAAAGAATAAAACTACATTTTAGAGAACTTAGGTACAAGGAGAAAACAGACTGTTCACAATTTCACTGTTAAAGAGGACCCACTAATAAGTTTTTAGTATCTGTATTTTTAAAAATTTCTTTATACAATTTGAAAATGTTCCAGAAGAGTGAGATTGTATATTGGTTTTAGAAATATTGAGTGTGTTTTTCTAATGCCTCACTCACTAGATTTACATTTTCTGGGCCCTCTGTCACTTTTTACTTCCTGCCTTATAGATCGTAACAGTAACAAGCAGATTTATAGTTATGATATCTAAAGTCCAAACCTAACCAATGTGAACATCCATGGGCAAAATGAATCACTGAAAAAACTGCCACCAAACCTGTGTCTAATCTAAAATTTAATATTCGAAGACTTGGGGTAGGTTATAAGAATTCTAAAAACTTGATCCCATTTGAAGTCCCTGATTTGTTTGCCATGGAGAGACTGACAGAAAAATGAAATTCTTTTCTACTCTAAAATTCACTGGGCTGAAAAATAAATTAAGTTAAATGACTTAGTAATCTAAGTCAAAGCAGAAACTCCCCAAATGTAACTGTGTGCAATGTAGCCTTTTTAATATTAAAAGTATGTCTGACATAGTTAACATTTATAAAATATATATATTGGCTTCTAAATTTTCTTTTTATTTTTCTGATCAATAAGATGGCTTGGAAAGGTGCGGTTTTATATTTAATACCGTACCTATGAGAAATAAAGGTATAATGGTTTCATTTCCGACCATGTCAAGGGAATAGATCCTAAATCAAGATGGTCTGTTAAGAAGTTTGAATGCGGGTGGCGCCTGTGGCTCAAAGTGGTGGTCCCATATGCCAGAGGTGGCAGGTTCAAAACCTAGCCCTAGCCAAAACCCACAAAAAAAAAAAAAAAAAAAGAAGTTTGAAAGCTTATTGAAAAAATAATGTTATGTAAGGATTTTCAGTTTCTCAGTATCTTTTCAGTAACACAAAAATGCTTAATATTCCACTTTATAGATGTACATACGTTGCTTGTATTGTTTTACAACTGAGGAAAACACTGTAAATTGGCAAATGGCTCATAAATTAGTTATCTACATAACAATTACAGTCAGCATATTTGGTTAAGAAAGGGATTAAAATAATTAAAATTTTAAGGCAACTATTTGCTATTTTAAAGAAATATATGCCCTCAGTATAAGAGAAAGCAATGAAGTCAATTACAGATTGCCCATGCACAAAAACAAAACAAACCCCCCCAGCTATTTCTCCTTTCTCTTCACAAACTTGTATTGGGTTACCAACAATGTAATCATAATTTGTCAGCACAATCCCAAGATCAATATATAAACTGTCAAAGTTAGTCCAATAAAGTTTTATACTGAATTATTTATCAACAAATTCTGCTATTCTTTGGGGCTATTTCTTTCTGGGGAGGGAAAATTAAACTGTTAAGCTAAATGGCAACTAAGAAACACTATTTCACTCTGAAGATCATTATTTTTTCATGTCAATGAAGAAAATCACCAAAGCAGAAAATAAAACATGACAGTACCTGAGGTTATTGCTTACCTAAAGGAAAGAAGCGGGGTGTGCCAGCATAAATTTTGCCCAGGAGTACAATTTTGAGACTAAGAGCATGCATTCTATCTGGAGAGCTCAATGTTACACTGTCATTCAATTCTGTTAGAAAGAGACATATTATCAGAAACCCAAAGTATTTGTAATGTGAAATATTATTTTGGCTATTTAATTGTTTCAAGGTTAAAAATACTTTAGAACTTATATTCCACATTAATACAGTTAGCAGATTCTGTGTTTCTGTTAATGTCTGACATATTATTCTCTCATCTTATGTGGGTACTGGTTATGAGATTCTGAAGTAAGCATCTAATATTGCTTATTAGGCAGTACAAACCATAAAAATGATAGAACTTTTTACTGAACATTCTCTAAATATTTGTTGGGTCATTCTCCATACAATCACCCTCTACCTTCCATTTATTCTTTACTTAAGTATATATGGTTTTTATAAGCCTTAGCTATATTAGCTACTATCAATCTGTATTCCTCTATTAACTCACCAACTAATGTTATGTTCATATACCTTTGATTAAACACTTACCTTTTTCTATGATATCTTGCCAAAGTGTCTGCACCAATATAGGATCTGAATAACCGGCACAATGAATTATTGCAAGTTTACACTCTGCAAGTTTAAATGGGTCAGCAAATTCTCCATAAAGCTGTGGGAGAAAATCCCAAAATTAAACACACAACCAGATGGCATTAATCAGAGATTAATAGTGAAGTACTCCTTGAAAATTAAAAATAACCAAAGACTAGATAATTTATGTAAAGTTTCTAAAATATGACATGATATATAGCTGGTAATAACTTCATATTAAAAACAATGAATATATGATAAATACATTCAAATAGATTTTAGTATGTGTGCCTTTTATTCTTGGCTGGGAGGGAGATGCAGCAATGACATTTCCTTTACAATCAGTATTTCTAAACTAGAGGTCAAAGAATCATGGGAATACTGACAAATCCCAGGGTGCTTCAGGGTACTTGGAACCATGTCCAAGAATAACTAAAGTAGAAGGAACTGCTTAGGGTGACAGAGTGAGAGATGCCTGGAGCGTGAAGCAAAGATAAGTTAACTTTCTTTGAGGACAGAAGTGAGACTATAAAGTAGCTGATTTTAACACAGCCCCCATGTTCAGCTGATAGGTTTTTCATAGCTACCAGCCTGGAAAGAATAGTTTAGCCTTTTCTAGGAGTTGGATACAGCAGTGGTAATCTGTCAGCCCAGTGACAAGCTACTGGGGATAGTTAATCGCATTATGTGGTTAATCTTTCCCATGAAACAAAGAACAAAATTCAAAACAAACAAGAAATTTCTAGATATTAGGTAACCACTGAAGGAATTTCACTTGCTTTTTTATTACCTTAGTTATGTCCATTAGCTCAGAATCCAGCTGAGAAACTGCATCCTGTACAGAAGAATGATGAGAATACTGCCTTTGTAGTGTCTCCTGTATCTGAAGTTGGATCCTAGCAACCTAGTTTGGGCAGAAAAGAGGACATCTTAATTTTTTTTATGATAAACTAACAGGCAGTTGAAGGAGTGATTTCTAATATCTGACTTAAGTTTGCTAAAATAAAAATACTGTATAAATAAATAATAAAATATTGTATAAATAAAGTATAATTTATTACTACTGTAATAAATTAGCATCACTGTAACAGATTTCATCTCATCATAACAGACTTCACAGGAAGTATACTGTGGCAGAGCCCTTGCTGCACACCAATATTAATACCTTCTGTGACTGTAGCCAGATAAAAGCTAGACAATCCTTCTCAACTTCCTTTGCAGGAAGGTATAGCCATATGGGTTAGTTCTCTTCAAAGGAAGAATGGAAGTAAAGCATGTCACATCACTCACAACAAATGTACTTTGTACATGCTCCCTTTTCCCTTCCTCCCTCTAACCAAAGACAAAGAAAAGGCCCTAGGGAATCGAATGCCTGACAATACTGCATCCCTAAATCAACCTCATGAAGAAAAGCCACCTACCAATCAGAAGCACCCACTCTGAATTACTGTGAATGAAAAATGAACTTTTATACTTTAACCATTATGTTTCTGAGTGTGAGTGCCTTTACAATTTAGCCTACCCTGCTTTATGGACATATTTGTTAGCTTCTAAGTAAAACGTGGTATAATCCAGTTGCTACTGGAACAATTAAAAAAAAAAAAACCTTTAGAAAGCCTTAAAGAAAACTAGTTCTAAATTATAACAGTATTTTCATGACTCAAGTGCTACTATCCTTAAAATCTCTTTAAAATTTATATTTAAACATTAATAAAAATATATATATGGGGGGGGGGAGGCAGAAGAGATCAGAATTAATAATGACTTCTAAAGACCTATTTTTTTTTACCAGGGGAAGAATGGGAAGTGGAATTAACTGATGTGGCTACTACTCAATATGAACATAGTTTAAATATCTTTAGTACTTACTTCCATTTTTTCTTCTAATTCATGAAGGAATTCACCATCTGCAGCTATTGATGAAATGGCAGTGGAACTTTTGGCACTAAGAATAGCTCGAGCAATGTACTCTAGTCGCTGCTGAAGCGAAATTTCTGTGCTAGGAGGGAAAACTCTTACTTTCAGATACACAATGTCTTAAGAACTGAAAATACAAATATGTCAATTAGGATGTATTTCATACCAAGGTGAGCAAGAAGACTGAAAAAAGCTGTGGGTCCAGAGATGCAAAAAAATCACCTGTGTGAGTTCAAGCCTGTGCTCACACACATTCACAGTCACATTTACTATTAGCCACAAAGAAACTCTTTAAGTAACCACTCTGATCAAAATAATTTAGTAACATCCCTGGCTTAATACCTCCTCTTCCTAACTTAACCAGTTTTTAGAAATAGCACTTGTATTATTACATATGAAAACAGAGGATCCAATTAACAAGCTGTTCAATATTTTATTAAATTGTCCTTTAAAGTTTGACTATACTGCCAGTGATGAATATAACATTAATTATGAATCCATTTAACTATTGACGGATATTTGCATTCTTTTCTTTCTCATTTTCTTCTTTTATGCCTTTCATTTATTTCTTCTGTCCTTCCCTTCTTTTGTTCTTTGTTTCTTTTTCCCTCTCTCCGTCCATTCCCTCTTTCTTTCCTTTGATGAGGAAAGAAAGAAAAGAAAGGGAAGGAAAAGAAAATATCTCTATCACTTACCTTGTAATTTGTTTAATATTGTTTCTTTGATAAATAGACATTCCCAGTTATAATGAAAATATTAATCTTTTTTAGCCTGTTTAGTACTTATTGTTTTATATTAGAAATATTTCATTACTTCAAGATGACAGAGATATATTATCTTCTAGAAGGTTTATAATTCTACAAGAGACTTTTTGATCAATAATCCCCTGGGAGTTATTTAATAAGGCATTAAATATAGGTGAGTGAATTTTGCATTTTTTTCCATTTTGATTGTAACACTTTTACCAAAAAGATGTTTTTCTTGTTCCTATGCATTTATACTTCTCTGGTAAATCAAGTGTTCATGTATATGTTAGTTTCTTGATCTTTATTCTTCTTCATTAGTTTAGTATGTTTTTTTTATCTTTGTGCTAATGCTTACAGTCTTAATTACCTGAGTATTCATATCTGATCATGTAAGTTCTTGTTGGAATCATTTATTTTAAGAGCATCTTGTCTAATTTTAGAACTTTATATTTCTATGTAAATCAATTCCAATAAAATTTCAAAATTCATAAAAAAAATTGTCCTTTAAAAAAAAAAACCTATCTTTTGGTATGATAACCTAATCAGATATCTCAATGCTTATCTCAATAGGACTCTTAAAAATCTTCAATACATATGCTCTAAGACCTTTTTAGTAATTTAAACTGATGTGGAAGTAGAGGAAATTACTCTAGAATTAGTAAAACACTTAAAATTATAAAGCCTTTGAGAAATAGTTTTTGTTATCTTAATTCAAAATAGTTAACTATTAATAGCAAAGAGCCTAGAAACATTTGAAAGAAAAGAATTTACAATACAGCTTGAATTCTTTTGGTACCTCCTATACATTATTAAAAGCAAAACAGAGGGCTGGCATCTGTGGCTTAGTGAGTAGGACGCCGGCCCCTTATACCGAGGGTGGCAGGTTCAAACCCGGCCAAACTGCAACAACAACAACAAGAATGCCGGGCATTCTTGCATGTAGTCCTGGAAGCCTGTAGTGGAAGCCTGTAGTCCCAGCTACTTGGGAGGCTGAGGCAAGAGAATTGCCTAAGCCCAAGAGCTGGAGGTTGCTGTGAGCTGTGATGCTACAGCACTCTACTGAGGGCGATAAAGTGAAACTTTGTCTCTAAAAACAAGAGGCCAGTTGTGGCGGCTCATACTTATAATTCCAGCACTCTGGAAGGCCAAGGCAGATGGATAGCCTGACCAGGAGTTTAAGAACAGCCTGAGCAAAACTGAGACCCTCCCCATCTCTACTAAAAATGGGAAAACTAGCCAGTCATGGTAGTGGGCACCTGTAGTCCCAGCTACTTGGGAGGCTGAGGCAAGAGAATCACTTGAGCCAAAGAATTTGAGGTTGCTGTGAGCTGTGACACCATGGCATACCACCCAGGCACACAGTGAGACTCTGTCTCAACAACAACAACGACAAAACAACAACAACAACCAAAAAAAAAAAAAAAACAGAAAAAAGGAACATATGAACATTAGGTTAGTAAATGCATAAAAATTCCACTTACATAAACCTGGATGAGGTTTTATTTAGTTTGTGAAATCTGGATGTAAGTACATATAGCTCAGTCTTCAATCATTCTTCACAATGAGAATATTATGGCATACCTATGCATATCAGCCAATTTGGATAGAACACGAGCAGCATTACTAAAGCTTCTGTTCTTCTCATAGTACCTCCAGAGTAAATCCATATATCGAACCTTGTTTTGATCAACTTTGGCCATTCGGACCAGATGTGGCTCTAGAAATGGAGAAGCCACCTGGAAATTGTACAGATATTCAGAAAACTTTCATATCTAATTACTTTTTAAGTAGAAAATTTTAAACACAACTGTAACTGTGACTTGTTTTATGAAAACAAGTAAAATTATAATCCAACATTAATAGATAAAAGAGAGACTAATTTTTCCCATTATAACTGTTTCCCCACAATTAATAGAACATTCTACAAGTTACATTAGATTGATGAAAATAATTTACTATAAAATTACAAACTCATTAATAAACTTTGAGAACACAACTATTGATTCCTGGACTCTGAGCTCAAAGGCATCCTTGAAATTCTCAGATGCCATGTACTCATTTCACAGACAAAGGAAACCGAACTAAGGATCTAAAGGGACATATTTGAAGTAATATAGTAACTTAATGGCAGAGTTAAGATGAAGTTCAGGTCTCTTTATTTATAATCAATCCAGTGTTTCCTACCCGACTATATAAACTGTCCCAATCACCAGCTTCTAAACAACAAAAGAGGAACAACAGTCTACTCTGCCCTTTAGGAAAAGGTACTTGCATTGCTTAACTTTATACTGGTATCTAATGGTAGACACAGGATGAGAGACTGAATTTCCTACAGCTATGCATGTACTTAAATCATTGAGTTATGCTTCTCAAAAATATAAATTAATACTGCAATTAAGTTTTTTACCTGTAGCAGCTTATCTGCAAGATCAGCTTGTATTAGCCAGTTATAAAGGGCAATACTGAAGAGCTCATCCTTAGATCGCTGAGCCAATTTAAGCATTTGTTCAAACTAAAATAAAGAAAACAGTAAAAATAAGCAGAAAGACTCTGTTGCTGGGTATCACAATCTCTTAGCAAACCCCTAATAAGAAATCAAGAATTCTGCCGGGTACAGTGGCTCTGCCTGTAATCCTAGCACTCTGGGAGACTGAGGCAGATGGATTGTTCAAGGTCAGGAGTTCTAGACCAGCCTGAGCAAGAGAAGGAAGGAGGGAGGGAGGAGAGAAGGGAGGAAAGAAGGAAAAAATCAGGAATCCTTACATGGTAACTTCTAAGAGCCACAATCTTTCCCAACAAGATTATGCCGCCACTACTATACAGAACTTTTAAACACAGTGTATTCTCAGAATGAATATATGCCATTTCCCTCACATGATGTCCTGCTTCTTCATTACTCAGCATATTGGGATCCGATGACAACACAGGAGGACCAGGTTTTTTGGGCACACTGGGAGACTGAGGAGCAGCCTTACTTTGATTTACCAATTCTTGAAGTGTATCTGTAATGCACTTGTAACTGTTTAATCTGAAAAAGAATGGAAAAGGGGCAATCCATATTATTTAACTAGAAAGCAACAGATTTACCTTATCTAATTTAAATATACACAAGAGTTTGAAAAGTATTGTAGAGAATACATGTACCTTTTTTTTGAGACTGAGTCTCACTCTGTCACCCTGGGTAGAGTGCTATGCCATCATCGTAGCTCACAACAACCTTGAACTACTGGGTTCAAGTAATCATCTTGCCTCAGCCTCCTGAAGAGCTGGGACTACAGGCATGTGCCACCATGCCTGGCTAGTTTTTCTATTTTAGTAGAGAGAGGGTCTCACTCTTGCTCAGGCTAATCTTGATCTCCTGAGCTCAAGCAATCCACCCACCTTGGCATCCCAGAGTGCTAGGATTGCAATCGTCAGACACTGAGCCTGTGGCTCAGTCGGTAAGGCGCCGGCCCCATATACTGAGGGTGGCAGGTTCAAACCTGGCCCCGGCCAAACTGCAACCAAAAAAAAAAAAAAAATAGCCGGGCGTTGTGGCAGGCACCTGTAGTCCCAGCTACTCGGGAGGCTGAGGCAAGAGAATCGCTTGGGCCCAGGAGTTGGAGGTTGCTATGAGCTGTGTGAGGCCACGGCACTGTACCGAGGGCCATAAAGTGCGACTCTGTCTCTACAAAAAAAAAAAAAAGAGTAATATAAATCTCAGTACTTTGGAAGGCCAAGGTAGGAGGATCACTTGAAGCCAGGAATTCAAGATCACTCTAGGCAACATAAAGAGACCCTGTCTCTGTGAAAAATAAAAAAATAAACTGGGTGTGATGTGTAGGATAATATTTAGAAATAAATATACCCTACATCAAGCACACAAAGTGAACTCAGTGTGAGTTTAAAATGGCTTTTCTTCCAGAGGCTTAAGGGACCTAGGCCCCCCTAGGACACACACAGAGTTGGCTTGCCTGGAGTTAAAAATTCCACAAGCCCATTCTCTGAAGCTGTGCGGCCCAGTGAAGTCTGAGATCAAAGGGCATGCCGCCCTTCCTCAGATACAGGCCAAAGGGTTGACGGGACAGAGGGTTGACGTATGTTAACAACATATTGTCAGAGGTCTATAGGTGCTCTGCCCTGAGGAAAGACACAGTCATTACCTCATACTGAGTAAACTGAGTGCTTCATACTGAGTAAACTGAGCGAACGCTTGAAGATACTCTTCCATTAACTCTGTTACCCTGTGGCTACTTTCTTCTTTGTGATCTTTATTTAGATACCTGTCCAGAAATTAGTCAGTGTCTAGAAGAAAATGTTTACTGCAAAAGTGATTGTGTTGATATGGTAACAGGATATTTCCTTTCAAGTTAATTTCAAATAAGTAAAATGAGGTAATAGTGAAACTAACAGATAATAGATTAAGTGTGTATGTAACTAAAAAGGTATAAAATCAAAACCCTGAATAAAGAATTTCACTACATGCCATCCCATCCCATGTAGTCTGTTTTTTGACTTAATAATTACAGGAGCGAGTTTACACCCATGGCAAAGCTGCTGTTCGTTTGCGTCTCTGGTCATGCAACATGATGGCACATACTTGAAGTCCCAGCTATTCAGGAGGCTAAGGTAGGAGAATCAGTTAAGCCCAGAAGGTAGAAAATGCAGTGAGATATGATGATTGCACTCTAGCCCAAGCAACAGAATGAGACCCTGTTTCAAAAAAAGTCTATAAGCTGGGTGTGGTGGCTCATGCCTGTACTCATAGCACTTTGGGGGTCTGAGGTGGGTGGATTGCTTGAGCTCAGGAGTTCAAGATCAAGCAAGAGCAAGACCCTGTCTATTCTAAACTATTGAATTCTTATCATTTAAAATACTAATCATTACCCAGAAGCAAAAATTTTTCAAAAAAACCCCAAAAGGCAGTTTTGTTTTCAAATAAGGAATACTATTACAAAACACATTAATAAAGTTTCAGGAAAACTACAGTGGCAGGTTAAAAAACATCTTTAAGCCCTTAATAATTTTCATCAGACCGGTTCCCACTCTGCTGCTCTGCCCACTCCTGCTACTTTCCTCTTGTGTGTTTCTGCAGGTCTGAGGATGTCTTCTGTGTCTCTAAAGGGTCACCTCAATCCTATATCCTAGAGTTAAAAAGAGAAAGGAAAGAGAAGAAAAATAAAGAAATCACACCTGAGGAGGAACCAGAAAAAGACCTCTGGCAACATGAAAAACTGCAGCAGATCACCCCCCAACCACCACCACCAGAGGATCACAATGGAGCTACTACAGAAAATTCCAGCAATAAAGAAATTGTTGAAATGACAGAAATGAAATTCAGGATATGGATGGCAAATAAAATGAATGGAATTGCAAATAAATGTTGAAAACCAACAAAAAGAAGTCAAAACAATGTCTCAAGAAATTAACAAAATTAAAGACAAAGTCACCAAGGATCTGGAAAAAAATAAGGAAAGATGTAATAAAGATTAAAAAATTGTTGGTTTGGTGCTCATAACTCAGTGGGTAGGGTGCCAGAAGGTAGGTTTGAACTGGCCCGGGCCTGCTAAACAACGACAACTACAACCACAACAACAAAAAAAAATAGTTGGGTGCTGTGGTAGGTGCCTGTAGTCCCAACTACTTGGGAAGCTGAGGCAAAAGAATTGCTTAAGCCCAAGAGTTTGAGCTGTGATGCCACAGTAGTCTACTGAGGGTGACATTGTTAAGACTGTCTCAAAACAAAACAAAACAAAAGAAAAAAAACAAAACAAAACAGGTTAAGGAAGCAGGACTCCTTGAGGCAGTCACGGAGTTCCAAAACACAACAGACAATTTCAGCAACAGATTAAATCAGGGAGAAGAATCTCACAGCTTGAAGACAAGGCTCTTGAGCTTAACAGTCAATTAAAGAGGGAGAAAAGAAGAAAGCATAAGTAGAGCCTTAGAGAGATGTAGGACTATGGAAATCATACAAACATACAAATTATAGGTACCCCTGAAGAAGAGAATCTCAAAAGCATGGAAACTCTCATTGAAGATATTACGATTAAAAATTTCCCAAGCATCACCAGAAACTCAGACATACAGTTACTAGATGGATATTAAACTCCAAGATGACTCAGTTCAAATAGAGGTCCTCTTAGACACATTGCAATTAACCTGGCCAAAGTCAAAATGAAAGAGAAAATTCTAAAAGCAGCCAGATGTAAGCACCATCTGACCTATAAAGGTAAACCTATCAGGTTAACAGCTGATTTCTCAGTGGAAACTTTAAAAGCCAGAAGGAAGTGGACTCCTACTTCAATTTTCTTTAACAGAACTGCAAATCCAGTATTCTGTACCCTGTAAAACCCAGTTCCATTTTTAATGGAAAAATCAAATCTTTTCCTGAAAGACAAACGCTGTGAAATTTGTCACTACTAGACCCGCCCCCTGCAGGAAGTACTCAGACCTGTACTAAAGACAGACTAACATATGGCCCAAGAGTGATAAAAATATAGCAAAAGAGCCCCACACAACAGGATGAACAGAAATCTACCCTACTTATCAATTCTCTCAATAAATGTGAACGGCTTCTGAACTCCTCACTGAAAAGACTAGACTGATTGGATTTAAAAAATTACATGCTTAATAGCTACTGTTTTCAGGAAACACAACTAACCCTAAGGATAAATCAAGACCTAAGGTGAAGGGCTGGAAAATAATATTTCATGCAAATTAAATGAAAGAAAGTGAGAGCTGCAATTCTCACCACAGATAATGCTAACTTTAATGCAACAAAAGTAAAAAAAGACAAAGGCAGGTGTTATGTACAGATCACGGGAACAACTCAACAAGAAGACATATCAATTGTAAATATTTATGCACCCAATTTAGGCACTCCCAGATTTATAAAACAAATTTTACTTTATCTAAACAAAATGATAAATACCACCACCATAATAGCCAGGGACTTTAACAACCCCATCATAGAACTGGAAAGATCCTCCAAGCAGAAATTAAATAAAGAAACTTTAGATTTAAACATCACCCTAAAACAAAATGGGCTTAACAGATATCTCCAGAACATTTCACCCCAATACTGCTAAATATACGTTCTTCTCATAAGCTCATGGGTCATTCTCCAAGATTGATCATATCCTAGGTCACAAAACAAGCCTCAATAAAAAAAAAAAAAATAAATAGGAATTATACTATGCATCTTTACACACCACAATGGAATAAAAATACAAATCAATTCCAACAGGAACACCCATCCCCCATAAAATCATAAAATTCATAGTATCTGATAGGATGGGGGAGGAGATAAAAACAAAAATCATTAGATTCCTTTAAAAAAATGACAATAAGACCACAAGCTATCCAAAACCTGTAGGATACTACAAAAGCAGTCCCAAGAGGGAAATTCATCATTGCTTTAAATGACCACATGCAGAAATCAGAAAGAGCACAAATTAACAATCTAATGAATCATCTTAAGGAACAAGAGAAAAAAGAGCAATCCAATCCCAAACCCAGAAAAGAAATGAAATCAGAGCAGAACTAAGTGAAATAAGAATAAAAGAACCATTCTGAAGTTTTTTTCCCTATATTTTTTAGTAGAGACAGGGTCTCACTCTTGCTTAGGTGGTCCCTAACTCTCAAACTCAAGCAATCTTCCCTCCTTTGCCTCCCAGAATGCTAGGATTATGGATGTGAGCCAGCCCACTCAGAAGATTAAAAAAGCAGAAAGTTAGTTTTTTGAAAAGATAAATAAAATTTATAAGCTTTTGGCCAAATTAACCAGAAGTGGCAAAGATCTCTAATAAGCTCAATCAGAAATGAAAAAGGGGAAATAATATGAAATATCATCACTGAATACTATAAAAATCTCTATGCCCAATAATTTGAAAATGTGAAGGAAATGGACAAATTCCTAGAATCACACTATCTCCCTAGACTCAGGCAGGAAGAAATAGAATTTTGGGTTTTTTTTTTTTTTTTTGAGACAAGAGTCTTACTTTGTCACCCTTGCTCAGTAGTGCCGTGGCATCACAGCTCATAGCAACCTCAATATTGGGTTCAAGTGATCCTCTTGTTTTAGCCTCCCAAGTAGCTGGGACTACAGGTTCCTGTCACAATGCCTTCAAAAGACCAATATCAAGTACTGAAATTGAAACAAAAAAAAAAAAGCTTCCAGAAAAACAAAGTCCCAGATCAGAGGTTTCACACCAGAATTCTCCTAAATCTTCAAAGAAAGAGCTTGTACCTATATTGAAGAATCTATTTCAAAACGCTGAGAAGGAAACAGCCTTCCCCTATTCCTTCCATGAAGCAACTATCACCCGGTTACCAAAGACAGGAAAGGATACAACAAAACAAGGAAACTACTGACCAATATTATTAATGGATATTGGTACAAAAATACTCCATAAAATCTTAGGAAACAGAATTCAGTTACACATCAACACAAAAAAAATAATTCATCACGATTAGGTGGGCTTCATCCTAGGGGTGCAAGGCTGGTTCAATATACGCAAATCTATAAATGTAATTCACCACATAAACAGAAGGTTAAAAAAAAAAAAAAAAGACCACACAATCCTCTCAACAGATACAGAAAAAGCATTTGATAAAATTCAGCACCATTGCTTGTCAAGATCTCTTAAGAAAATTGGCAAAGAGGGGACATTCCTTAAACTGAAAATATTCTTGCTTAGGACTGGAACCAGACAAGGATGTCCATTACTATTCAACATGGAATAGCAGTGATAGAAGTCCAAGCCAATGTAAACAGGCAAGAGAAGGATATCAAGGGTATCCAAAATAGGGATAGGGATGTCAAACTATTTCTCTTTGCTAACTCAGGAGGCAAGAGATTTGCTAAAGAAATCAGCAATGTCTCAGGATATAAAACCAATGTCCACAAATCAGTAGCTTTCATATATGCTCACAAGAGTCAGGCTGAGGCTTGGTACCTGTAGCTCAGTGGTTAGGGTGTCAGCCACATGCACCAAGGCTGGTGGGTTCCAACCTGGCCAGAACCTGCTGAACAATGACTACAACAAAAACAACAAAACAGCTGAGCGTTGTGGCGGGCGCCTAGTCCCAGCTACTTGGGAGGCTGAGGCAAAAGAATTGCTTAAGCCCAAGAGTTTAAAGTAGCTGTGAGCTGTGATGCCATGGTACTCTACCCAGGTTGACATAGTGAGACTCTGTCTCAAAAAACAAACAAACAAAAAAAAGGGCGAAGCCTGTGGCTCAGTGGGTAGGGAGCTGGCCCCATATACCCAGGGTGGCGGGTTCAAACCTGGCCACGGCCAGACTGCAACAAAAAAATAGTTGGGCCTTGTGGCAGGCACCTGTAGTCCTAGCTACTTGGGAGGCTGAGGCAATAGAATCGCCTAGGCCCAGGAGTTGGAGGTTGATGTGAGCTGTGTGACACCACGGCACTCTACCGAGGGCAATAAAGTGAGACTCTGTCTCTACAAAAAAAAAGAGAGAAAAAAAGTCAAGCTGAGAATCAAATCAAAGACACAATACCCTTCACAGTAGCATCAAAGAAAATGAAGTATCTTGGAATATATTTAACAAAAGATATGAAAAGATACGAAGGATCTCTATAGAGACAGAACTACAAGTTACTTAGAAAAGAAAATGAAGATACTGGGTGGTGCCTGTGGCTCAAGTGGGTTCAAACCCGGCCCTGGCCAAAAAACAAACAAACAAAAACGCAAAAAAAGAAAGAAATTGAAGATACTGACAAATGGAAGAACATATCGTACTCATGGCTTAGAAGAATCAATACTGTTAAAATGTCTATACTACCCAAAGTGCTCCACAGATTCAATGCAATCTCTATTAAAATACCAATATCATAATTGGCAGATTTTTTTTTTTTTTTGGAGACAGGGTCTCACTATGTCATCCTCTGTAGAGTGCTATGGTGTCACAGCTCACAGCAACCTCAAACTCTTGAGCTCAAGCAACTGTCTTGCCTCAGCCTCCCAAGTAGCTGGGACTATAGGCACCAGCCACAACGCCTGGCTACTTTTTTTGCAGTTGTCATTGTTTAGCTGGCCCAAGCTGCATTCAAACCTTGGGTGCATGTGGCTGATACCTTAACCACTGTGCTTTGGGCGCTGAACCTTCACAGATTTTTTTTTTTCCTTTTTGAGACAGAGTCTTATTTGTTACTCTGGGTAGAGTGATGGCATCATAGCTCACAGCAACCTCAAACTCTTGGGCTTAAGTGATCCTCTTGCCTCAGCCTCCTAAGTAGCTGGGCCTACAGGTGCCTGCCATAATACCCAGCTATTTTTTTTAGAAATGGTATCTCACTATTGCTTCTGGTTTTGAGCTGTGGGCGCAATCTGTCCACTTTGGCCTCACAACGCGGACTTCAACTTTACACAAGCAAACTATGGAATCTAATCATATGTGCCCCCATATTAACCCGAATTTGTTAAAAAATAATGATTTTCATCAAACTAAAATTTTATCTCTAGGTTAACAGTTATAGTCCTGATTCAGGCCTTTGATAAACCAAGTCATTTTAAGTGAAAGCATAATTCAATGATATAAATGTTATATTTGAAATAATTATTTTCTTAATAATATTAGTCAAAAATTTACACCAAGAAAAGTATCCATAAAGCTAACATCTGCTAAGGTAATAGAATCTACCTTTCCTGGAAGGCCTGAAGTCCAACCATGTCTTCTTCTGGTTCTCCATGTTTATAGAAATGAAGTCCAAGACCCTGAGGATCTTTTTTCTCTGCAGCAGTAAGAGAAAGTTCCACCACACCTTCATAAAAACGCACTGATGGGACAGAAAAAGGATAAAGACGTAAGGGTTGTTACTAAGTAAGAGATACCTTCCCTTAGCTGGCATATGAAAATTATAATCAAACATAAATCACCCTTCTGACAATATCATAAAACATTTCTAATGCATCTTCCAAAGGAAAAGTTCTGAGCATGCCATAAAGGCAGCTATTAAATACATTTCTTCATTGGAAACAATTTCCATATTTAAAATAACAAAAAGGGCTCAGTGCCTGTGGCTCAAGTGGCTAAGGCGCCAGCCACATACACCTGAGCTGGCAGGTTCGAATCCAGCCCGGGCCCGCTAAACAGCAATGACGGCTGCAACCAAAAAATAGCCAGGCGTTGTGGTGGGCGCCTGTAGTCCCAGCTACTTGGGAGATAGAGGCAGCAGAATTGCTTGAGCCCAGGAGTTAGAGGTTGCTGTGAGCTGTGATGCCATAGCACTCTACCCAGGGCTTAAGGCTCCATCTCAAAAAAAAAATAAAATAAAAAATAACAAAAAGAAGGGTTTTCATTCCTTACTAAGGGAAAAAATATCTTGAAATTCAAAATAATACCCGTGCTAATATTAATATCCTTTACCTTATGTTACATTTGATTTAGGTTCAAATCCAGCCCAGGCCCGCCAAACAACAATGACGGCTGCAACCAAAAAATAGCTGGGCATTGTGGCAGGGGCCTGTAGTCCCAGCTACTTGGGAGGTGGAGGCAGGAGAATCGCTTGAGCCCAGGAGTTTGAGGTTGCTGTGAGCTGTGATACCACAGCACTCTACCCAGGGCAACAGCTTGAGGCTCTGTCTCAAAAAAAAAAAAAAAAAAAAAAAAAGGTATATATTTGGGCTGGTCCGAGTGCAGTGGTATTTACAACTAATTGATCACAACCAGTTACAGATTTCTTTGTTCCTTCTCCACTCCCACTGCTTCACTTGACCAAAAAAAAAGATATAAAGATAGAAAAAGAGCACTCGAGCACTACAGCTTCTGCAGAGGTCAGTGTAGTGACTAAATTACTGAAACACAATGATGCTACTATGTCATATCATTTGGGTACTTAGGTTGGAGGAAGATTTGCCTCTGGGAAGTGATTTTTCACCATTACATTGCTTTATTTATACAAAGTCATTTGTCCTCTGAGTTAAACAAAGATATGAAGAACATTTTATTTGTCACCTTGTCTATATTGAGCACAAACATTGGAAAGGTCTACTTGATTGCTGATTTTTTGATATTCCTTCAAGGATTCCCTTAACATTCGTTCCTTTTCTGTCTTATTTTGAACTTGTCGGGAACGCTGGAGAAGCTCATTTGCCTAGAAGAGGAGATGATAAGAACTTAAAAAGATAGAAAATCAAGTAGACAGATGATGCTATCAATGTTAAGTTTCAGTCAATGTCTAAATTTATATATTATGTGTATATATATAGTTTATTACCATTAGAAATAAAAACAACTCTACAAACTTACTTCTTCTTAATTTTAGGCAGAAAAGTTTTGACCAAAAAATCCTAGCTATCCTTAATTCCTCTCACAAATATGTTAAGCAAGACAGCTTTTGTCTGGTAATTCTCTTGCCTAGTCAATACATTATTGGTCAGCAGGCAGTCCATGCAACAGTGATTTATTTATTTTTTTCCACCTGTAGGGAAGGATCAATAAAGATTGCCCCATTAACTTTAATTCATCACAGATTTAGTTAAAGTTTTAGTAATTGTCTTTAACTTCTAATGAGAGAAATCCAATCCTCTAATGGCTATATTTCTTTCATTTTTAAATTTAGTCATTTTTCTTATTTCTAACCATGGCCTTTTAAAATATGGCCTAGAAACATTATCAGTGATTGTTTGTGAAAAACTTAAAAGAGTATACATAGATTTTATGGGCTGCGACTGTGGCTCAAGGAATAGGGCGCCAGGCCCATACACCAGAAGAGGCAGGTTCAAACCCAGCCCTGGTCAAAAACTGCAAAAAAAAAAAAAAAAAAAAGAGTATACATAGATTTTAAGAAACTATTTCTTAGACAGATAAAGATTCTGGGGCCAGGAGAGCTTAAGAAAGCTACGTGACTGCGGTCACATATTATGTGAAATAGGATACCTCCTTTCATCATACCATGATACCTCCTGTGGCTCAGTCGGTAGGGCACCGGCCCCTTATACCGAGGGTGGCGGGTTCAAACCCGGCCCCGGCCAAACTGCAACCAAAAAATAGCTGGGCGTTGTGGCAGGTGCCTGTAGTCCCAGCTACTCGGGAGGCTGAGGCAGGAGAATCGCTTAAGCCCAGGAGTTGGAGGTTGCTGTGAGCTGTGTGAGGCCACGGCACTATACCGAGAGCGATAAAGTGAGACTCTGTCTCTACAAAAAAAAAAAAAAAAAAAAAAAAAAAGAATCACTGAAATAGGTAACAAAGTATCATACCTTAGAACAAATAGCATCATCAGTGCTATACAGAAGTGGGCAGATGTCCTGTAAATGTAAACTAATGCCATCAACAGCAGCATTATCTCTGATGTAGCAGTTGATAAGAGAAGCAATTAATGCTCCTGTGAGCTCTTTATCCCTGATTACAATATCTTTAAAGGTGGTAATCTTCAACTGCTCCTGAAATTCCTAGAAGTATGTGAGAAAACACTTTCTATCAGAATTACAGCAATCTCATATTTCAACACAGAATGAAATTTCTTTAACAATAAAACAATCTAAACATCAACAGACTCTATAAAAGAGAAAATATAGTAAACTGCAGAAACAGATTTTTGCAAACTTGCATAAAATTACAGAGTTGAAAAAGAGCCCACAGTAGGTCTAATCCAAAATTCTCACTTTACAAAGTAATATAAAGAGAAAAGTAAAGTTCGGATAGAGCCAAAACTATCAAGCCAGGTCTCTTGACTTTAGTTATAAGTAGGATAAAACAATCACTTGGCTACATTGACAGATCTTGGGCTTACATTTTATTTTTCCAAAATAATGTTTGAATTTATTATTCAGGGCCTTCTAACATTGGAGTTTGATCTGCATTTTCAATAAATCTGTTTGTTAAAATGAAGTTGGAAAGTAGTAAGGTCATTTATACTACAGTAAAATAATCTGTTTAATGATTAGACTATTTCTTCTATTTTTTTTGTTTTGAGATAGAGTTTTACTTTTGTCACCCTCTGTACAGTGCTCTGGCATCACAGCTCACAGTAACCTCCAACTCTTGAGCTCAAGTGATTATCTTGCCTCAGCCTTCCAAGTAGATGGGACTACAGGTACCCACACCACACCACCTTTTTTTTTTTTTTACAGATGGGGTCTTGCTCTGGCTCATGCTGGTCCTAAACTCCTGATTTTAAGCAATCCACCCACCTTGGCATCCCAGAGTGCTAGGATTACAGGCGTAGGCCACTGTGTCCAGCCTATTTCACTTTTTAAAATTTCACAAATACCCAAAACATGTTCAAATTTTTGAACAAATATTTAATTTGCTTTCCTTGAGTACAAAATTCCTCATGCAAGTAAGGAAATTTTGAAGATGGATCACAAAAAATACCTGGGCTAAAAACCTATGTACATTGTTTATCAACAAACAAAGCTCAAAATCATTATTCTACATATCAAAAAGAAAAGTTTTCATAATTAAACAAACTAGCTTGAATTTCTAAAAGGGAGGAAATAACTTACATGTTTAAAGGAAAACTATTGACAAAAAAAAAAAACAAAAAAAGTCACAACTACTCATTGGACGCTACAGTAAGAACTAAGCAACTGCCTTCTTAACTCTGAATAATTGTACTTGGGTGTCAAAATTGGTCTGGTGTAGTGACTCACACTTGTAATCCCAGATCTTTGGGAGGGAAAGGCAGGAGGATTACTTGAAGCTAGGAATTTGAGATCAGCATCAGCAACGTTGCTGGATGTCATTCTTTAAAAAAAAAAAAAAAAAAGCATATGCCTGTAGTCTTACCTACTCTGAAGGCTAAGGCAGGAGGAGCACCTGAACCCAGGAGTTTGTGGTTCGAGTAAGATATGACCATGCCACTATACTCCAGTCTGATCAAAGTATGATGGACAATTTTATATAAGCAGAATTGGACTCCATTGAGCAATCTTAGTATTATTAAAAATTAGAATAACCAAACCTTTTGTGTTTATAGTCTGATGAGCAAACCACTACCTATGAAGCACTGTATTTTTCCTCAAATAAACAGACTGGAACCTAATCAACCTTACATAAACCTAACTTCTGTTTAACAGAAAATGCAGGAGATAGAGGCACAAGTTTACAAGAGAGGTAAAAAATCACCTCAGAATCCTGTCACCACTCTACAAGACCAATGATCTGACTTCTATAAGGTAATAGCAAGGGGGGGAAAAAAAAGAGGACTCCTCTAGATTGAAGAAACATAAGAGAAACATCAAATTCAATGATTCAATCAACTTTTTAGATCCTGATTTGAATGAATATGTTAAAAGATATTTTTAAGACAGAGAAATTTCATTATTTTAGATACTACCAATAATTAATATTAATATTGGCAAGTGTGATTATGACACTGTTATTTTTGAAGGAAATGTCCATCTTTCTTTTTAGAAATACAGAATATTCCTCAATATAGCATAAAATATGTAGAAGGAAAATGACATGATACCCAGAATCTATTTCTAAATAATTCAGTAGGCTGGGTGCAGTGGCTCACGCCTGTAATCCCAGCACTCTAGGAGGCCGAAGGCATGTGGACTGCCTGAGCTCACAGGTTTGAGATATGCCTGAGCCAGAGCAAGACCCTGTCTCGAAAAACAGCTGGGCTTTGGGACGGGCACCTATAGTCTCAGCTACTTCGGAGGCTGAGGCAAGAAAATCGTTTGAGCCCGAGAGTTTGAGGTTGCTATGAGCTATGATGCCACCACACACTACTAAGGGTGTCAAAGTGAAACTCTGTCTCAAAAATAAATAAATACATAAGTAAAGAAAAAGAGGGAAAAAGGCTAACATGCAAAGAGGAAAAAAGGCTAATATGCAAAGCTGGCAAAGTATCCTGAAAATGCTCAGTGAGTCAAGGGTACGTGGGAGACGATTTTAGTTTTTGTTCTACTTTCATTTTGTTTAGAAATGATCACGATTAAATAAAAGGTAGAAATACCTTTTCCCCAAATGTCTTATCTAACATTTTGATGACTGTCCATTATCCTTATCCTTAAAAAGGATTCAAATGAGAACAGCAAAAGAAATATGAGCCATTTGCTTTGCACAATGATAAACATCTTTCTTTAAAGTCATAGTGTTTAATTTAGGTTGTTGAGCTCCTTGAAATTATGCAAATACTGTTTGTTAAGTATCTATATACACTTCTTTGATAGTGGTAAAAGAGAGCTTTTATCAGAATTTCAGAGGGATCTGTAGCTCAAAGAATGGTCACAATCCACTATGACCATATTTTTGGTAAAGATTTTATTCACTTACCAATATAAAGTTCTCATATACTGCAAATACCTGTGGCTTTGACAAAATGGTTTCCACAAGTTACTACTGTGGTTTTGTGTAATCTTCCTATAACATACCAACTTTATCATAACCTAAATGCTTCCCCAAATTATCGCCTCTCAAAACCACATGTAAGATTAAAACTGAGGCAAAAGAAAACAAACAGTACAATCTTTTTTGGGGGGAGACAGAGTCTCACTTTATTGCCCTCAGTAGAGTGCTGTGATGTCACAGCTCACAGAACCTCAATTCTTAGGCTCAAGTGATTCTCTTGCCTCAGTCTCCCAAGGGGAGGAGAGCCTATAGTCTCAGCTACTTGGGAGGCTGAGACAAGAAAATCGCTTGCCTCAGCCTGTCACAACGCCCAGCTATTTTTAGAGATGAGGTCTCTTTCTGGCTTAGGTTGGTCTCAAACTTGTGAGCTTAGGCAATCCACCTGCCTTGGCCTCCCAAGTGCTGGGATTATAGGCGTGAGCCATGACTCCCAGCCAACAGTACAATCTTAAAGAAAAAAAGAAAAGCTTACCTTCTGAAGTTCTCCTACAATGACAGTGAATTGATGTTCACAAAGAAGTTTCCATAAAGCCAGAGCCTGGTATGACTTTCGAACCAACTGCTGAATTGCCTGTAGTGAAACCTTTTCACTCAGCTGAGCCTCTAATAACAAAACACAACTAATGAAGTTTTATTAAATGATATGATATGTTTTATTTATTTATTTATTTTTGCAGTTTTTGGCCGGGGCTGGGTTTGAACCCTCTACCTCCGGCATATGGGGCCAGGACCCTACTCCTTTGAGTCACAGGCGCTGCCCAGATATTTTGTTTTATTTCAAATAAAAACTATAGTTAAGGCTGAAATCCCTATTGTTCTTTCTTTTCCTTGCCCCCATCATAGGCAACCATGATCATCAGTTGTTGTATTCATATATATATATATGCATGCACTTCTGTGTACATGTGTGTATATATAAATAATAAATATATTGCAGTTTTTAATAATTACACCATTGCTTTTTTGCCTAGTTACATGTTCACAGGTTAACCACACTGATGAATACAAAGCTAGTAAATTTATTTTCATTGCTGAGTTGTAGTAGGTATACCACAACTTTCCCCATTTTCAACCTGAAGAATATTTATTTTATTTTTTTTTGTTGTTGCAGTTTGGCCAGGGCTGGGTTTGAACCTGCCACCCTCGGCATATGGGGCCGGCGCCCTACTCACTGAGCCACAGGCACTGCCCCAACCTGAAGAATATTTAGATTATTCCCAGCATTTTAACAATAAATGAATAATGTGATAAATGTGTTTAAAGAAGGTGCTCAAGCCTATAATCCTAAAACTTTGGAAGGCTGAGCAGCTGGATTGCTTGAGCTCAGGAGTTCCAGACCAGCCTCAGCAAGAGTGAGAGACCCCTCTCTACTAAAAATAGAAAAACTAGCTGAGTGTTGTGGTTAAGTGCATGCAGTCTCAGCTACTTGGAAGGCTGAAGCAAGAGGCTCTCTTGAGCCTAAGAATTTAAGGTTGCGGTGAGCTATGCCATCATGGCAGTCTAACAGAATGACAGAGCAAGATGCTGTCTCCAAAAAAAAAAGGTCTTCTAAGAAAAAGTCAAATTTCTCTAGGACTGAGTTTCTCAAACTCTGGGTTAAAACAGATTGTCAGGTCATAAAATCAACTCACTCAGTTATGACAGCTGTATCTCTATCCCCTAAATAGGGAACTGCATAGAATAAAAAAAAAAAAAAAAAGGAAAGAAGTATTAGAGCGTAACACAGGCAGAATTATATTAGGAAATTTTGTTTCAGATATGTGTACATATAGGTTTTTTTCTTTTTTTTTAAGATGGAGTCTCACTCTGTTGCCCTGGGTAGAGTTCCACTGTGTCATAGCTCACAGTAACCTCTAACTCCTAGGCTCAGGCAATCCTCTTACCTCAGCCTCCCAAGTGCTAGAACTACAGGTGCCCATCACAACACACAGCTAATTTTTCTATTTTTAGTAGAGACAGAATCTCACTCTTGTTGAAGACAGTCTCGAACTCTTGAGCTCAAGCATTCCACCTGTCTCAGCCTCCAGCTAGGATTACAGGTATGAGTCACTACACCCAGCTATATATAGGTTTTTAAACATGAGTCATAATGTAAAATGTATTTTCTACTGTGGGGAAAAAGTCTGATAAAATTTTTTCTAAGATATATACCTAGAAGTGAAATTACTGGCTTTAAAGTGTCTGTGCATTTTCAGCTTTGACTGGACATAATCAAATTGCTCTCCAAAGTGGTTTTTTCAGTATAAACTGCTAACAATTTGAATGCTCCCATCTATACAAATCCTCATCCATACTCAGTAATGTCAAGGTTAAAGCCTTACTTAAGTTATCAGCAACTCTAAAAAAATAATTTATAAAATGGTAAATAGAAAACTAGGATCAGCAGAACAGACGAATGCAGCGTGGGGCAACAGTAACAGTTGAGTCTCAATTAAGAAAGTTCTATCAGCCAGAATAATTGGGTCTAACAATAAAAGACAAAAGAACTTAGAAAAAGCTAAATAACAGGGAAAATCTATGTAAGAATTTATTATTTCAATTCATGACTGGAATAATGGATAATTACAAGAACTTCTCAGTTCCTTTGCTTTTTCTTTACTTGCTACTATTTATACTAGACAAAAAGCACAACTAAATAATTAACTCATATTTAGCTCTATAAAAAGGTATTTTGCTATTTATTGGGGGAAATGCAAATCAAAATCACAATGAGATGCTACTTTACATCCCACAGGATGGCTATTATATAACCTCAGTAAGTAACAATGTTGGCAAACGTGAAGAAGTGGAACTTTTGTGTGCCACTAGTAAGAAAATAAAATAGTGCAGCACCCATAAAAACAGTGTGGCAATTCCTCAAAAAACTAATAACAGAATTACTATTCCAGCAATTCCACGTTTGGGCATACCCAAAATTCAAAACCAGGGGCTTGAATTTGTATTTGTACACCAATGTTCATAGCAGCATTATTCACAATAGCCAAAAAGTGGAAGCAACTCAGTGTCTGTCAGCAAATGGATAAACGATGTATAGTACACACATATTGTAGAATATTATTCAGTGTTAAAAGGGAAGGAAATTCTAACACATAATATGACACAGATAAACCCTGAAGAGAACATACTAAGTGAAACAAGCCAGTTACAAAATGGAAAATATGGTTTAGTTCTATCATACGGGGTACCCAAAGTAGTCAAATTCACAGAGATAGGAAGCAGAATGGTGTTCACTAGAAAGTTATAGTAGGGGGAAAATGGGGATTTCTTTTTGAATGGGTAGAGAGTTTCACTTTGGGAAGATGAAAAAAATTCCAGTGATGGATGTTGGTGAGTTACTTTATGGTACACATACTCCACTACAATAAAAAATACCATACAGAAAAAGGTGGCTGGGCATGGTGGCTCATGTCTATCATCCTAGTACATTGGGAGGCTAAAGAAAGAGGATCACTGGGCGGTGCATGGGGCTCAAAAGGGTAGGACACCAGTCCCATATGCCGGAGGTGGCAGGTTCAAACCCAGCCCAGGCCAGAAACTGCAAAAAAAAAAGAAAGAGGATAGCTTGACCCCAGAAGTCTGAGATCAGTCTGGGTAACACAGATAGACCATGTTTCTACAAAAAAAAATTAGCCAGGAGTGGTAACAATGGGCGTAGTCCAACTCAGAGGCTGAGGCCACAGGATAGGAGGACCATTCAAGTCCAGGAGTTTAAGGCTGCAATGGGTTATAATCAGAGCACTGCATTCCAGCCTGGGGAACCAGAACAAGACAAAAAAAAGAGACCGAAAGTAAAAGAGAAAAAGGTATATATTATATTTTCAGGTAGAGGAAGGAATAAAAATGTATGGGATAAAATAAATATAGAAATATATAATATCTATATTATCCCACTTTCCCTATCACACTGAGATGTTAATAAAAAATACTTGTATTACCTGAAAAATCAGATCTTACTAACAAAAGTCTTTAATTTTGTATTCAAGTAATAAAACTTCACTGGGGTCATATACAATTATCTGATCAGAAGCAATAATTTACCATGAAACTTCCTCTGTAGCTCCTGTTGCATTTGTTGGGTATTTCCATTTTCAGGACGCATGAATCCTATCAGCCTCTGCTGTACTTTGGTAGTAGTACTGAAAGAGAAATCGAAAATGTGTTTTTAACAGCTCTATTGAGCTATATTATACATATATCATACAATTTAACCATTTAAAGTATATAGGCTAAGTGTGGAGGCTCATGTCCATAAGCTCAGCACTATGGGAAACTTAGGCAGGAGGATGTTTTGAGGCCAAGGATTTGAAACCAGCCTGGGTAACACAGAGAGACCTCATTGTACGGAAAACAACAACAACAAAACAAACAAATGAACAAAAAAATCCCACCCCTCCCCCAAAACCCAAAACAGAAAAATCCACAATTAAAAAATTAATAAGCTGCGATGGAATGTGCCCGTAGTCCTAGCTATCCAAGAGGCTGAGGTAGGAAGATCACGTGTGATCAAGAGTTTGAGGCTGAAGTGAACTATGATCTAGCCATTGCATTCCAGCCTGGGTGACAGAATGAGACCTGGTACACTTAAAAAAAGTGTACAAATCAATTTTTTAAAATATATTGACAACCACAAGTGCTATTTGCATGAAAAAAATTAGCAAATAAGGAATTCTTAGAATTAAAAATATGAGATCCAAAAAAAATTTATCAGAAAGAAATTTTTCTGATCTGTATCATAAAAAGATCAAAAAGAAAAAAAGAGAGACAGAAGGAAAGAAATTATGAAAGAGAACAAATTGAGGCTAGATCCAGGAGAGTTGAAAAGAGTCTCCAAAGAGAATAGGACAGAGGAGTGCAGCAGATAGAGCATTACTAATCTGAAAATCCAAATCTGAAATGCTCCAATATCTGAAACTTTCTTGAACACTGACATGACGTTCAAAGAAAAGCTCATTGGAGCACTTTGGATTTCAGATTTTCAGATTAAGGATGTTTAACTTAAATGTAATACAAATATTCTAAAATTTGGAAAAAATATGAAACCCCAAACACTTCTGTTCCCAATCAATTCACATTTGGGATCCTCAATCTGTACTATAATAAGAGACAACAGAGAAAAGAATTATCAAAGCTTAGACTGTAGGATTAAAGGCTCAGTGAGAACTTAAAAGTAAACACAAGTCATTTAAAGAGGAAAGAGAGATCAAGTAATGCACTTTTTATCTACAACGTTAAACTTCGGGAAGAACATGAAACATACGACTTTAAAATCCCATACTCATTATGCAATAGAAAAAAATAAAGTATTAGGAAATACTGTAACATAAACATCAAATGTGAGGCCTAAAAAACATGCCAGACTCAGGACTATATACTGTATGATCCCATTTATATGAAATGTCAAGAAAAGCAAATCTGCAATGAAAGAGTAGATTAATAATTACATGGGGTTAGACAATGAGAATGGGAGTGACTGCAAATGAACATGACCTATGTCTTCTGGGAGATAGGAATGTTAGAATAAATAAATAAAATTAGAAAGTGGCTTGGTGCTTGTAGCTCAGTGGTAGGGCACTGGCCACATACACCAGGACTGGTAGGCTGGAACCTGGCCCGGGCCTGCTAAACAACAATGACAACAAAAAATAGCTGGGTGTTGTGGGGGGTGCCTGTAGTCCCAGCTACTTGGGAGACTGAGGCAAGAGAATCGCTTAAGCCCAAGAGTTTGAGGTTGCTGTGAGCTGTGACGCCATGGCACACTACCAAGGGTGACAAAATGAGAGTCTGTCTCAAAAAAAAAAAAGAAAAAAGAAAAAGAAAGTGGTGATGAAAGAACCAGACCAGCGCCATCTTAGGAGTTAAGTTTCACCCCCTACCCCCACCCCACCATTTCACTCAGTAAGTTTAACTTTCCAGGCAAGCCCAGGCAATTCCCTGAAATCATGAGACAACTGCCCACCAATCAGGGACCCCCCCCCACCTGACCAATCCAGAAGTGCCCCCTTTGTTTCAAGCTGTGCACACCCACCCGCTGTGCAGGACCATAAGAACCCCCTGCTCCAGAGCTCGGGGCTCCTGGCTCAGATCCGTTGTAGCGGAGACCCTGGGAGCCCAAGTTCGAACTTGCAATAAACGGCCCTTTTGCTTTTGCATCGGACTCGGCTCCCTGGTGGTCTTTGTGGGGGATTTCACGATCTGGGCACAACAGTGATAGTTGTACCATTCAATAAATTTATTAAAAGTCACTGAACACTTACAATGAATGAATTTTATGGTATGATAACTAAATCGCAAAAAGTTGTTTAAAATTTCCATACTCAGTGAAACTAATGTTGCAGACATTCAAAGGTTGATAAAAATGAGGATATATGGGTGGCACCTATGGCTCAGTGAGTAGGGCGCCAGCCCCATATACTGAGGGTGGAGGGTTCGAACCCAGCCCCAGCCAAACTGCAACAACAAAAAAATAGCTTGGCATTGTGGCAGGTGCCTGTATTCCTAACTACTTGGGAGACTGAGGCAAGAGAACCGCCTAAGCCCAAGAACTGGAGGTTGCTGTGAGCTGTGATGCCAGAGCACTCTACCAAGGATGACAAAGTGAGACTCTGTCTCAAAAAAAAAAAAAAAAAAAAGTGAGGATATGTATTGATATGGTTCTATTACTACTTTTTTTTTCCCCCTGTTTGTTTGTTTATATCGAGTCTCACTCTGTGTTCCTGGGTAAAATGCCATGGCATCATCATAACTTACAACAACCTCTAGGGTTCAAGTGATCCTCTTGCCTCAGCCTCTTGAGTAACTGGGACTACAGACATGCACCACCATACCTGGCTAGTTTTTTCCATTTTTACTAGAAATGGGGTCTCAATCTTGCTCAGGCTAGTCTCAAACTCCTGAGCTTCAGCAATCTACCTGCCTCAGACTCTCAGAATGCTAGGATTAGAGGTGTGAGCCACCACATCAAGACAATATGATTCTATTATTAAAGATAAGGAAAAAATTATATGATTATTTCTGTAAAATGTAGAAAAGACATTTGACAAACTCCAACATCCACTTATGTTAAAAATGCACAATAAAATAAAAATGGATGGACACTTCCTTGACATAACTGTATCTATCTTGTATCCTGGCATCTTCTTTAATGAGGAAACATTACAAGCTTTATTCACCTAGCATTACAGTCACGAATAAGACCAGGATGCCTGCTATGTCTCCACTACTATTTTTTTTTTTTTTTTGAGACAGAGTCTCACTTTGTCACCCTTGGTAGAGTGCCATGATGTCACAGCTCACAGCAACCTCCAGCTCTTGGGCTTAGGCGATTCTCTTGCCTCACCCTCCCGAATAGCTGGGACTACCACAGGTAGTCTGCCACAACGCCCGGCTATTTTTTTGCTGCAGTTTGGCCGGGACCAAGTTCAAACCCACCACCCTTTGCATATGGGGCCAGTGCCCTACTCACTGAGCCACAGGCGCCGCCTCCACTACTATTTAATACAGATAGAGATATTACCCTGTGAAAACAGAAGAAAGCAACTAAAATTAGAAAGGAAAGGTAAAACTATCCCTATTTGCAGAGGATAGGTTTACATTTGAAACCCCCTCCCCCACAAAAAAAATCAATGGGGAAGGTCAGTGCCATATCTCAGTGGGTAGGGCCCTGGCCACATACACCCAGGCTAGCAGGTTCAAACCCAGCCCAGGCCAGCTAAACGACAATGACAGCTGCAACAAAAAAATGGCCAGGCATTGTGGCAGGCGCCTGCAGTCCCAGCTAATTGGGAGGCTGAAGCAAGAGAATCACTTAAGCCCAAGAGTTTAAGTTTGCTGTGACCTGTGATGCCATAGCACTCTACAAGGGTGACATCGTGAAACACTGACTCAAAAAAAAAAAAAAAAAATCAGTGGGAAAAAAACCTACTGAAAATAGTAAAGAGAAATTAATAAGTAGCAGCAGGTTAAAAATTAACAAATAATTGTAGATGTTATTGTAAAATTAAATGAGCTACTTATAGGAAGTATTAATAGAAAAGCATAATGTTAGAAAAGAAAAAAAATACTAAAGTATCTCACAAATACAATTCCAGGTAATTTTGAGAGAGAAAGTCATGGAATACTGGGGAAAAGAAGTAAGCTAAGAGATTTTATTTAATTATTGATGCGACTGAGATGTATGTTTATCAGAATATAACTATTAGACGGAGAAAATTCATGTGTAGAACTCCTTAACTAGTTTTTAAGCTGTGGAGAGGCCTGATCAAGCCAATAAAATAAGGAGATAAAAAAGGGGGAAAAAACAAAACCACAACAAAAGGCAAAAATTCACAATAGTTAGAAAAAGATCAAATATTAACCTAACCCTAATAAAACAGGACTGGGTTAAATTTTCCTAATTAAAAAAAGACTCCAGGTATAGCAGTGGTTCACTGTCTATAATCCTCACACTTACAGAAGCCAAGTGAGTCCAGGAAGAGACCAACCCGTGCCTGTAGTTCAGCTACTTGGGAGGCTGAGGCAATAGAATCGCCTGAGCCCAAGAGCTGGAGGTTGCTGTGAGCTGTGATGCCGCTGTACTCTACCGAGGGCGACAAAGTAAGACCCTGTGGCTCAGTGAGTAGGGCGCCGGCCCCATATGCCGAGGGTGGCGGGTTCAAACCCAGCCCCGGCCAAACTGCAAAAAAAAAAAAAAAAAAAAAAAAACAAAAAAAAAACAAGAGAGAGAGAGAGACCACCCCAAGCAACAAAGCAAGACCCCATCTCTACAAAAAATACAAAAATTAGCTGGGCCTGGTAATGTGGACCTGTAGTTCTAGCCACTTGTTCCCAACTGAAGCAGGAGGGTCACTTGAGCTGAAGAATTTGAGGTTGCTGTGAGCTATGATGCCCAGGCAACACAGCAAGAACAACAAAAAGTTACATGTCTTTTATGATACACTTAAAGTATTCCAGGGAGTAAAGTTAAAAAAATTGGTATAGCCTTCTCAGGAGACAACAAAATACTACATATTAACATTTTAAATGGCTCTCAGGTCCAATAATCCTTCTTCTAAAGAAAATCATCTGATGATCACTAGTTAAGTATACAACATGTATAAAGAAGGGTAATCACTACACTGTTTCTAACATCGAGAAAGAGAAACAATCTACTCATAAAAAAAGAAAAGAAAGAGAAACAACCTACTCATTAATAAGAAGTTACATCATCAATTACTTCCATAATAAATAAATGGAATAGTATATAATTGCTACAAAAGTAAAATCAAGTTTTTCACTGTTTTAAGACATTCTATAGCATACACTGAGTATACAAAATTCTATATAAAAGTATACCTACATAGACTCTATTTTTGCTTTTAAGGATACCTATATTTATCGATGCTTTAAGAATATTATATGGCCATACCTCATTAACAATTCTGGGAAGTGATGAGACTCCACAGATGTGATGTGATTTTTTCCCAAAGTCCATTATCATTTTATTAATAGAAAAAGTCCCCTCTAAACATATATGCACATAAAAATTACATGGGAATGATTATAAAAGCATTATTCTTTTTTTTTTAAATTCAAATGTGGCTTATCTCAGCATTTTAGGAGACCAAGGCAAGAGGATCACTGGAGGCTAGAAATAAATTTGAGACCTACCTGGGCAATATAAGCATTATTCTTAATAGCCAAAAGCTAAAACAAGCCAAATGTCTTGTCAACTGATGAACTGAGAAATAAAATGAAGTACTTACACGCTACAACATTCAAACTTTGAACACAATATGTTCAGGAAAAGAGGCATATATTACACATTTCCACATACCCAGCATTGGCAGATCCATGGGGATAGAAAGTAGATTAGTGACTGTCAGGGGGGAAATGAGGAGTGGCTGTTAATGGGCACAGGGTTTCTTTTTGGTGTAATAAAAACATTTTAGAATTGGATCACAAGGATGGTTGTATAACTTTGTGAATATACTAAAAACCATTCAACTGTACACTTGAAAAGGATAAATTTTATGGTATGTAAATTATATCTCAACAAAAAAACAAAAACAAAAAAAATGAATAAATAAACTCTATTCTTACTTTGGATTTCCTAATGGTCCTCCCGCAAATTGGGAATTTCTGTCTAGAAATTCCTGCAAACCTTTTAGTTCCTGTAGCACTGACTCTAGCAGTTGGCAGGGAACACTGCTTTCAATCTGCACAAATGAAAAAATTTTCAAAAGTTTAAAAAACACATACTCTGTATAGCTATAACTGAATATGAACAATTTAATTTTTGAGGTGCTCTATCTTAACAAACAATAGTGAATACCTACATTCCTTCCTTTCTGCTCTAATAAGATTAATTTATATATAAGAAAATACAAATATCATTTTGATTACTTCTTACATTTTTATAGTCATCACCAGACTAGGATGTAGCATATTTTCAACTCCAAGAAAGTTTTCTAATGTCCCTTTCTAATGTCCCTCATAAGCTTATTCTATCTGTGAGGTAACCACTTTTCTTACTTTTATCACTATAGATTAGTTTTGCATGTTCTTAAATATCATATAAAAAGAATCATATATGTGCACTATGTTAGGCAAATGTCAACTGTAAAAGGGTATCATAGTCAAAAATGTATTTGGCATATTTTCATTTTATCAAGAACAAAGCTTAAAATAGATTATGTTCATATTCAAGATCTTTTAAAAATGTGTATTGGTGATAATATCAATTTCTACAACATGCCCTCTTAGAGCAGCCTGCAAAATATGCCGATTCATGATAATTAGTGCTAGGTCCAGGGTGTTTTTGCACATGTAAGCCAAAGTATTAAAGAGAAAATCATAAGCAATATTAAGTACTAGCACTATTTACTCCTCACAACAAACTTATAAGGGAGATCTATTATTCTTATCTTACAATGAGTTATTAGGCTCTGAAAAAAATTTTTTTTTTTTTGAGACAGAGTCTCACTTTATCGCCCTTGGTAGAGTGCCATGGCCTCACAGCTCACAGAAACCTCTAACTCCTGGGCTTAGGCGATTCTCTGGCCTCAGCCTCCCAAGTAGCTGGGACTACAGGCGCCTGCCAGAATACCTGGCTATTTTTTTTGTTGTTGCGGTTTGGCTGGGATTTGGTTCGAACCCTCCACCCTTGGTATATGGGGCCAGCACCCTACCCAATGAACCACCTATGCCACCCAGGCCCTGAAATGTTAAGTAAGAAATTTGCTAATGTCAGATAAGTAGTAGAGCTGAGATTTAATCCAGAGGGCAATTTATTAGACAAGAACACAAACCTGTACATGAAAGAATAATCACTAATGTTTGAGTTAACATAAAGAAATGTTACAAGAAATAATCTAACTATCCATTAATACTGCTATGTGTAACCACAAACGAGAGAATAATAGTATATACACTTACTGCAGTGATTTCTCTGTTGCCACTCTTGAATACTCTCTCCACAACTAAGCTAGCATCCCAAATGTTTCTGGAATAAAAAAATGTTTTGATGATTGTGTGGAAAAGAAATAAAAGCATTACATTATGTAAAAAATTTACATCTGTAGGAATTTAATGGCTTTATTTAGTTTTTTAAAATAGCACTCATTTCATTTAACATTTTACTAAGTTATCTGGAAGAATAGAAAATAGGAATATTTTTATAGCCAATATACCTAAGTTATTTCAGATAACAAAATACAACTGAAGAAAACACAAAAACCTCTGGGTAAGAAATTTAAACAGGGAGCTGATAATGAAAAATATATAAATTTATAAAGGTTGGCAGTTTCACATTATTAGCAAAAGATATGAATAAAATCATACATCTCAAATCTAAGGAAAATATCTATGTGTACCAGACATAGCAGCTAATTAGATGAGATGGAAGACTGCAAAAAATGACTGAAATCCTTTCTCTCTTTTTATACCTATCGCTTTTGCAATGTGACTTTAATGCCACTCTCATAAAAGGGAAGAATCTACTTCCTACCATTTAAATCTTGGTTTGCCTTAAGACTTCCCTGTGGCCAAATGAATGAGGCAGAAAAGAGAAGGGCAGGCCAATTGTGAGCCTAAGAATAAAGAGGTTTTATAAATTTCTATTTTTTCTCATGGAACTCTCTCACCACCAAGTTAATGGCCAGCCTGCTGGAGGATGAGATATCATGTGAAGGACAAACCAGCAGCCTCAACTGAGGCCATTCTAGACCAGCTGACAAACATGACCGAAAACATCTGAGACTCTAGCCAAAATAAGCAGTCTCTTTAACTTCAAAACTAGACCAATGAGCTGAACAAGACCAGAATAGCCCAATAAACACATCACTGGGTTATGGGGAGGTCTGTATTACTATATTTTAATACATACATAGATACACAGTTGACCTTTGAACAATACAGGTTTAAACAGCACAAGTCCGGTCCTATGTGGATTTTCTTCCACAGTTGCTACCCCTAATACAGCAAAACCAATCCTGTTTCTTACTCCTCCCCCTTAGCCTGTTCAGTCTTACGATGACATACATGAAGACTTTTATAATGATCTACTTCTACTTAAAGAATAGTAAATGGGCGGCGCCTGTGGCTCAAGGAGTAGGGCGCCGGTCCCATATGCCGGAGGTGGCGGGTTCAAACCCAGCACGGGCCAAAAACCACAAAAAAGAAAAAAAAAAAAAAAAGAATAGTAAATGTATTTCTTTTCCTTATGATTTTCAGTTTATTTTCTATAGCTTTAAGAACACTGAATATATAGCCGGGCGTTGTGGCGGACACCTATAGTCCCAGCTACTCGGGAGGCTGAGGCAAGAGAATCGCTTAAGCCCAGGAGTTGGAGGTTGCTGTGAGCTGTGTGATGCCAAGGCATTCTACCGAGGGCCATAAAGTGAGACTCTGTCTCTACAAACAAAAAACAAAAAAAAAAAACACTGAATATAGAACATACAACAAACAATATGTGGGCTGTTTCTGTTTTTGCTTTTTTTTTTTTTTGAGACAGTCTCACTTTTTCACCTATGCTAGAGTACACTGGCACACTCATAGCTCACAGAGGCCTTAAACTTCTCTGCTCAAGTGATCCTTTCACTTCTGCCTCCTGAGTAGCTGGGGCTACAGGCACTTATCAACACGCCTGGCTAATTTTTATTGTTATTTTTGGTACAGACAGGGTGTCGCTATCCTGCTTAGGCTGTTCTCAAACTCCTGGCCTCAAGCGACCCTCCTACCTTTGCCTCCCAAAGTGCTCAGATTACAGGTGTCAGCACTGTGCACTGTCCAAAATTTGTGTGAACTGAATGTTTATGTTATCGGTAAGGCTTCTAAACAGTAGGCTCTTAGGTTTAGGGGAGCTAAAGTTATAAGTGGATTTTCAACTATGCAGGGAGTCAATGCCCCAACCCCTGTGTTGTTCAAGGATCAGCTATATTGTAATGCTACCCACACACATATAGACAGAAAAAGAGAGAAAGAAAGAGGGGAAGTGAGGAGAGAAATTAAAACACGGCAGTAAATATAGTTAGATAACAAAAAAGTACAATGATAGAAAACAATCTTATCAATGTACAAGTGAGCTAAAACTACAAGTAAAATTTAATAGAAATAAGTGATGTCCCAAATTTAGAGTTAAAGACATTTATTAAAAATAGCACAAGGTAAGCAATAGTTAATTATTCCATAAAAAAACTTACCCCATGATTCGAGAAAAGTAAATGCAAATACCATTGTGTTTCCCAGAGTACACAATCTCTGGTCCAGTCATATAACTCATACTTGTGGCCTGAGTCGCTGGGTTTCCCAGAGCAGACACTGGAGTTGACATGGCAGGAGGCTGTATACCTTGTACACATACAAATATAAACTTAAAAATTCAGAATTCTCTAGAAGAGGATGGTCACTGACTTTTAATCTCCTAAAACAAAATAACTTTAAACTGAGGATACTGTACCCAGCTAAACTGAGTTTCATTTATGATGGAGAAATTAAATACTTCAACAACATTTACATGTTGAAGAAATTTGCCATAACTAAACCAGCTCTCCAGGATATTCTCAGACCTATCCTCCATAAAGACCAGCATAATACTCCACCACAAAAGTAAACCCACCCAGAAAATTTTGATCAAATTCCAACTTCCACAGTCACAAAAGGATTAAAAATGTCCATTGGACTCTCGAAAGGCTTATCAATATTCTCAATTAATGTGAATGGTTTAAATTGTCCTCTAAAGAGGCACAGGTTGGCAGACTGGATACAAAAACTCAAGCCAGATATCTGCTGCATACAAGAATCTCGTCTTACATTAAAAGACAAATTTAGACTCAAGGTGAAGGGATTGTCATCTATGCTCCAGGCAAATGAAAAGCAGAAAAAAGCTGGCATTGCAATCCTATTCGCAGACGCAATAGGCTTTAAACCAACCGAAATAAGGAAGGATAAGGATGGACACTTTGTATTTGTTAAAGGTAATACTCAGTATGATGCGATTTCAAGTATTAATATTTATACACCCAACCAGAATGCACTTCCATTTATAAGAGAAACTCTAACGGACATGAGCAACTTGATTTCCTCCAGTTCCACAGTAGTTGGAGATTTTGACACCCCTTTAGCAATGCTGGATAGATCTCCAAAAAGAAGCTAAGCAAAGAAATTTTCGATTTAAATTTAACCATTCAACATCCGGACTTAACAGACATTTACAGAACATTTCATCCCAACAAAACTGAAAACACATTCTTCTCATCAGCCCACGGAACATACTCCAAAATCGACCACATCCTAGGCCACAAATCTAACCTCAGCAAATTTTAAAAAATAGGAATTATTCCTTGCCATCTTCTCACACCATCATGGAATAAAAGTTGAACTCATTAACAACAGGAACCTGCATACCCATACAAAAACATGGAAGCTAAACAACCTTATGCTGAAGGATAGATGGGTTATAGATGAGATTAAAAAGGAAATCACCAAATTTTTGGAACAAAACAACAATCAAGACACGAATTACCACAACCTCTGGGATACTGCAAAGGCAGTCCTAAGAAGGAAATTTATAGCACTGCAAACCTTCCTCAGGAAAACGGAAAGAGAGGAAGTTAATAACTTAATGGGACATCTCAAGCAACTGGAGAAGGAAGAACACTGCAACCCCAAACCCAGCAGAAGAAAAGAAATAACCAAAATCAGAGCAGAATTAAATGAAACTGAAAACAAAAGAATTATACAATAGATCAATAAATCCAAAAGTTGGTTTTTTGAAAAGATCAATAAAATAAGATAAACCTTTGGCCAACCTAACCAGGAAAAAAAGAGTAAAAACTCTAATTTCATCAATCAGAAATGCTAACAATGAAATAACAACAGACTCCTCAGAAATTCAAAAAATCCTTAACGAATACTACAAGAAACTCTACTCTCAGAAATATGAAAATCTGAAAGAGGCGCAGCGCCTGTGGCTCAGTCGGTAAGGCGCCGGCACCATATACCGAGGGTGGTGGGTTCAAACCCGGCCCTGGCCAAACTGCAACCAAAAAATAGCCGGGCGTTGTGGCAGGCGCCTGTAGTCCCAGCTACTCAGGAGGCTGAGGCAAGAGAATCGCTTAAGCCCAGGAGTTGGAGGTTGCTGTGAGCTGTGTGAGGCCACGGCACTGTACCGAGGGCGATAAAGTGAGACTCTGTCTCTACAAAAAAAAATAAATAAATAAAAAACCAAAAATCTGAAAGAAATCGACCAATATCTGGAAGTACGCCACCTACCAAGACTTAGCCAAAATGAAATGGAAATGTTGAACAGGTATATATCAAGTTCAGAAATAGCATCAACTACACAAAATCTCCCTAAAAAGAAAAGCCCAGGACCAGATGGCTTTATGTCAGAATTCTACAAAACCTTTAAAGAACAACTAGCACCTATATTACTAAACCTTTTCCAAAATATAGAAAAAGAAGGAATATTACCCAACACATTCTACGAAGCAAACATCACCTTAATCCCCAAACCAGGGAAAGACCCAACAAGAAAAAATTATAGACCAATATCACTAATGAATATTGATGCTAAAATACTCAATAAGATCCTAACAAACAGAATCCAACAACACATCAAAAAAAATTATACACCACGACCAAGTGGTATTTATCTCAGGGTCACAAGGCTGGTTCAATATACGTAAATCTATAAATGTAATTCAGCACATAAACAAACTAAAAAATAAGGACCATATGATTCTCTCAATTGATGCAGAAAAAGCTTTTGATAATATCCAGCATCCCTTCATGATCAGAACACTTAAGAAAATTGGTATAGAAGGCACATTCCTTAAACTAATAGAGGCCATCTACAGCAAACCCACAGCCAATATCGTACTGAATGGAGTTAAATTGAAATCATTTCCACTTAAATCAGGAACCAGGCAAGGTTGCCCATTGTCTCCATTGCTCTTTCACACTATAGTGGAAGTTCTAGCCATTGTAATTACGGAAGAAAAGGCGATCAAGGGTATCCACGTAGGGTCAGAAGAGATCAAACTTTCACTCTTCACAGATGATATGATCGTATATCTGGAAAACACTAGGGATTCTACTACAAAACTTTTAGAAGTGATCAAAGAATACAGCAATATCTCAGGTTACAAAATCAACACCCATAAATCTGTAGCCTTTATATATACAAACAATAACCAAGCCGAAAAAACAGTCAAGGACTCTATTCCTTTCACAGTAGTGCCAAAGATTAAATATTTGGGAGTATACCTAACAAAGGATGTGAAAGATGTCTACAAAGAGAACTATGAAACTTTAAGAAAAGAAATAGCTGAAGATGTTAACAAATGGAAAAACATACTATGCTCATGGCTGGGAAGAATCAACACTGTTAAAATGTCTATACTACCCGAAGCAATATATAATTTGAATGCAATTCCTATTAAAGCTCCATTGTCATATTTTAAAGATCTTGAAAAAATAATACTTTGTTTTATATGGAATCAGAAAACACCTCGAATAGCCAAACATTACTCAGCAATAAAAACAAAGCAGGAGGAATCACGCTACCAGACCTGAGACTACTATACATCGATAGTGATCAAAACAGCACGGTATTGGCACAAAAACAGAGAAGTAGATGTCTGGAACAGAACAGAGAACCAACAGATGAATCCAGGTACTTACCGTTATTTGATCTTTGACAAGCCAATAAAAAACATTCAGTGGGGAAAAGATTCCCTATTTAACAAATGGTGCTGGGTAAACTGGCTGGCAACCTGTAGAAGATTGAAACTGGACTTCACCTTTCACCATTAACTAAGATAGACTCTCACTGGATAAAAGATTTAAACTTAAGACATGAAACTATAAAAATACTTGAAGAAAGTGCAGGGAAAACTCTTGAAGGAACCAGCCTGGATGAATATTTTATGAGGAGGACTCCCCAGGCAATTGAAGCAGTATCAAAAATACACTACTGGGACTGAATCAAACTAAAAAGCTTCTGCACAGCCAAGAATATAGTAAGTAAAACAAGCAGACAGCCCTCAGAATGGGAGAAAATATTTGCAGGTCATACCTCCGATAAAGGTCTAATAAATACAATCCACAGAGAACTCAAACGTATTAGCAAGAAAAGAACACGTGATCCCATCTCAGGGTGGGCAAGGGACTTGAAGAGAAACTTCTCTAAAGAAGACAGATGCACGATCTACAAACACATGAAAAAAAGCTCATCATCCTTAATCATCAGAGAAATGCAAATCAAAACTACTTTGAGATATCACCTAACCCCAGTAAGAGTAGCCCACAGAACAAAATCCCAAAACCAGAGATGTTGGCGTGGATGTGGAGGAAAAGGGAACACTTCTACACTACCGGTGGGAATGTACACTAATAAGTTCCTTCTGTAAGGATGTTTGGAGAATACCTAGAGACCTAAAAATAGACCTGTCATTCGATCCTATAATTCCTTTTTTTTTGGTAGAGACAGAGTCTCACTGTACCACCCTCAGGTAGAGTGCTGTGGCGTCACACGGCTCACAGCAACCTCTAACTCTTGGGCCTACGCGATTCTCTTGCTTCAGCCTCTCGAGCAGCTGGGACTAAAGGCGCCCACCACAACGCCCAGCTATTTTTTTGTTGCAGTTTGGCCGGGGCTGGGTTTGAACCTGCCACCCTCGGCATATGGGGCCGGCGCCCTACTCACTGAGCCACAGGCGCCGCCCCCTCAATCCTATAATTCCTTTACTAGGTTTATACCCAGAAGACCAAAAATCACAATATAACAAAGACATCTGTACCAGAATGTTTACTGCAGCCCAATTCATAATTACTAAGTCATGGAAGAAGCCCAAGTGCTCATCGACCCACGAATGGACTAGCAAATTGTGGTACATGTATACCATGGAATATTATGCAGCCTTAAACAAAGATGGAAACTTTACCTCTTTCATGTTTACATGGATGGAGCTGGAACATATTCTTCTTAGCATAGTATCTCAGAAATGGAAGGAAAAGAATCCAATGTACTCAGCCCTACTATGAAGCTAAATTATAGCTTTCACATGAAGGCTATAAACCAACAAGACTATGAGGAAGGGGCCAAGGAAGGGGAAGGGAGTGGGGAGGTTAGGGTGGAGAGAGGGTAATGGGTGGGGCCACACCTATGGTGCATCTTAGAATGGGTACAGGCAAAACTTACTAAAGGCAGAATACAAATGTCTACATACAATAACTAAGAAAATGCCATGAAGGCTACATTGAACAGTTTGATGAGAATACTTCAGATTGTATATGAAACCAGCACATTGTACCCCTTGACTGCACTAATGTACACAGCTATGATTTAACAATAAAAAAAATTAATTAAAAAAAACTCAGAATTCTCAATAACCCAAGATTACTGTATCTGCACACAAAGGTGGAAATATTTACACAAATAATGGAATAAATATTTAATGTGGTTGTCCTTAATTAAGAAGAGAGACTTAGACTTGAGTGGTGGTCTAGGTAGACTTTCAAGTATTGACAATGTAAAACAAAATGGAAAGAAAACTCAAGAGTTTCTAATTCTGAGAGAGAAAAAGAATTATGCATATTTCAGGCCCAAATATGATCTTGATATCCAAATAAGGGACTTTCCAGGCATACTATTACAGAAGCTCTTAAAGGCTTGGATATCACTTCCACTAAATGACATTTATTTTCAATGGAACTGGGCAAGGTAATCTTCACACTAAGCATTAAGGATAACTTATAATGCTAGCTCTTTAAAAAGAACATTAGTAGCAATGAAAGAAAAAAACATACCTTGAGATGGTGTTCCCAAAAAGGATGGATTTGGATAAGGACTACCACTAGGAATAGGAGAACCTAAAAAAGAAAAAAAATATGAATATTTATAAAACAGTGTTGTGTAATAGCCGGGCGTTGTGGCGGGCGCCTGTAGTCCCAGCTACTCGGGAGGCTGAGGCAGGAGAATCGCTTGGGCCCAGGAGTTGGAGGTTGCTGTGAGCTGTGTGAGGCCACGGCACTCTACCGAGGGCCATAAAGTGAGACTCTGTCTCTACAAAAAAAAAAAAAAAAAAAAAAAAAAAACAGTGTTGTGTGCAGTGGCTCACGCCAGTAATCCTGAGCACTTTTGGTGGCCTGAGATCAGGAGTTAGAGACCAGCCTGAGCAAGAGCAAGAGCAAGACCCCATCTCTACTAAAAATAGCTAGGAGCTGTGCCCGTAGTCCCAGCTAGTTGGGAGCCTGACTCAAGAGGATCACTTGAGCCCAAGAGCTTGACGTTGGTGTTAGCTATGACACCATGGCACTCTACTGAAGGTGACAAAGTGAGACTGCCTCAAGAAAAAAAAAAAAGATTTGGCTCGGAGTCTGTAGTTCAAGTGGCTAAGGCGCCAGCCACATACAAGAGAGCTGGAGGGTTCAAGTCCAGCCTGGGCCTACAAAACAACAATGACAACTACAACCAAAAAAAATAGCCAGGTGTTGTGGTGGGCGCCTGTAGTCCCAGCTACTTGGAAGGCTGAGGCAAGAGAATCGCTTAAGCCCAAGAGTTGGAGGTTGCTGTGAGCTGTGATGCCACAGCACTCTATCCAGGGCGACAGCTTGAGGCTCTGTCTCAAAAAAAAAAAAAAAAAAAGATTTTTAAAACAACTTCCCTCCCAATCTTTTCATTCTGATCAACATTAGGCACACAGAAGCCATTTCTAAGCATACGAAGAAGTGGCGCTACCCACAATATATTAAAAAATGAGGGACTTATCTTATTTCCCAGTAACATTCTAATAACTCCACTTTGGAAAACACTGATGTGAGAGCTTGTTATTAAATCATTCATGTCTTACCATTGGAATACCAAAAGAATTCTTTAAATACTATTCAATACTTATTTTTCTTCCTAGTACACATTAAGAATTCAATATTAATATATTGTCACTTTAAAGAGTGAGGATTTGTAGACTTATTCACCAATAAAACAGTACAGTAAATAAAACATAATGAAAGGTTTATTGATTAAAATATGCCAGGTTTCTACAATTCAGATGACTAAAATCAATTTCATTTCCATGTGTCATACTCACTAGAATAGACAGGAGACCCCAGGATAGGACCAACATTACTTGGAGGGGGCAGAGTGGTTGGAAATCTCATCTGCGGTTCACCACCATACCTAGTTGATGACAATAGAGGCTGAGCTTATTCTGTGAAACTATCCATCTCAAAAGCTGGATTTGTTCCCACTCCTGATTAGCTTCCAAATAAATACTTTAAACATTGCAGACTATATTGTGCTGACAGTGAAAATATATACACAAGATACATAGTAAATACAAGTAGTCCCTGAGTGACAAACATCCAACTGATGTACAATTCACACTTACTGAGGCTATTATAGGTAATAGGTAAAGTACCTGTTCTAACGTATCTATAAATTCAACTTAAGAACAAACCTACAGAACCTATCTCATTCATAACCCAGAGACTGCCTCTACTTATGCAATAAATGTTGAATTGAAATTGCCACCAGGGGGGCTGTGGGGGCTCAGTGGGTAGGGTGCCAGCCCCATATATGGAGGGTGGAGGATTCAAACCCCGCCCCAGCCAAACTGCAACAAAAAAGTAGTTGGACGTTGTGGCGGGTGCCGGTGGTCCCAGCTCCTTGGGAGGCTGAGGGAAGAGAATCACTTAAGCCCAAGAGTTTGAGGTCACTGTGAGCTGTGATGCCAAGGACGAAACAGTGAGACTCTTTCTCAAAAAAAAAAAAAAAAAAAAAGAGGCAGCGCCTAAGCGTCAGTGAGTAGGGTGCCGGCCTCATATACCGAGGGTGGCGGGTTCAAACCTGGCCCCAGCCAAACTGCAACAACAAAAAAATAGCCAGGCATTGTGGCAGGCACCTGTAGTCCCAGCTACTCTGGAGGCTGAGCCAAGAGAATCACCTAAGCCCAGGAGTTGGAGGTTATTGTGAGCTATGATGCCACAGCACTCTACCAAGGGCGACAAGTGAGACTTTGTCTCTAAAGGAAAAAAAAACAAAAAACCAACAATACACATAAAACATAACTGGTATAATTTCAAGGAAGTGAAAAAGAGAGGTGAGATGGTAACTGAGGTAGAAAGACTAGAAAAGAACTTAGAGAACAGAATTATGCTAATCTAACTGCTTCCATGAGCATTATAATCTGTCCAGATTTTATGGTTTTGAAAAATACACTTTAGTACTTTGTCTACAGTCACAACTGTATGGCAAGGCCATTAACTATCACACTGGTATCAGAACCACTTTAAAAAATAGCCTAGATGCAAGAAAACCCTGACATATACCTGAAGAAAGCCCGAGTTGCCCAAGCAGATACTTCTCTATCACAGGCAGCAGTGGAGCAAGCAAGAATAAGGCAAGTTGCACAAGCCTGGTCTTCCTGTAAAAAGAAGAATATCTTCCCTATATTAAAAATAACATTTTAAAAGTTTTATTTACAGTTGTGTGCACAGTGTTTAAATCTGTACCTGGCACATAACAGATGCTCATTAATGAATACTAATGGTATTAAAGTTTCTCACGAGTGCTAGTATTAAAGAATGCTCTCTTTTTATCTAGATTCTAATTTTGTTCCTGATTTATTTTTCCAATTTTCTTTTTTTTTTTTTTTTGAGACAGAGTCTCACTATGTTGCCGTTGGTAGAGTGCCATGGCATCATACCTCACAGCAACCTCAAACTCCTGGGCTCAAATGATCTTGTCTGCTCCAATTTTCTTCTTGTAGCTTCCTACTTTTTAGAAAGTAAGAGTAAATGCTAACATATATTGAGCATCTATCATGTGTCAGCCACTAATTTAAGATATCAGCGTGTGTTAACCTTCATATCACTTATTATAATGTAATGCATGCTTTACATAGAAGGAAACTGAAGCATAGAAAATTCAAGTAATTTACCTCTGTGGTAGAGCTGAGATTTTTAACATGGGTGGTTTGAATCCAGGGTTTGTATACCTAACTTTGACAAGGTATTTTAAACTAACCACTCCCAATTTTACCACTTTAATTCTAGTTATGGCTTTGGTCTACACACTGTTGCCTCAAGTTTCTGCCTAAAGTCATTAAGCCAAACAAACAATTGAACAAAAAAGGACTTATCCCTAAATGTTTTGTGCTTTTTATAAAAATGCATTCATCATGTAACTTGAACATCAAATTTTTACTAGTATACTAATTTTAATGTAAAAATTTATCAACAACAGAGAATAAAACCCTGAGTATACTAAAATATTTGTATCATATTAATCCTGCTTTCAAATGTTGGTATACATTTGACTAGGCAAAGAAAGCAATATTGTTAAAATTATGTTTATTGCAGTATTTCAGTCCCAAATAATGTATAACTACATAATGTAGTCCCCCGTTGCACTATTTAAAATATCATCACATTTTTTAAAAAGTGTAAGTAATTACCTGATGTAATTTAAAGAGTCTTTCAATTTCTTCTCCATCTCCACCCACATTACTCACAAGAAGATGCCTCAGTTGATCTACAGGTCTCAGTTTATGAAACATAAGACTCCCCTAAGAAATTTATTTTAAAAAGAAAGAAAAAAAGAAGAATAGATTTATCAAGATTGGCTGGTAGCAACTGACCATGCTACCTTGTTCAATAAATAAATGAAAAAAAAAAAAAACCAAAACCTTAAGAATATGAAGTAGTTAAAAAGATTATCTATATATTAACTCCCAATTTATACCTAATCTATATATCCACAGAGAAAATTTCATGAGGAAACACTACCTCCCCCAAAGCTATCCCTCAATCCAGAGAATTAAAGGTAGAATTAATCATGTTGCCACTATGTAGATACATTTAGAAAAAAAATGAGGCTGGATTCATACTCACACCTTATATAAGGATAAATTCCAAACACACATCAAAAGATTTAAAGGAGAAAATAAAGCTATAATGGTACTAGAAGAAAACCAGAAGAAATTACAGGTAAATTCCTTTATAAAACTTAGAGGGAGGGCAGCGCCTGTGGCTCAGTGAGCAGGGCGCCAGCCCCATATGCCGAGGGTGGCAGGTTGAAACCTGGCCCCAGCCAAACGGCAACAAAAAAATAGCTAGGCGTTGTGGCAGGCGCCTGTAGTCCCAGCTACTCGAGAGGCTGAGGCAGCAGAATCGCCTACGCCCAGGAGTTGGAGGTTGCTGTGAGCTGTGTGACACCACGGCACTCTACCGAGGGCAATAAAGTGAAACTCTGTCTCTACAAAAAGAAAAAAAAAAAACTTAGAGGGAGAAACTTTTTAACTTCGACATAAATCCCAAATGACAATCGATAAATCTGACTACCTATAAACCTGTGAGTATAGAAAAAAATCTCAATAAACAAAGCCAAATGACAAACCAAGAAAAATTTTTGAGGCTAAAAATCATAAAAAGTTACTTGCATTGACACATGAATCCTAATAAATTTTTATATTATAAATTGAAAAGACAACTCAATAGAAAAGTAGGTATTGAGTAGGAATAGGTAGTTCACAGAAATATAAATATTTGAAAAGATAGTCAAATGTCTTAATAAGATAGCATATTATAATGAGAGAGGCTTTGAAGAAATAAGCATCTCTAAAAATCATTAGTAAAAATGACACTGGAAACTCTGCAGTATCTCTGAATGTTACAAACAAACATACTCTGGCTCAACAGATTCAATACCACAGCTTTACTCATACACATGCAAGTGATACATGCACACTTTTCCTTCTTTTTTTTTTTTGTAGAGACAGAGTCTCACTTTACCGCCCTATGTAGAGTGCCATGACGTCACACGGCTCACAGCAACCTCCAGCTCCTGGGCTTAGGCGATTCTCTTGCCTCAGCCTCCTGAGCAGCTGGGACTACAGGCACCTGCCACAACGCCTGGCTAGTTTTTTTTGTTGCAGTTTGGCCGGGGCCGGGTTTGAACCCGCTACCCTCGGTATATGGGGCCAGCGCCCTACTCACTGAGCCACAGGCGCTTTCTTTCTTTTTTTTGAGAGACTGTTTTATAAACACATAGCCAGAGTATATGTATTTATAACTCCACAGGTGTGAACCACCCACCATGCCTAGCTAACAAGGTTGTATTTTTTTTTATTTTTTTTTGTAGAGACAGAGTCTCACTTTATTGCCCTTGGTAGAGTGCTGTACCATCACAACTCACAGCAACCTCCAGCTCCTGGGCTTAGGCGATTCTCTTATCCCAGCCTCACCAGTAGCTGGGACCACAGGCGCCCGCCACAATGGCTGGCTATTTTTTTTGTTGCATTTTGGCCAGGGCCAGGTTTGAACCCACCACCCTCGGTATACGGGGTCAGCACCTTACTGAGCCACAGGTGCCGCCCAAGGTTGTATTTTTTAACAGAAAAAGATAACTCCTTAATAGGAACCCATTTGAATATGGTACATACATACAAAGGAACCCCTTTAAAATACAAAATAGAATGAGAAAGTGCTTCATACATGAATATGAAAAGGTTTCTAAAATATATTTTTGAAATATAGACTGCAAACTATAGAACAATATATATAATGTGTTACTATTTTTTAAAAATACATTTGTTTTGTTTGTACATCCATCTCTGGAAGGATACACAGATACTAATAACCTGAGTGTCTGAAGGAAAGGGAACTGGACTGAATGGGAGATTTGTTTTTTTTTAGACAGATTTATTTTATGACCCTCAGTAGAGTGCTGTAGCATCACAGCTCACAGCAACCGCAAATTCTTGGGTTCAAGTGATCCTCTTGCTTCAGCCTCCCAAGAAGCTGGACTACAGGCATGTGCCACAATACCTGACTAATTTTTTTGTTTTCTTTAAGAGACAGGGTATCACTCTTGCTCAGGTTAGTCTCAAACTTCTGAGATCAAGTAATCCACTTGGCCTCTTACAGGCCAAGGATTGGCCTAGGATTATAGGAGTGAGCCACCATGCCTAGCAGAATGGGAGATTTCATTGTATATACTTCCTCTGTTGTGCCTCTTTAATTTTGTCATTACTATAGTGCATTACTATACAAAAATTAATATAAGGAAATGATTTTTTTTTTTTTTTTTTGAGATAGAGCCTCAACCTGTTGTCTTGGGTAGAGTGCCGTGGCATCACAGCTCACAGCAACCTCCAACTCCTGGGCTCAAGCGATTCTCCTGCCTCCGCCTCCCAAGTAGCTGGGACTACAGGCGCCCGCCACAACACCCGGCAGCTGTCGTTGCAGCTATTTTTTGGTTGCAGCTGTCATTGTTTGGCGGGCCGCACTGGATTCAAACCCACCAGCTCAGGTGTATGTGGCTAGAACCTTAGCCGTTTCAGCCACAGGCGCCCAGCTGATTATTTTTTCTTTTTCTTTTCTTTTCTTTTTTTTTTTTTTTTAAGACAGAGTCTCAGTATGTCGCCCTTGGTAAAGTGCCATGGTGTTACAGCTCACAGCAACCTCAAACTCTTGGGCTCAAGCAATTTTCTTGTCTCAGCCTAAGTAGCTGGGACTACACACACCTGCCACAATGCCTGGCTATTTTTTGTTGCAGTTGTCACTGTTGATTAGCTGGCCCGGGCCAGGTTCGAACCCACTAACTTCAGTGTATGTGGCTGGCGCCAGGCATTGAACCAGGAAATGATTTTTAATAAGTGAGAACTATAAGAAATATATTTGGTTGTTCTTAAAAAATAAAACATATAAGTTATATATACTACTATAGTTATATAATTATATTCTAATTGTACAAGTTATTTTATGTTGCTACTAATGCTAGAAATGCTGCTTTAACAAAGTATTCCTTAAGAATACCACAAGAGTAAACATTTCTAAGTACTTAAGTAAATGACTGCATTAAACAACTATTTCAGTGTATTTGACAATAACATTAAGTATTGCTTCTCTTTTTGTCCCTACCATAACAGAATATGTACATACCTGTGCTGAGAGAAGAACAAATTTCTTCGGAGGTAACATGTGCTGTTGCACAACAACTGGTGAGTCAGTTATTGGAATATGATCTTTGTTTAAAGGCGTAATTATCTTATCTACTTTTAATTCATCTATTGCAGAAAGAGCCCAGGAATGACCATCAACACGGGTTGTCATCTATGTAAAAGAAATAATAATTTCACACATCTTATTGAAGTTACCATAAAGCAAAATCTCAAAGAATATATACTTAATTGCTAAATGCAGATTCAATAAATTGTTAACATTAATATTCAAAAAGTATGTATTTAAATTTCTATCATCTTTTTCTTTTAATCAGACATTTTCTACACTAATAAATACTATTTTCATACTGGAGGATAAAGGCAAACTTTTCTTAAGATAAATTGTAGGCGAGGTGCAGTAGCTCACGCCTGCAATCCTAGTACTCTAAGTCAGAGCTATAATGGACAGCACATGATTAAGCTAAAAAATGTACATATGTATTTAAATGAGACAAAGATCATTTCAGAAAAAATAAATATATTTTCAAATACATTAAGGAAAACATTCTAAAAGAGTTCCAATGTTCTACTTAAGGATTTTTCAGTGATTACCATAATAACTTCTAATATGACAGAGAAAAACAAAGAATTAACTGTATATAATTCTTTTCGATAAGATTTCTAAAGATGTAACATTATTAAAAACAAACAGCAATAAATCAGAAGATAAAGTTTCTTACTATAATATTCTTCATTTAAAATTGTAAAATATTTTCTTTAGCAATCTCAGGATAACTTACCTGGGTTTCCATTATCGGTCTTTGGAAAGGAAAAGTATCATGGTTGATACACCATAAAATGTCATTATCCTCATTTTCCGAGGCTGCCATCAATAGAATACCTAAAAGTTTAATACGTAAAATCTTATTAAATGATGTCAGATAATATGCATCCCAAATAACCTTCACAAAAATCATTATTAACATTAATACATACATATATAACATTAATATTCACAAGCAAATAAGTAACGAAATAAAATTAAAAATTTCCTAAAAGAACACTTAAGTGGCTCCGTGAGTGTAGGTCAGTGGCTAAGGCACCAGCCACAAACACCAGAGCTGGCAGGTTCGAATTCAGCCCGGGCCTGCCAAATAACAATGACCAACTACAATCAAAAAATAGCCAGGTATTATGGTGGGTGCCTGTAGTCCCAGCTACTTGGAAAGCTAAGGCAAGAGAATCACTTAAGCCCAAGAATTTGAGGTTGCTGTGAGCTGTGATGCCATGGCCCTCTACCCAGGGTGACAGCTTGAGACTGTCTCAAAAAAAAAAAAAAAAAAAAAAACCCACATAATTATTGGTAGGGTAGAACCATTAAGTGTACTTGATCTTATACTGCATTTCTTTCATGTAAACATTTTTTTTTCCCACATTTTAGCATGTCTAAATTTATTATCTTACATTCAAAGAGTCGATCAAACTTAACTATTAACTTTATAAAAACCTATTTGGTATATTTTAAAAATGCCATAAGTTGCAATAAATGGTACCTAATATTAAAAAAAATAAAATTTACATCCCAATTTGTTCAAAAACTCCATGAATAAAAATGAAAAAGGCACTGTGGAATGGCAGAAATAAATGTACCATAAAAACAATTACCTCAATTTACCTAGCTGATAGTACAGCTTGATTTCAAAATACATTCACCTATACTCAAATCCAGCTCCTCCTGCTAATTTGCTCCCTTTACACTGACTTCAGTGGTATCAGTTTTAAATCCACTGGATGCTTTTAGCTGAAGGGATCAAATTAATTAATAAAATATATAAGAGGGTTGTGAAAATTAGATTATATAAAGGTGGCAGAAGATGTTTTCAATTTTAGCACATAGCAATTTGAAAACTATAATTTAAGCTGAACATGGTGGTGAAGGCATATAATCCCAGCTACTCAACAAGCCGAGATGAGAGGATCACTTGAAACTAAGAGTTTGAGGCCATCCTGGGCAAGATAGCAAGACCCCATCTCTCAAAATTAAAAATAAAACAAAGGGTCACTTCATATCGGTCAAGGGAACAATACAATAAGAGGACATTCAATTCTAAATATTTACACATCAAACATAAATGCTCCCACATTAATGAAACAGACCTTAATTGATAATGAGCAATTTGATATCCTACAACATTAGAATCGCTGGGACTTTTATACTCCTATTACAGAGCTGGACAGATCCTCTAAACAGAAACCAAACAAAGATAGAAGGGACTTAAACGTGACCATCAAACAATTGGGCTTAACAGAACACACCATCCCAAAGCTAAAGAATATATATTCTTGTTGTCAGCCCACGGAAAACAGATCGCCTCCTAAGATGCAATTCGAACCTCAACAAAATCAAAAGAATTAACATTATACCTTATATCTTTTCAGACCACAAGGCAATAAAAGGTGGAATTCAACTACAAAAAAAGAAAAAATTTTCATCCCCAAACCAAGGCCTGGAAAATACCCTACCTTAGGCTGAATGACAGTTGGGGCAAGAAGAAATAAAGAAGGAAATCATTAACTTCCTTGAGCATAACAACAAGGAAAACACAAGCCACCACAAACCTGTGGGATACTGCAAAAGCAGTCCTAAGAAATAAATTTATCGTATTAGATGCCTACATTCAAAAAACAGAAAGAGAACACATCAATAACCTAATGAATCATCTTAAAGAAATAGAAAAGGAAGAGCAATCCAATCCCAAACCTAGCAGAAGAAATAAACAAAATTAAATCAGAAATGAAATTGAAAATGAAAGAATCATTCAGAAAATTAATAAAACAAAAAGTTGAGGGCGGCGCCTGTGGCTCAGTCAGTAAGGCGCCGGCCCCATATACCGAGAGAGGCAGGTTCAAACCCGGCCCCGGCCAAACTGCAACCAAAAAATAGCCGGGCGTTGTGGTGGGCGCCTGTGGTCCCAGCTACTTGGGAGGCTGAGGCAAGAGAATCGCTTAAGCCCAGGAGTTGGAGGTTGCTGTGAGCTGTGTGAGGCCATAGCACTCTACCGAGGGCCATAAAGTGAGACTCTGTCTCTACAAAAAAAAAAAAAAAAAGTTGATTCTTCCAAAATGTAAATAAAATCAATAAACCACTGACTATATTAACTAGAAACAGAAAAGTAAAATCTTTAATAACCTCATTCAGAAATGAAAGGGATAAATAACAACTGATACCATAGAGATGCAAGAAATTATTTCTGATACTACAAAAAAACTCTATGCCCAGAAACTTAACAATGTGGAGCAAATGGACCAATACTTGGAATCACACAATCCCTAGACTTAATCAGGAAGAAATAGATCTCTTGAACAGACCACTATCAAGCACTGAGATTGAAGAAAGAATAAAAAAGCCCTGGACCAGATGGCCTCACAAAAGAATTCAGTCAAACCTTCAAAGAGGAGCTTTTAGCTATACTGCAGATTCTACTCCAGAACGTTGAGAAGGAAGGAACCTTCCACAACATATTCTATGAAGCACGTCAACCTGATTCTGAAACCAGGAAAGGACCCAACTAAAAAGGAGAACTACAGGCCAATTTCACTAATGAATATGGATGCAAAAATACAAAAAATTATACATCATGATCAAGTAGGCTTCATCCCAGGGATGGAAGACTGTTTTAACACATGCAAATCCATAAATGTAATTCATCATATCAACAGAAGCAAAAACAAAGACCATATGCAGAAAAAGCATTTGATAAAATTCAGCATCCTTTTCTAACAAGAACACTTAAGAAAATAGGCATATGTGGCGTGTTTCTTAACCTGATTAGCCGTATGACAAACACACAGCTAATATCATTCTGAATGGAGTAAAACTGAAAGCTTTTCCACTTAGAACTGGAACCAGACAAGAATGTCCACTATCACCACTACCATTCAACATAGTTCTCCAAGTTCTAGTTAATACAGTCAGGCAAGAGAAGGATATAAGGGCATCCAAATGGAGGCAGAGGAAATCAAACTCTTGCTCTTTGTTAATGATATGATATACTTAGAAAACCACAAGACTCCTGGACGTGATCAAGAAATACGGTAAAGTCTCAGGATATAAAATCAATGTCCCTAGCTCGGCGCCTGTAGCTCAGTGAGTAGGGCAACAGCCACATACACTGAGGCTGGCGGGTTTGAGCCTGGCCCTGGCCTGCTAAGCAACAGTGACAACTAAAACAACAATAATAACAACAAAAATAGCTGGGCACTCTGGTGAGTGCCTATGGTCCCAGCTACTTGGGAGGCTGAGGCAAGAGAATCACTTAAGCCCAGGAGTTTGGCATTGCTGTGAGCTGTGATGCCATGTACTAATGGAGACATGGTTAAGACTGTCTCAAAAAAAAAAAAAAAAAAACTGGGAAGATGCATGATACTATATATTAAAAAAAACTTTATTTGTAAAGGAAAGTTTCATTTGGGTATAGAATAAGAAAATGTTAGAAGAGACAGAATAAGCATACAAAAGGCTTTAAAATAATTAGAAAATGAAAAAAATGTTCTGGAAATGCTTTACCATAGTGGGGAAAAAGTACTTATAAATTTTTCTAGTTTTGATGTTTAGCTAGAATTTATGAATACTAAAGAGTTTGTTATCAAGATTTTATATTGTCGGATACAAAACTCTTCACATCAGTAGGTAAGGTATCAAAAAAAGTCATTTGAGGTTTCCTAACTATTCTAAAAGAAGAGTTCCAAGAGTCTAATACCTGGATATGGTAATGATTTTGACAAGTGAGTTCATATGCAAAGTTACAACATGCTAAAATTAAAACTCTTAAAAATTAAAAATTAAAACCCTTAATAGTATTGTTTTAATATACACACCAATTGAAAACGTTTGCAATATTATAAAAGTTATTACAAAGAATGAGTAACTAGATAAAAACCAAAACATTCTAAACTTTATTGGATAATTGGTTTACAGCATTTTCAAATGCCTCAAGGTGTCTTATAATTTTAAGAACTTACCTTTATTATAAAGAGCTTTATGTACTTTGGAAGGCTTTTCCACTGTTGACGATGCTGAGAATCCAGGAGGTAAGCGGACATGAACCAGGGTCAGTGTATTAGGTCGTGCCAATGGTTGTCTGAATGGACAAGTGCTGAAATATAACCTAACACCTGAAGATGGGGTAAAATTAGGTATCAATAACACAAAACAAAGGATCTGAATGAAGTGCATATTTTATTGAAGCAATTTCATTTAGAACTCTGTTAAAACCACAAAACACTTTCCTGACTGGTATTAAGTTACCATCTGGACTACTAGCTGAAAGAGATTCCTAAGAAATCATCACATGGAATTGAGAAGTGGATCAATATATTTCAGTAGAAATAACTTGCAATAACAAGTCAAAGGAGCCTATGCCCCCATTCATGCTTTGTCACAAAATGTGTGCTACTGCCTTCCAGGTCTGGTTTTACATCTAAAGATAAGGAGACAGAAACAGGGGAATCGTCCAGTTTTCTAAATCTTTAATTTTATGAATTATTAATATGGCTTGACAACTGATAGAGAAGCAAAAACGCATTTCTAGTCATAAATTTCCAAATCTAATGATTATCAAAAGGTTTAACAATTGCCGCTATATAAATAAAACATACCTGCATGTGTGACAGCCAATAACTGACAGTCCAGTGATTCAGAATTTTCAATCACTGCTATTTGAACAATTGGCTTAAAAACAGAACGATCAATGGTCCTAAAAGAAATGAGAAGAACTAAAGTGTGTTTTTAAAATGTGCATACTAAATTATAATAAACATTTCGATAAGAATTTTTACATGTCTAAATATACATATCCTAAAATAATTTAATACTAACTTCTTTTTTTCTTTTTTTTTTGAGACAGAGTCTCACTATGTCACCCTTGGTAGAATGACATGGCGTCACAGCTCACAGCAAACTCAAACTCTTGGGCTTGAGCAATTCTCTTGCCTCAGCCTCCCAAGTAGCTGGGACTTCAGGCACCCACCATAATGCTCAGTTATTTTTTTCCTTTTTGTTGCAGTTTTCATTGTTGTTTAGCTGGCCTGGGCTGGGTTTGAACCCACCAGCCTCAGTGTATGTGGACGGCACAGTAACCACTGTGCTATGGGCACCGATCCTAATACTAACTTCTTAAGAAAGTTTTACAATGGTAAAAAAGAATGGCAAAGCACAGTGCCTGTGCCTCAGTGGATAGGGCACCAGCCCCATATACTAAGGGTTCAAACCTGGCCCGTGCCAAACTGCAACAAAAAAATAGCCGGGTGTTGTGGCGGGCGCCTGTAGTCCTAGCTACTAAGGAGGCTGAGGCAAGAGAATCACCTAAGCCTAGGAGTTGGAGGTTGCTGGTGAGCTATGTGACATCATGGCACTCTACTGAGGGCGATAAAGTGAGACTCTGTCTCTACAAAAAAAAGAATAGCAAAAACTCTTTAATGCATACTATTTACATTAATATTATTAAGAGTAACCCTATTTTCAAACATAGATCATTACAAAAGGCTAAAATGATTAGGTAAATAACTGATGGGGAACTCAATGTTGTCAAACTATAAAATTATAATTCTAAGGATTAGGACTAATTAACAAGGGGAGGACTGGGCCTTTATAATGTAGGTATTTGGTAAACATTACCTTAACCACGTGCTTACAAGTGGGAAAACTGATATTATGTGCCTCCTGATATAATGCAGTAAGTTCACATCACCTATGTAATATTAGCTAAAAAAAATTACTAAGAATTTAATTATAAAGAAATAGATGAATCAGAAATTGGAATATTCAGCAAATAATTTTCTGCCCTTCCCTCCCAAATATCAATGTTATGAAAAAGAAAAGATAGTGAAGGGGTTGTTGTATATTAAAGAGACTAATTATCAATTCGTAAGCTCTGATTGAACTGGAAAAAAATGGGAAGAGAAACAGATAAAGATTTCTAGCACTACTGGGCAATTTTAATGTTCACTATAACTAGCAAATAATAATATAGAATTACTGTTCATTTTCTCAGGTATGATCATTGTACTGTGTTATGAAAGAGATATGAGAGGAAGCTGAAGATTTAAGGGTGAACAAAAGTCATGATGTCTGCAACTTACTTTTAAATGTCATATAAAAGACAGTTAACAAATGAGGCAAAATGTTAACAATTGGTGAAAAAAGACGAAGAATGTAACAGTTTTTATCATATTGTTCTTTTAATTTTTCTGTAGATTTGAAGAAATTTCCAAAACAAAGGGAAAAAAACAAGCATCGTATTTAGAATTATATATGCCTTCAGAATTTTTTTTACTGAAAAGCAAAAATTAAAATGTAGATTTTTCATTATGACATCTGATTCTAGCAATTATCTAGACAGATAGACAATAAAAGCTGAAAATATGAGATAAGGCCTTTATTTTGGGGAAAGAATGTCTGCAGCTGACCAAAGCAGTTGTGATATAGGCAAACAGCAGAGAGTATCTGAAGATCTGGCTTCTAAGTTGGGTTCAAGCACTAATTTCTTTCTTTTTTTTTTTTTTTTTATAAAGAGACAGAGTCTCACTGTACCGCCCTCAGTAGAGTGCCGTGGCGTCACACGGCTCACAGCAACCTCTAACTCTTGGGCTTACGCGATTCTCTTGCCTCAGCCTCCCGAGCAGCTGGGACTACAGGCGCCCGCCACAACGCCCAGCTATTTTTTGGTTGCAGTTTGGCCGGGGCTGGGTTTGAACCCGCCACCCTTGGCATATGGGGCCGGCGCCCTACTCACTGAACCAGAGGCGCCGCCCTCAAGCACTAATTTCTTCATGAATAAAATGAGGATATGACAACTGTGAAATTCTATATTCTGCAATTGTGTCAATAATCAAGTCAACTAAATTTGAACCATGTAGGCCTGTTAGAAGTTATATGAGAACTTTCAGATACATAGTGCCTGAGTCATGATACGTATAAAGCCTGCTATTAATAGTTCACCTAAAGTTTAACTTAAAATTTCAAAAAAAAAAAAAATACGTGAAGCTGTACTTCACATAGTAAAACCAAAATGCCTTATGTTTCAAACCATTAAACATAAGACTAGGGTGGCGCCTGTGGCTCAAAGGAGTAGGGCGCTGGCCCCATATGCTGGAGGTTGCAGGTTCAAAGCCAGCCCTGGCCAAAAACTGCAAAACAAAACAAACATAAGACTAAAATAAAATAGTTGGTGTGCAGACAGGTGTCTGTAATCCCAGCTACTCAGGAGCTTGAAATAGGAGTATCAATTGAGTTCAGGAGTTTGAGCAGCCTAGGAAACACTCATCTCAAAAACAAACCGCAAAAAAACAGAATAAAAAGAATTTCTAGGAGTCTCTAGCAGCTCTCTGTTTTAAACATAAACATAATTTAATTTTAATATACTACAGAGAAATAATATAATTATGCCTAAAAAATAAATTAACATTACCTAGCAATGTTACCAGCAGCAGAGACAATAGCATTCTGTGAAACTGAGGCAACTCTGCTCATTCCTTGTCCATCGTGGCCCAAATCATAAACCTAAGAATAAAAAAAAAATTTCTCACTTAAACACCATTATATACTGTACAGATATTAATAATAAAACTATACAAATAAACTTTTCCTCTTTAGGGATCCTTTATTTTTAGTACTTTTAATAAAGGTTATAAAAACATTCAGAGATATAAAATTTCATAAAAAGGGCCATAAGATGTGATTTGGAATGGTTTTTGTTTGTGAGTACGTGGGTCACAAGAAAAGTTTCAAAGTGAGTGAATCTTATTCCGTTTTTTTTTTTTTTTTTTTTTTAGAGACAGAATCTCACTTTGTCATCCTTGGTAGCGTGCCATGGCGTCACAGCTCACAGCAACCTCCAGCTCTTGGGTTTAGGTGATTCTCTTGCCTCAGCCTCCTGAGCAGCTGGGACCACAGGCACCTGCCACAACGCCCGGCTATTTTTTTGTTGCTGTTGTTGCAGTTTGGCTGGGCCTGGGTTTGAACCCACCACTCTCGGTATATGGGGCCGGCACCCTACTCTCTGAGCCACAGGTGCCACCCGTGAATCTTATTCCTTAAATATAGGGATTTAAAAAAATCTTTACATGGTACTGCAACATTAATACTTACCTGTATCACTCCTTTCTCAGATCGTGTATATAAAATGTTTCTAGAATTATCAATCGCAATTTGAACAATAGGATCTAAAAGTAAGACAAAACAAAACAAAACAAAAAAACCGAAGGATTAACAAATTGAACACAGGAGCCAGTTAAAACAAATAAAATTGATGAATTAGAATTTTGCACTCAGGGGGTTTCCTCCCTCTCACTTTGTAGTTAAGTCTTAGGATTCTTGGATAAGGATCAGGCCATTTAGGTCAGACAAAACATGAAAACACAGATCCTGGGCGGCGCCTGTGGCTCAGTGAGTAGGGCGCCGGCCCCATATGCCGAGGGTGGCGGGTTCAGACACAGCCCTGGCCAAACTGCAACAGAAAAATAGCCGGGCGTTGTGGCGCGCCTGTAGCCCCAGCTGCTCAGGAGGCTGAGGCAAGAGAATCGTGGAAGCCCAAGAGTTAGAGGTTGCTGTGAGCCGTTTGACACCACGGCACTCTACCTGAGGGCGGTACAGTGAGACTCTGTCTCTACAAAAAAAAAAAAAAAGAAAGGAAAAGAAGAAAAGAAAAAAAAACAAAAACAAAAAACAAAAAAAACATAGATCCTAAATATTGTTTCTTGGCTAATAACATTGCAAACATGTTGTTCTGTTCGCTAAATGAATTTTAAGCCAAACCAAAACCAAGCTCTGGGCTATTTCTTCATTAATGATATTTATTATATACTAGAAACACATAGAATAATTACATCTGATCCTTCACAAAACTTCCAATTTAGTCTATCATTTATTGTATAAAAAAAGATTTACAAATTCAGTGATATTAAAATTTAGGTCATAACTTGCCAAAGTATTTTAAAATTATTTCACCTAAATCTCTGAGTTCATGAAAAACTCACATTGAGAATCTGTTCTAGACCAGGCAAAACATGTATTAGATGTCTAAATGCTTATCTTCTTTAAATATGCACACACACACATTTTGGTTTAAGTATGTAGAACTGTTTTGGACACATGTTGCAAAACACGTATGTTCTAGGATAAGTTACTCAAGAATAAAACCCATACTTTCCCTGTTTTATGATCCCTTAGCTTTATAAGATACCCTGTAACAAATGTAACTTCATATGACAAAGTATTTCAATTAAGAACGAGAATTTCTGAAGAAAATGTCGAAGCAACAATGTGCTAAAAATTTGCTTAGTTTATTGTTTTCTACTTACCATCTTCTGAGAATGTGAATTGTAGCAAGGAAGGAACAAGGAAAGAAAGTGTGCTCTTTGAGTGGTTTATTTTTCTACATCTTTGGCTAAACCAACCTGCTTCTGCCTTAAAAAAATAAAAATAGAAAAATGAACTGTAAAGCTGTGTGATTCCCTCATAATTATATATACCCAGATCTATAAAAATCTTTAAAACTTCATGAAATCCGGTGATGACAAATAAAGCAATACATACTATTCAAAATTAACTATTAAGTTTAATCTGTAATTAAAAATATCAACAAAATACTGACAAAGAAAGACACGATACACTGTAGAGTGAAAAGGCAATTGTGAAATAAAACATGATCAATAATACAGGTAAAAACACAATTTGCAAAAGTATATTATATATTTGTATATACACAAACATAAAATATATTATGTATAGATATTTATATACACATCTCTCAATGTGTATATCATGTTCTATAAGGACATACAAGACATAATAGTCTTTTACCTCTGAGGAGAGAACTATGTTTTATAGGCATTATATAGTCATGGAGGACTATTATGTCAACCATATGCTTGAATATTTTCCATAAAAATATGTTAATGTTGGGCAGCGCCTGTGGCTCAGTGAGTAGGGCGCCGGCGTCATATACCAGGGGTGGTGGGTTCAAACCCAGCCTCGGCCAAACTGCAATAAAAAAATAGCCGGGTTGTGGTGGACGCCTGTAGTCCCAGCTACTCAGGAGGCTAAAGCCAGAGAATTGCCTAAGCCCAAGACCTGGAGATTGCTGTGAGCTGTGATGCCACAGCACTCTACCGAGGATGACAAAATAAAACTATGTCTCTTAAAAAAAAAAAAAATATATATATATATATATGTAAATGTGCTAATAGAAGATAAAAGTAAAAGCCTATCTTTCCTCTAATCCATCAAGATAGAGGAAAAAAATTTTAATAAATGGTAAGACTCCCTAGCTGCTCAGGAGGCTGAGGCATGAAGATCACTTGAGCCCTGGTATAATGAGCGAAAATTGTGCCACTGCACTCAAACCTGGATGACAGAGTGAAACCTTGTCCCTAAAATTAAGACAAAAAGTCAGACTTACTTGGTATGCTACTTCATATAAACAGCCATCCTTTCCAGCCAAGAAAATTCTTCCATTATCAGTAGAAGTTACAGTTAAAAGGTAAGTATTATCAGTAGGAAGAGTATATAAAGGATCTGGAAGCAACTGCATTCCACCAGACATACTATCATTAAGAATTCCAGAACCTGTTTTTTTAAGAAAAGAATACATAAATCAGTTTATTAGCGTTTTTATAGTTTAAAATAATCTCTGCATTATCTTCAGAACTGATACTTACAGAATTGTTACTGATATAGTCAAAAGTTTCTACGACATGCATGCTTAAATTACTATAAGTCTGATACAAATAATCTGATTATTTCTAGTTAAACAGAACCTGCTATTATGTATGTGTATATATGTATATGTTATATAGAAAATCACCAAAAAAAGAAAACCCCAAATTATAAAGTTTTCAAAAAGCACCTGAGCATTCGATAATAGTAATCATTGGAAAAAAAAATAGTAATCATTGATCTGAATCATCAAATTTCAACATTTCACCCCAATTAGTTTTTATTTATAATATTAACTGGTAAACATACTATTATTTTAAAGAACGTAACATGTGGGTTGCCATACCTGTTTGCAAATTAGCATAGCTGAGTCCAAGAATTACTATATCTACAGGGGTTGCCAAAACCAGAAGGTGTCGTACATGAGGTTGAAAAATGCCTAAGGTAAAGTACACAAGGCAGGAATTATTTTCATAAAAAATATCCAGCACTTAAGCACTAACAGAATATGGTTATACCACTTAAATGAGCTATGGATTAAATAGTCTATGAAAAGTCTGAATCCAGTTTAGTCAATTCTGATGTTAAAATATACTATGTGTGATCATTTAAGTAAGTAAATACTAGTAAAGAACCACCTTAGGAAACAATGACTTAAACACTCAGTGCTATTTATAAGTGCTATATTACAAAATAGTTTAGGTCTATTAAAATATAAAATATTTGTATATCTACGTTCTTAGCATTAACAAGTATCCATTGATAGATGGACAAAATGTGACATATACATATAATGGAATATTACTCAGATTTAAAAGGAAAGAAATTCTGATATGCACCATAACACAGATGAACCTTGAGGATATATGCTAAATAAAATAATGCAGCCATAAAATAGCAAGTATAGTACTGTATAACTTCATTTGTGAGGAAACTTAGAGTAGTCAAATTCATGGAGACATAAAGTAGAATTGAAGGAATTCTGGGAAGATGGCCAACTGGTAGAAATGCTCGGCAGAGGCTCCTGACAAGAGGGAGAAGAACTGGACAGAATCGGACTCTATGAAGCTAAAGATGGGGAGCTAAGCCAAGAAAGAAGTTTGGCAAGGTGTAACTCCAACCAAGAGCATTCAAGAAAACAAATTACAGGTACAAAGCCTATCAACTAGAGGACGGAAGACTCCTCCCGGAAGTAGGAGGCCCTCTGCAGGCTATCTGCAAGCAAGCAGGGAACAAAAGATGTCTTATTTTACCTCACAGGACACAGCCGCAAAACACTAGGTCTCTTTCTCTAGGGAGGTCCCACTTATGAACCTAGACACCACCCTGCCAGCCATAAAATTGACCAGATAGTTTCCCCCACAAGTCCAAACTCCCAATCCACCCTTCCCCCTCTCATGGTGGTCTGAAGCTCTGCCCCCTGCAGAGCACAGTGTTTGGTCTCATCCTGAGAGATCTGAGCATAGTGTGGACCGCCAACCATCACGACGGAATCTGTGACTAACAGTGAAGAAGAGGGTGTGGGAAGAAAGGGACACTCGCTGGGAGGAGGAGCAGTACCCTGCTGACGATTATGCCTGGCCAGTGGTGATGTTGACCCTTGGTTCAGGCTGTGTCTGGTGGGAAGAGGTGCAGAACCCCTTACTCTGATGGCACAACGGGAGAGCGGTTGCCCCCTATGGACTGAGTTCAGCAGGCAGGGCTGGTCCCCACCCCAGCCCCTGGTGAGCCTGCGACCAGAGGCTTGCCAGGTGTGGACTGAGACCTGAGGACAAGGGCATGGTCCCGACTCCTCCAGCATAGGCTTGCTGGGTGTGAACCAAGACCTGAGGGTAAGGGTGTGGTCCGCTGTCTCCAGCTTGGCAGGTGAGGAGAGGCTTACTGGGTGAGGACTGAGACATGAGGGTGAGGTGTGGTGCCCTGACTCCAACAGAGACTATGAACAAGAGGCTTGCCAGGTAGTGGACTGAGATTGGCAGGTGGAGGCATGGTCCCCTGACTCCGACTGGTCTGGCAAGCAGAGGCTTGCTGGGTGTGGATTGAGACTGGTGGGTGGGGGTGTGGCCCCTGGCTCCAACTGGGCCTGTGAGCAGAGAAGCGGACAACAGTATGGACTGTGGCTGGCAAGCGGGGGCAAGGATCACTGGCTCCAATTGTACTGTTGGAGATCTTTGAATCCCTCTCTGTTGAGGAAGGTTTGCACTGCCTGAAACAATTTAATTGGAATTTGCATCTGGGGCTGTCCACTTGGGGACATTCTGAGGTTGACCTTCAAAGTTCTGTAGCAGAAAAGAGCTGAAGGGTGGGGGCTGGGCACAGCAGCTGTTTGTATCCCTTCACGGCCAAGATTTAAATCTAATACCATGGCTTCTTAGGATAGGATAGAGGTTGGCTGGTATCAAAACAGAGCTAGCCTGTGCTATCTCACCAAACAGGTCCTCAGAAGCTCTGGCCAAAACTTTGAAAGGGGCCTTTGTAAGGTTGTAGGAGATAAACCACAAGTACAATTCTAGTACTTTGGTAAGGGGCTATCTCTACTACCTGGGAACCATAATTCAATCTCACCCCACCAGTTCTAATAACCAAACAGTGGAAAACAAACATGCAGACCCAACAGAAGAACTCTGGCAACATGAATAACCAGAGTATTCTCTGGTTCTCTGGGTGAATAACCACCCCCCCCATGAAACGAAACAAAGGAGATACAACTGAAGATGTTAAGCATAGACAAATGGCTGCAATATCAGAAATTGAATTCAGAATATGGATGGCAAGTAACATAAATAGAATGGAAGCTAGAAATTGAACTCCAAAGAGTAGTTCTAAAGTTGTCTCAAGAAATTAATGAATTCAAAGACAAAGTCACAAAAGATATGGACATAATGAGAAAAGATAGCAGAGCGCAAGGCAACTGAAAAGTTGAAGAGCTCCGAAATACAGCAGTATCCTTCAGTAATAGAGTTGACCAGGCACAAGAATCTCTGAAAGGAGGGACGAAGCTTTTGAATGTTCCCAAACACTCAAAGAGACAGACAAATGGAGAGCAAAAACTCTCTCACTCATTCCCTGGGAGAGTTGTGAGATCACACGAAAAGACCAAACATTCATCGTATAGGAATACCCAAAGAAGAGGATGGTCCTAAAGGTACATAATGCTCTACTCTAAGAGATTATGGAGGAGAATTTCACAAGCATTGCAAGAGATACAGAACTTCAGATAGTAGACAGTTTCAGCAAGACTCAATCCAAATGAAGCATCTCCTAGACACAGTGTGATTAACTCTGTCAAAGTTAAGATGAAGGAGACAATTCTGCAAGAAGCCAGACATAAAAAAAAAAAAAAAAAAGCATTACCTACAAAGGGAGAAATATCAAAATGACTGCAGATCTCTCAACTGAAATGTTTCAAGCCAGAACAGGATGGTCATCAACCTTTGATCTCCTAAAACAAAACAACTTCCAGCCCAGGATCCTGTATACAGCTAAACTGAGTTTCATTTGTGATGGAGAAATCAAATACTTTAATGACATATACATGTTGAAGAAATTTGCCATAACTAAACCAGCTCTCCAGGATATTCTCAAACCCATACTCCACAATGACCAGCACAATGCTCTATCACCAAGGTAAACTCACTCAGAAATTTTTGAACAAAACCCAACTTTCACAGTGGTGAAAGGATTAAAAATGTCCATGGAACATCCAAAAATCATGACAGCCAAAACACAACCAGCCTTATCAATTCTCTCAATTAATGTGAATGGTTTAAATTGTCCTCTAAGGAGGCACAGGCTGGCTGAACTGGATACATAAACTCAGACCAGATATCTGCTGCATACAAGAATCTCTTCTTACCTTAAAGGATAAAAATAGTCTCAAGGTGAAGGAATAAACTTCTCTAATGAAAACCAGAAAAAAGCGGTGGTTGCAATTTTAGTTGCAGATACAATTGGCTTTAAACCCACAGAGATAAAGAAAGATAAGGATGGTCACTACATATTTGTCAAGGGAAACACCCAACATAAAGACATTTCAATAATTAACATTTATGCACCCTACCAGAATGCTCCTCAATTTATAAAGCAAACCCCAATGAATATGAACAACTTGATATCTTCCTGTACTATGAGAGTTGGAGATTTTAACACCACTTAGACAGTTTTGGATAGATCTTCTAAGAAGAAACTAAACAAAGAAATATTAGACTTAAACCTGACCCTAGAACAAATGGACTTTACAGACCTCTACAGAACATTTCATCCTAATAAAACTGAATATACATTGTTCTCATAAGCCCATGGATCATCCTCCAAAATAGATCCTATCCTAGGACACAAGTCTATCCTCAGCAAATTTAAAAGAACAGGAATTATTCCTTGTATCTTCTCAGACCACCATGGAATAAAACTTGAACTCAACAGCAACAGGAATCTTCATACTCAAACAAAGTCATGGAAACGAAATAATCTTAGTCTGGGGCGGCACCTGTGGCTCAGTCGGTAAGGTGCTGGCCCCATATAACAAGGGTGGCGGGTTCAAACCCAGCCCCGGCTGAACTGCAACCAAAAAATAGCCGGGTGTTGTGGCGGGCGCCTGTAGTCCCAGCTACTTGGGAGGCTGAGGCAAGAGAATCGCTTAAGCCTAGGAGTTGGAGGTTGCTGTGAGCTGTGTGATGCCATAGCACTCTACCAAGGGCCATAAAGTGAAACTCTGTCTCTACAAAAAAAAAAAAGAAAAGAAATAATCTTACTCTGAATAATAGCTGTGTCAAAGACAAGATTAACAAGGAAATTTTGTTTTGGAACAAAATGATAATGAAGATACAAACTATCAAAACCTGTGGGATACTGCAAAGGCAGTCCTACGAGGGAAATTTACAGCATTGGAAGCCTTCATCAAGAAAACAGAAAGAGGGGAAGCCAGCAACTTAATGAATCATCTCACGCAAATGGAAAAGGAAGAACATTCCAACCCCAAATCCAGCAGAAGAAAAGAAATAACCAAAATTAGGGCAGAATTAAATGAAATTGAAAACAAAAGAATCATTCAGAAGATCAACGAAACAAAAATTTGGTTTTTTGAAAAGATCATAATTGTTAAACCTTTGGCCAACCTAAACAGAAACAAAAAAGTAAAATCTCTAATATCATCTATCAGAAACAATAAAGGAGAAATAATGACAACTCAGAAATTCAAAAAATCCTCAATGATTACTATAAAAATCTCTATTCCCAGAAATATGAAAGTCTGAAGGAAATGAACCAATACCTGGAAGCACAGCACCTTCCTAGACTCAATCAGAAAGCATTAGAAATCTTGAATAGACCTACATCAATCACTGAAATAGTATCAACAATACCAAATCTCCCAAAAAAGAAAAGTCCAGGACCAGATGGCTTCACATCCAAATTCCACCAAACCTTTCAAGAGGAACTAGTACCTCTATTATACAAGCTTTTCCAAAGCATAGAAAAAGATGGAATACTTACCAATACATTTTATGAAGTAAATATCACCCTGATACCCAAACCAGGAAAGGATCCAACAAAGAAAGAAAATTATACACCAATATCATTAATGAATATCAATGCACATCAATAAAATAAAAAACAAAGACTATATGATTCTCTCAATTGACACAGTAAAAGCTTTTGATAATATCCAGCATCCCTTCATGATCAGAACACTTAAGAAAATAGGCATAGAAGGAACATTTCTTAAACTGATAGAGGCCATCTACAGCAAACCCACAGCCAATATCATATTGAATGGTGAAAATTAAAGCATTTCCACTCAGATCAGGAACGAGGCAAGGATGCCCACTGTCCCTATTGCTATTCAACATAGTAATGGAAGTCTTAGCCATCACAATCAGGCAAGAGAAAGCAATCAAGGGTATCCAAATAGGGTCAGAGGAGATCAAACTCTCACTCTTGATGATGATTTGATCCTATACCTGGAAAATGTCAGGGACTCAATCTCAAAACTCTTACAAGTGATCAAGGAATACAGCAGCATCTCAGGATACAAAATCAATAATTACAAATCAGTAGCTTTTATATATGCCAACAATCGTCAAGGACTCTATTCCTTTACAGCAGTGCCAAAGAAGATGAAATATCTGGGAATTTACCTAACAAAAGACATCAAAGTTCTCTATAAAGATAACTATGAAACTGAGAAAAGAATTGGCTGAAGATGTTAACAAATGGAAAAAACATACCAATGCTGGGAAGAATCAACATTGTTAAAATGTCCATACTACCCACAGCAATCTAACAATTTAATGCAATCCCTATTAAAGCATCACTGTCATACTTTAAAGAAGTTGAAAAAATAGTACTTCATTTTATATTTGTGGAACAGAATAGAGAACCAAGAGATGAACCCAGCCACTTATCGTCATTTGATCTTTGACAAGCCTATCAAAAATATTCAGTGGGGGAAAGACTTCCTATTTAACAAATGGTGCTAGGGTGGCGCCTGTGGCTCAAGGAGTAGGGCGCCGGTCCCATATGCCAGAGGTGGCGGGTTCAATCCCAGCCCCAGCCAAAAACCACAAAAAAAAAAAAAAAAAAAAAATGGTGCCGAGTGGCAACCTGTAGAAGACTGAAACTGGACCCCCACTTAACAAAAATTGATTCTCACTGGATAAACGATTTAAACTTAAGACACGAAACTATAAAAATACTAGAGAGTGCAGGAAAAATACTTAAAGAAATTGGCCTGGGAGAGTATTTATGAGGAGGATCCCCAGGGCAACTGAAGCAACACCAAAATACATTACTGGGATCTGATCAAACTAAAAAGCTTCTGCACAGCCAAGGGCACAGTAAGTAAAGCAAACAGACAATGTTCAGAATGGGTTAAGATTTTTGTAGGTTATGTTTCCAACAAAGGTCTGATAACTAGAATCTACAGAGAACTCAAACTAATCAATAAGAAAAGAACAAATAACCCCCTTTCTATGTGGGCAAGAGACTTGAACAGAAACTTCTCTGATGAAGACAGGCACATGGCCTACAAACACATGAAAAAATGCTTAATCATCAGAGAAATGCAAATTAAAACCACTTTGACATATCATCTGACTCCAGTAAGATTAGCCCACATCATAAAATCCCAAAACAACAGATGTTGGCATGGATGTGTGCGGAGAAAAGGGAACACTTCTACACTGCTGGTGGGAATGCAAGCTAATACGACCTTTTTGGAAAGAAGTTTGGAGAACACTCAAGGAACTAAAAGTAGACCTACCGTTCAATTCTGCAAGTCCTCTACTAGGCATGTACCCAAATGATCAAAAATTATTTTACAACAAAGACATTTCCACCAGCATGTTTATTGCAGCCCAATTCATAATAGCCAAGACATGGTAACAGCCCAAGTGCCCAACGACCCATAAATGGATTAACAAATCGTGGTATGTGTACACCCATGGAATACTATGCAGCCATAAAAAATATGGAGATTTCACATCTTTTATGTTTACCTAGATGGAGCTGGAACATATTCTTCTTAGTAAAGTATCTCAAGAATGGAAAAAAAAGTATCCAGTGTACTCAATCCTCCTATGAAATGAATATATAATCACTTACACATTCATATGAATGGCAAAACAGAACTACAGTCCAGAAAGAAGGGAAGAGGAGAGAGGATATGGGAGGAGAGGGGGTATTTGGGGGAACTTTACCTAATGGGTATCATGCAAGGGTACATTTAAAACTAGTAAGAAAAGAGTACAATTGTGATGGATATGTTACTTAGTTCAATGTAAGCATTTCACCTTGTACATCAAAGCAGTACACTGAACCTCATAAATGCATCAAGTTATGATTTAATAAAAAATAATAACAGCCAGGTGAGGTGGCTCACGCCTATAATCCCAGCACTGTGGGAGGCTGAGGAGGGAGAATTGCTTGAGCTCAAGAGCTCGAGACTCTCCTGAGTGACAGTGACATCCCGACTCATGAAAAAAATGGAAAAACCCAGCCAGGTGCTGCGGTGAGCACCTGTAATCCCAGCAGCTTCCAGAGGCTGAAGCAGCGGGGTGCCTGCAGCCCAAGTCTGAAGTTGCAGTGAGCTACCACACTCACTGCACTCTGCTCAGGAGCATAGGGTGGGACTCTGTCTCAACAACAACAACAACAACAACAATGAAAAAAGAAAGTAGAATGGTTAATGCCAAGGGCTGAGGAAAGGAGGAGTAGGAATTACTATTTAATGGATACATAGTTTCAGTTTTACAATACAACAGCTGCAAAACAACATAATATATTTAATACCACTGAACTGTACACTTAAAAATGATAAAGATGGCAAAGTTTGTGTCATGTGAATTTTACTACAGTTAAAAGATGTAAAGATTTTATTTTTGAAAGGTGGTAAATGAAATTTTGGTAATCTCAGGAAATAAAACTTAGACCTATCGTATCTACTAGGGAAAATGCTAGGACACTGATAAGAGTTTGAAAAGGTATTTATAAATTTATGTACATCTTTCAGAGAAGAATGTAGTTTCACAGAGGACACAAAAAATTTTTGTGTTAGTTCATAAGATATTAATATTAAAATACATGGAGTGGCACAAATGTTATATGCAATTACCACTGTCATGTTATGACATCCAATAATAGTGCCTGATAGGAATAAAAGGAAATAAACCTTACAATATGATTACAGACATTTCTTTATGAGTATACATCTCACCTACTTAAGGTTATTATGTCATAGAAAATAAAACAATGCTTATATCATCATTTAGTGTTAATTTCATTGAACACTAAGAAGCACAAAAGCAATAGCTTTGTGTATTAAAATTCAAGTCACCAAAGCTTAAGGCACTGACCTACCTTAATAACTTCAAACTACACCTGACATGGTATAATATGTAGACTTACAAAGCTTAAGCTTTATGAAAACTTAGATTTTTCCTTAACAAAAGCCCTACTAAGAGCATTTAGTCACAATGCTAAACCAAAGAAGTCACCTTTGACTACAGAAACTTTAGGGATGTTGGAATTTTATGAATGGTGCAGCTGGTTTATGGCTTGGCGTAAAGGAAGATAAGTAAAGCAGTACCTCTGACAAATGATGTCATCTACCCTGAAACTCATAATCTATATAAATATATATATATATATTTTTTTTTTGTAGAGACAGAGTCTCACTTTATGGCCCTCGGTAGAGTGCCGTGACCTCACACAGCTCACAGCAACCTCCAACTCCTGGGCTTAAGCGATTCTCTTGCCTCAGTCTCCCAAGTAGCTGGGACTACAGGAGCCCGTCACAACGCCCGGCTAAAATATTTTAAAATGGAAGATGATAAAATTGGAAATTATTTTCCTTTAGAATGAGACAGGATTGAATCACTGACATTTCTCACTTCTGTCAACTCTCATTTCTTATCTATGAAGTACAGGTATATCTATCTTGGAGATACTCTTGAGTTTGTTTCCAGACCATCGCAATAAAGTATAAACTGCCAAAACACAGCGCATATAAAAGTCATGTTTACACTGCACTGTATTTCTACAAAGTGTGCAACAGCATTATGTATTAAAACAAAACAATGTACACACCTTAATTTAAAAATACTTTATTGCTAAAAAAGTGACAATCATCTGAATCTTTAGTAAGTGCTAATCCTTTGCTGGTGAAGGGCCTGCTCTTGATACTGATAGCTGCTGACTGATCACAGTGGTGGTCACTAAAAGTTGTGGTGGCTGTGACAATTTCTTAAAATAAGAGAACAATGAAGTCTGCTACATCAGTTGACTCTTCTGTTCATGAAAAGATTTCTTTGTAGCACATGATGCCTTTTGACAGCACTTCATTCACAGTAGAATTTCTTTCAAAATTACCATCAAGCCTCTCAAACCCAGATGCTATATTATCAACTAAGGTTACATAGTACTAGAAATCTTTTGCTGTCAATAACAATGTCCACTTCCTCTTCACCAGAAGTAGATTTGATCTCAAGAAACCACTTTTCTTTTTCAATCTCAAGATCTTTTATTTTCAGAGCCTACAACAGTTGGTTAGCAAAGCCAGTGAAGCTGGTGCAGTCTGTAGGGCATCCCACCTCCCTCTTTAAGCATTCAACAAACAGAATCCCTAAAAAGATCAGAGACCAACTGGGATCTGTTTCAATGTGTGTGGAGGAAGAGGCCTTCTCCCCACATACTTTTTCCAACAACAGCGTCTTAAAATCAAATGCAAATTAAACTCATGACATAACTAGTCATCTCCAATACCACTGATTCCCTTCCCACCTCAGAACAGGAAACCCAAGTAAAAGGGGAGATTGACTCTTGTTATAAGAAAAATCTGGCTTCGGGAGGCGCCTGTGGCTCAAGGAGTAGGGCGCCGGTCCCATATGCCGGAGGTGGTGGGTTCAAACCCAGCCCTGGCCAAAAAAAAAAAAAATAATAATAATAAAAAATAAAAAAAAAAAAAGAAAAAAAAAGAAAAATCTGGCTTCACCTTAATGGAGTAATTATGGCAAGGTGGTTAGTACCACAGAGTGGGAATGAGCAAACACTGGGACTGGCCTGTTTACAATCCATCAAATCAGCCCCAGCTCTTGGGATAAGGTGTTCCTTAAAGATTCTACTTCCATGGGGTCATATCAGGGGGCAATTGGTAATGATTCATCACTTCCTGTCCCTCAAATTAAAAACATGATAAACCCTGAAACTCTTACCTTTAAAATATACCACACTACCTCATGAGAAACATTTTTTTTTTCTTTTTTGTAGAGACAGAGTCTAACTTTATCATCCTTGGTAGAGTATCGTGGCATCACAGCTCACAGCAACCTCCAGCTCTTGGGCTTAGGTGATTCTCTTGCCTCAGCCTCCCCAGTAGCTGGGACTACAGGCGCCTGCCACAATGCCCGGCTATTTTTTGTTGCAGTTTGGCTGGGGCCGGGTTTGAACCCGCTACCCTTGGTATATGGGGTCAGCACCCCACTTACTTAGAGAAACATTTTATATAGTTGTCTCTAGGGCAGGACCCATTCTCTTCTCCTAATGACCAGGGCTTCCAGCCCTTCTCCTCACCCTTGAGTGGCACATCCAATACTGATTTGATACTCTTTTTTTTTTTTTGGCCGGGGCTGGGTTTGAACCCACCACCTCTGGCATATGGGACCAGCGCCCTACTCCTTGAGCCATAGGCGCCACCCTGATTTGATACTCCTTGACTCACAAAATTACTATTTTCGGATAATTAAAAGCTAGATAATCACAGTAATAAAATATTCAGTGGACATGCTCCTGCCTCATCCTGCAGAGCCCACCCATTCCCATCCTCCCCCTAGCCTGGGGAATCTACACAACAGTATTTCAGCACTGACATGGGGGTGGCCTAAGGAAAGCTCCCTGAAGTACTTTCCTGACTGCGACTCCTAGACTAGCCAACATCACAGGGCACTTGGGTGAGGAAGAACAGGGACCAAACTCCCCAGTAGAACTCAAGGGCCAGAGGTAGGTCTGGGAAGTTTAGCTTATGTCCTATAGCCAAGCCTGAGTCCAATGCCCACTCCTACCTGTACCTCAGTTCTTGACTTTAAAGACCAGCAACCTCAGTACTATAGCACCCCCTAGGTGTGACAGAGTGCCTAGCTCTCTGTCTCACAACTTATAACAGGTTTGCCTTTTCTTTTCTTTTTTCTTTGACTAAAACCTGGCTTAAATGATAAAGGCTTGCTTTTTCTCACACCCTTCTTTTTGTCTAAATTAAAAGGTGAGGTAATCCATGAAATGATAAAATCCTATCTAGAATGACAGTACTTTGACCTAATAAAGCAGTAAAGTAAAAGTCTCCAGGAATTAAAAATAATAATAAAGTGACTGATGACGCTGAATAAATAAAAGATACGGATTATCCCACAAAGACCTTTTCTTCCCAGACTATCTTTGATATTTGTGCTCATCCATAAGAAGTACTTTCTTGGGCGGCGCCTGTGGCTCAAGGAGTAGGGCGCCAGTCCCATATGCCGGAGGTGGCGGGTTCAAACCCAGCCCCGGCCAAAAAAAAAAGATATTGAGAAGTACTTTCTCCCATCCAAGTACTAACCAGGCCCGACCCTGCTTAGCTTCCGAGATCAGACGAGATCGGGCGCGTTCAGGGTGGTATGGCCGTAGACGAGAAGTACTTTCTCATCTGTTCAAATTTCAGGATGAGATTGCAGTAAATCAGTACCATCATCAGTTTCCACTTCTAATTTTAGTTCTCTTGCTATTTCCACCGCACCTACAATGACTTCTTCCACTGTAGTCTTGAATCCCTCAAAGACATCCATCAGGGTTGGAAGCAAATTCTTCCAAACTCCTTTCAATGCTAATATTTTGTCCTCCCATGAATTCACGAATCATACATATGGTAATGGCATCTAGAATGGTAAATCTTTTCCAGAAAAGTTTCAATTTACTTTGCTCAGGTCCATCAGAGTAATGTCTATGGGAGGTATAACCTTATGTTATTTTTTTAAATAAGACTTGAAAGTCATAATGACATCTTGAGCCAGACTGCAAAACAGATACTGTGCTCCAAGGCATGAAAATAGTAATCTCCTTATACATCTCGAGTTAGCAGGTACATTGTAAATGAGCAGTAGTTCTCAACAGCAGGCTCAAACTATTCAGTAAACTATATTATAAACAGATGTACAATCATCCAGGCGATACAGTGAGCCTGTCTCAAAAAAAAAAAAAAAAAAAGTCATCAGCTATGTAAGCCACAATAAGAGAGTTATCCTAGCCTTTTAAAAGCTTTGAAACCAGGCACTGGGGCGGCACCTGTGAATCAAAGGAGTAGGGCACCGGCCCCATATGCCGGAGGTGGTGGGTCCAAACCCAGCCCCGACCAAAAACAAACAAACAAAAAAAAAAAAACCAGGCACTGACTTCTACTCTCTAGGTATGAAAGTCGTAGAGGTGTATTCTAATAAAAGGCTGTTTTGTCTACATTGGTAATTGTTTAGTGTAGTTCATCAATCATTTTAAGCTAGATCTGCTGGATACCTTGCTGCTTTACCTTTTATGTTATGGAGATAACTTCTTTCATTAAACCTCATAAACCAACCCGTTAGTTTCCAACTTTTCTTCTATAGTTCCTTACCTCTCTCAGCCTTCATAGAGTTGAAGATTTAGGGCCATGCTCTGGATTAGGCTCTTGCATAGAATGTTGTGGCTGGTTTGATCATCCAGACCATTCCAACTTTTCTTTATTAACAATAAGGCTGTTTTGCTTTCTTATCATTCATATGTTCACTGAATAGCACTTTTTTTTTTAACAGTATCTTGCTGTCCCCCAGGATGGTGCATAGTGGTATGATCATGGCTCACTACAAACTCCACCTCCTGGACTCAAGTGATCCCCCTAACTCAGCCTCTCTAGAGGCCAGGACTATAGGAATGTGCCACCACACCAGGCTAATTTTTTAAAAATAAAGTTGGGGTCTCACTATGTTGTAGGAGTTCTCAAACTCCTGGCCTCAAGCAACCCTCATGGCGTGGCCTTTCAAAGTGTGGGAATTACAAGAATGAGCCATCATGCCCAGCTTGGAGTAGGACTTTCACTTTAAGATAAAAACTTTTCTATTACACTAAAAACATGGTAAGCGTTTGGCATAAGAGGCCTAATTTTTGACCAGTTGCAGTGGCTCATGTCTGTAATCCCAGCAACTCTGGGAGGCTGAGGTTGGTGGACTGCCTGAGCTCAGGAGTTTAAGACCAGCCCGAGCAAGAGTGAGACCCCTGTCTCTACTAAAAACAGGAAAACTGGCTCTGTGCCTATAGCACGCCACAACACTTTAACCATGGCAACAGAGTAAGACTCTGACTCAAAAAAAAAAAAAAAAAAAAAAAAAAAAAAAGGCCTACCTTTTGGCTTATATCCTCTTTCTTTGATATAGCTTCCTTAAATGGTTAATCATTTCCAGCTTTTGATGGAAAGTAAGAGACCTATGACTCTGTCTTTCATTTGAATAGTAAGAGGCAATGGTAGGCTTATTAATTGGCCTAATTTTAATATGTCTGTGTCTCCAGGAAAAGGGAGACCCAAGGAAAGGAACCAAGATGGGATAATAGCTGGCCAGTAGAATTTTCAGAACAAACCCAACATTTATCAAGTAAGGTCACTATCTTTTATGGTTACGTGCTTCATGTCACCCAAAAACAATTACAATAGTAATATCAAAGATTAATGATTGGCCAGGCACGGTGGCTCATGCCTGTAGTACAGTGGTTCTCAACCTTCCTAATGCCTCCTAATACCACGACCCTTTAATACAGTTTCTCATGTTGTGGTGACCCCCAACCATAAAATTATTTTCTTTGCTACTTCATAAATGTAATTTTGCTACTGTTATTAAGACCCGATATGGAAATGTATTTTCATTGCTACAAAGGGGTCACGATTCATAGGTTGAGAACCGCTAAAGTGTAATCCTAGTACTCTGGGAGACTGAGGCAGGAAGATTGCTTGAGTTCAGAAGTTTGAGACCTGAACAAGAGAGCAAGAGCAAGAGAGAGACTCTGACTGTACTACAAATAGAAAAATTAGGTAGGCATCATGGTACACTCCTATAGTCCCAGCTATTTGGGAGGCTGAGCCCAGAAATTTGAGGATGCAGTGAGCTGTGGTGACACTACTACACTCTACCTGGAGCAATAGAGCAAGACTTTATCTCAAAAAACAAAACAACAAAACAAAACAAAACGAAAACCAAAAAAATTAATGATCACCATAAAAGATATGATAATAATGAAAAAGTCTAAAATATTATAAGGTCATCATAATGTGACACAGAGACACGAAGTAAGTGCATATTATTGGAAAAACGGCACTCACAGACTTGCTCAATGAAGGGTTGCCACAAACCTTCTTTTGTAATAAATATAGTATTGTAAATATAATCTTATCCTTATATTTTTATTTCTTTCGGTTTTTTAAGCTATTTTTATTCCTTACCAGGTTTTGGTTTCACAAGCCCCACAGCAAGAATGGTTTCACTAAGTCCATCAAAATAGGCAAGGTCTCCTCTGTCAATAAATGAAGAAAAATACGTTACACATACAAAGAAAACAAAGTCTTATCATACAATGGTCATATTAGTTAAACAAAATTCAATACAGGTAGGAGACAAATATATTGCTATAAAGAGGAAAGAAAAAATAGATACAGAAAATAATGAAAAAAACAAACCAGCACACAGAACTGTTTTAGCCCCAAGACCCAATAACAAAAATCACCCTAAGGCTAAGCATAAACTAGGAAAACAGGAATGCTGTTTCTCATTCCTTCTCCCCTAAGTGGGCTATGACATCAGCTATTAATTAACATCAGTCTACTGATGGGGCACAGGCATGAGTGTGGAGAGGATAATCTCAGAAGGAGGGGCTCACAGGGAAACCCTACAGCTGAGGGTAGAACACACATAGTGAGGGAAAAATCTCCAGTAACCCAACTTACCCATTAAGCACAAGGTAATTCCAAAGAAATTTAAAAATCTGTTTTACTCTGAGGGTAACTATAGCAACAACAAAACCCAAACTCAGTTCAACTTCCAACATAGAAAAAGTCATCTTACTTCACAATAAAGGCTAACATACTCAACCTTAGCAAAGTGCTATTTCTACAAACAAATCTACTTACTACACAGTACCTACTGCTCTACATATAATGTCTGACTTCCAATCAAAAATTGTAAGACATAAAAAAATCAAGAAGGGTGGTGCCTGTGGCTCAGTCAGTAAGGCGCTGGCCCCATATACCGAGGGTGGCAGGTTCAGACCCGGCCCCAGCCAGACTGCAACCAAAAAATAGCCAGGTGTTGTGGCGGGCGCCTGTGGTCCCAGCTACTCGGGAGGCTGAGGCAAGAGAATCGCTTAAGCCCAGGAGTTGGAGGTTGCTGTGAGCTGTGTGAGGCCACAGCACTCTACCGAGGGCCATAAAGTGAGACTCTGTCTCTACAAAAAAAAAAAAAAAAAAATCAAGAAAAGGGCTGGGGGGCGGCGCCTGTGGCTCAGTCGGTAAGGCGCCGGCCCCATATACTGAAGGTGGCGGGTTCATACCCGGCCCCGGCTGATCTGCAACCAAAAAAAAAAAAAAAATAGCCGGGCGTTGTGGTGGGCACCTGTAGTCCCAGCTACTCGGGAGGCTGAGGCAGGAGAATCGCTTAAGCCCAGGAGTTGGAGGTTGCTGTGAGCTGTGTGAGGCCATGGCACTCTACTGAGGGCCATAAAGTGAGACTCTGTCTCTACAAAAAAAAAAAAAAGAAAAGGGCTGGGTACAGTGGCTCTCATGTATAATCCCAGCACTTTGGAAGGGAGGCCAAAGCAGGAGGATTGCTTGAGGCAAAGAGTTTGAGCTCAACCTGAGCTGTTACAAAACTCTGTCACCACAAAAAATATAAAATGGGCTTGGCGCTCGTAGCTCAGTGGTTAGAAAGCTGGACACATACACTGAGGCTGGCAGGTTCGAACCCGGCCCGGGCCTGCTAAACAATGACAACTACAACAACAACAACAAAAATACCCAGGCATTGGGGCGGGTGCCTATAGTCCCAGCTACATGGGAGGCTGAGGCAAGAGAATAGCTTAAGCCCAAGAGTTTGAGGTTACTGTGAGCTGTGACGCCACAGCACTCTACTGACTGAGGGTGACATAGTGAGACTCTGTCTCAAAACACACACACACACACACACACATATATATAACATGATCCAGGCATGGGTCGGTGCCTGTGGCTCAAGCAGCTAAGGTACCAGCCACATACACCTGAGCTGGAGGGTTCCAATCCAGACCGGGCCTGCCAAACAACAATGACGGCTGCAACCAAACAATAGCCAGGCGTTGTGGCAGGCCCTGTAGTCCCAGCTACTTGGGAGGCTGAGGCAGGAGAATCGCTTAAGCCCAGGAGTTGGACGTTGCTGTGAGATGTGATGCCATGGCCCTCTTAAAAAAAAAAAAAAAAAAGGACCCAGGCAAGATGGTATATGCCTGTAGTTCCAGCAACTCAAGAAGCTGCAGGAAGATGGCTTTAGCCCAGGATTTTAAGGTTGCAGTGAGCCATGATGATATCACTGCACTCAAGCCTAGGCAATACAGTTAAGGCCCTATCTCAAAAAGAAGAAAACAAAGAGCAATGTCAAAAAACAAAGAACTAAATTCAGCTATCAGTCCAAACTACTAGTAAGAAATCTAAAATATCTATGATCAATATAAGTTCTAATGGAAAAATCGTCTAATGGACGCATAGATAATATAGATAATATCTTTACAATAGCTAAAGAATTTCAGCAGAGATAAAAATTACAAGATGGGGCCAGATGCGGTGGCTCACACCTGTAATCTTAGCACTCTGAGAGCCCGAGGTGGGTGGATTGCTTGAGCTCACAAGTTCAAGACCAGCCTAAACAAGAGGGAGACCCTGTCTGTAAAAAATAGCGGGGCATTGTGGTGGGCTCCTATAGTCTCAGCTACTCAGGAGGCCGAGGCAAGTGAATCACTTGAGCCCAGGAGTTTGAGGTTGCTGTGAGCTATGAGGCGATGGCAACTCTACCCAGGGCGACAAAGTGAAACTCTGCCTCAAAAAAATAAAATAAAATAAAATGAAATAATTTATAAGATGCCAGTGAAAATGTTAGAAATAAGAAGTACAGAACAGAGACAAAAAGTATCTTGTAAGGACTTACAGGTAGACTTAACATAGCTGAGAAAAGAATTAGTAAACCTAAAGTTACAGCAATAAAAACTATTCAAATTGAAACAGAGAAAAAAAAGAATGGAAAAAAAAAACAGAACAGAGTTTCAAAAACCATTTAGATAACAACAACCAATATGACAAAAGTGCCACTGAAATTGTAAAGGATGGGAGAGAATGGGACAGAATAAAGATAATTGCTAAAAATTTTCTAAAAATATTGAAAGACACAAAACCAAAAATCAAAGAAGCTCAGAGACACTAAGCCAAGAAAAAAATACCAAAAACAAACAAACAAATAAAAAAAGCACAATCTATACTTTGAAGAAGTTAGCTTCCGACATTCTGAAAGGGCTGTGCAAGCAGGATGAAAACATCTAAATGGCAACTTATGTGGACTATATTCTCCCATGTCATGGCATTACACAGACTCCTTGATAACTGGCACAGCCTCTTGAAGCTAAATTGGTAGCTAAAGAAAAATGAAATAAACAAGATTGTATTTCTATCATCCAGGTAGAATTAGGATTTATAATAGAATGATAATTGAATAATTGAAATTAAGTCTAAAGTTTTTACAGAACATAATTTATGAAGTAAAGATTTATATTTGGTACCTATGACTTACTTTATTCCCATAAGTACATTCTTCCATAATTTTTTAAAAAATGTGTTATAATTTAAACACGTAGAGCTATAGGCTCAATGTTTGTATCTTCCCCCAATCACATTAAATACTAACTCTCGGCTGTTCATGTCTGTAATCATAGCACTTTGGAAACAGGAGATCGAGACTAGCTTAGGCAATGGGGAGATGCTATCTCTACAAAACAAAACAAAATTAGCTGGGCCTGGTTGTGTACACCTGTAGTCTCCTCTACCCAGGACTATGATGGCACAATTGCCCTATAGCCCAATCAACAGAGGGCAATCATGATTCAGGAAAGAGGCCAGGTATGGTAGCTCACACCTGTAATCCTAACACTCTGGGAGGCTCAGGCAGGTAGACTGCTTGAACTCAAGGAGTTTAAGACCAGCCTGAGTGGTGTGAGACCCCACTGCTACTAAAAATAGAAAAACTAGTCATGAGTTGGGGCAGGTGCCTATAGACCCAGCCACTCAGGAGGCTGAGGCAAGAGGATCACTTGAGCCCAAGAGTTTGAGGTTACCATAAATTATGATGATGCCACCATACTCTACCCAGGTCAACAGAGACTCTACCTCAAAAAAGAAAAGAAATAAGAGGGCCCAAAGAACATCCTCATCCTCTGTGTCATGTGAAGATAGAATAAAATGATGGTCATCTATGAACATGATACTGGGCCCTCAATAGAACCACAAGAAATAGACATGTTCTATAAACCACCTAACATATGTTATTCTATTATAGCAGCTCATACTAAAATATACAGTAAGGTTGGACTATTTGTTCCCTGTGGGCAAGGACCACTTTTATCTTTCTGTACTGTTCCTAGCACAAGAATAGGGTCAGATACATTATAAGGTCAATATTTGATAAATTAATGAATAAAAATGTTAGATGATAATGGAAATTTAAAGAGAAAATCCTTTTTAAAGAAAATTCCTATTCTCCTATGTATCTAGTAATTTTTGTATTGGCTTCTGAAAGGAATTAAAAGGTTCTCTCTCTCTCTCTCTTTTTTTTTTTTGGCCGGGGCTGGGTTTGAACCCACCACCTCCAGCATATGGGACCGGCGCCCTACTCCTTGAGCCACAGGCGCCGCCCTCTCTCTCTCTTTTTTTACGACAGATTTTCACTCTGTTCCCCAGGCTAGAGTGCGCTGGTGTCTGCCTAGTTCATAGCAACCTCAAACTCCTAGGTTCATGTGATTCTCCTGCCTCATCCTCCCAAGTAGCTGGGACTACACATGCCTGCCACAACACCAAACTAATTTTTTTTTTTTATGTTTAGTAGAGACAGGATGTTGCTCCTGCTCAGGTTGGTCTCAAACTCATTGAACTCAAGTGATCCTCCTGCCTAGGCCTCCAAGAATACTAGGATTACAGACATGAGTCACCTGACCCAGCCCAAAGATTTTATTCACTAGTATAAAAATGAGTATGCTATCATAACACAAAAACAGGGGCTACATTTGGGGTACAAGAACAAAACACAACCACGTTATCACTGTTACCATGACTGCAACATTGCAACAATAAAAATGGCCATGAAGATTTCTAGTAAAACAAAATGTTTTCTTCTAAGTCAGAAGCAAAAGTTTTCATTTAGATTCAATGATACAGTGTTTTTAGTACCTAAGTGTGTTCCTAAAAAGCACATTAATTCTCAGGGGAAAGAGTAACATTGTGACTATAAGGGTCTTCCTATAAGGATAACTGAGGAACTGAAAATAAAACAAAATTTATCTCTAAAAATCCAAGAAGGATATCATTAACTCAATATGCTTATTTAAGCAAGAGTGCCTTGGACATTCACTCAGACTCTATTCTATACATTTAATTTACACACTGGGTCAAATTCACAAAATAACAAAACTGTTAAATCACTTCAAGGAAAACAGGTCTTTAAAAATGTCAAATCTTCTCTGGATGAATTATCAACATAGTATCTTTACTACAGAATAAGAGATCGGGACCTAGACCTCTGCTACTCAAGGATGGTTCCTACTAGCTGCATCATCTGGGAGATTCTTAGGCCTCACTTGAACTACTAAAAACAAATCCACATTTTTAACATCCCCAGATGTTAGGTATGTATACTGAGAAGCACTGACCCAAACATTAGATGCTTGAAAGATAAATCAGGCAGCTTCTAATGGGTAGAACACTAGCCACAATAAAAATTATCTACTAATCACACTAAAACAAACCATCTTTAAATACATACCCATCTTCATAGTTCCACATGAATATGTCACTATCAATTGTAAGCCAAGCTCTGCTGATAGGCGGGAACACACCCATCATACAGTTACACTGCATATCTGAGGTAGTATAGATGTAAGGTAGCAAGAGTTCAATTTCATTTTTCTTAAACTTCTTTCAATAGCTTCCTAAAAACATGAACCCACAGCTCAGGACCCATAGTTTTTGACTTGAAATTTATGATTGGCCAAGTGCAGTGGCTCACCCCTATAATCCTAGCACTTTGGGAGGCCAAGACGGGTAGACTGCATAAGCTCAGGAGTTTAAGACCAGCCTGAGCAAGAGTAGGATTGGGTCTCTTAAAAGACAAAAAAAAAAAAAAATAGGGGCGGCACCTGTGGCTCAAAGGAGTAGGGCACCAGCTCCATATACTGCAGGTGACGGGTTCAAACCCAGCCCTGGCCAAAAAAAAAAAAAAAATAGTCATGCACTGTGGCAGATGCCTCTAGTCCTAGCTACTCAAGAGGCTGAAGCAAGAGGATAGCTTGAGCCCAAGAGTTGGAGGGTGCTGTGAGCTATGACGCCATGGCCCTCTACCAAGGGTGACAAAATGAGGCTCTGTCTTAAAAAAAAAAAAAAGAGGGCGGTGCCTGTGGCTCAGTGAGTAGGGCGCCAGCCCCATATGCCGAGGGTGGCGGGTTCAAACCCAGCCCCGGCCAAACTGCAACAACAAAATAGCCGGGGGGCGTTGTGGCGGGCGCCTGTAGTCCCAGCTACTCGGGAGGCTGAGGCAAGAGAATTGCGTAAGCCCAAGAGTTAGAGGTTGCTGTGAGCCGTGTGACGCCACGGCACTCTACCCGAGGGTGGTACAGTGAGACTCTGTCTCTACAAAAAAAAAAAAAAAGAAAGAAATTTATGATTTAAGAATACCCATATACTTAAATGTATTTTAAATAAAACATGATTTGCAATGAAACCCTTAAATGAACTCACAATATACTAGCTAAACATCAAACAGGATTATAATAATGAAAAAATACCAATTTTAACATTTTCCAAATAGTAAAATATTAAGTATTAGGATACGTCCAAACTGTTCGACAAGTTCAGGTGGGAGAGGAACTCTTCTGATAGAACTGATCTCTGGAAGGTTAGGTACAGACAGCAAACCAGGTCCTTGTAGAGGATAATCCATATCTGACATGCCTGAAACAGTGGGATTATCTGCAAAAAATAAAATGAAGCATTTGTTTATAATAATAATGTACTGCTCAAAAAAGAAAAAATAATAATGTACTGCTCATCAACTAGGCATACAGAAGCATTAAAATGAACAAAGAAAACCCCCAAATTGTGTGTATGTAGGTTCTAAAGGTAAAGGGAATCAAGTAGTTGTGACTTGACACAGTAGGTCTGAAATGGTCCATTGTTAAGGTGGGGCAGTTACTGGTTTTCTGCCTTGTAGGGAAAGTTGTTTTCACAAAGACTTGCTCCACAACAAAGATAATGTTCAGGCTTAGTGCTGGTATGGTGCCAGCCACATGCACCGAGGCTGGCAGGTTCGAGCCCAGCCCAGGCCAGCTAAACAATGACAATGTAACAACAACAAAAGCCTGGCATTGTGGCAGGTGCCTGTTGTCCCAGCTGCTTGGGAGGCTGAGGCAAAAGAATCGCTTAAGCCCAAGAGTTTGAGGTTGCTGTGAGCTGTGGTGCCCCAGTACTCTATCGAAGGCAACATAATGAGACTCTGCCTTAAAAAAAAAAAAAAAAAGAGAGGCTCGGCGCCTATGGCTCAAGTGGCTAAGGTGCCAGCCACATACACCTGAGCTGGTGGGTTCAAATCCAGCCCGGGGGCCTGCCAAACGACAATGACGGCTGCAACCAAAAAATAGACAGGCGTTGTGGTGGGCACCTGTAGTCCCAGCTACTTGTGAGGCGGAGGCAGGAGACTCACTTGAGCCCAGGAGTTGGAGGTTGCTGTGAGCTGTAATGCCATGGCACTCTATCCAGGGCGACAGCTTGAGGCTCTGTCTCAAAAAAAAAAAAAAGAAGAGAAAAGAAAATGTTCACTCTAGGCTCGGCGCCTATGGCTCAAACTTGCTAAGGCGCCAGCCACATACTCCTGAGCTGGTGGGTTCAAATCCAGCCTCAGCCCGCTAAACAACAAGGATGAATATAACCAAAAATTAGCTGGGCATTGTTGTGGGCGTCTGTAGTCCCAGCTACTTGGGAGGTGGAGGCAGGAGAATCTCTTGAGCCTAGGAGTTGGAGGTTGCTGGGAGCTGCGATACCACAGCACTCTACCCAAGGCGACAGCTTGAGGTTCTGTCTCAAAAAAATATGTAAAGAAGTAAATAAAAATAAAATAAAAACAAAATGCAATTAAAAAAAGAAAATGTTCACTTTAGTAAATTAGTGTTTTCCTATTATTTTACTTATCTGAAATGGAAAAATATAAAATTTGCTTTGGGATTCAAAGAATATGAGAGGCAGACAAAATAAGGGAGAAAAACAGCTTACTCTCTTTCTTAAACTTTTTTAAATTTTTTTTTTAAAAAGACAGAGTCTTGCTCTGTTGCCCAGGCCAGAGTACAGACACACAAATCATAACTCACTGCAACCTGTAACTTCTGGGGGCTCAAACCATCCTCCACAGTAGCAAGGACTACAGGCACATGCAACCACATCCAGCCAATTTTTGTAGATTTTTTTTTTTTGTACAGATGGGGTCTCCCTGTGTTGCCCAGGTTGGTCTCAAATTCCTGGCCTCAAGTGATCCTCCTACCTCTGCCTCCCAAAGTGCTAGGATTACAGGCATATGCCACCGTGCCTGGCCTAAACATTTACCAATTAAAACAATCCATGCCTCTTCCCTTTAGGTTTCGCTCCAAGAATAATTAAGATAACTATAAATAATACTACACAAGCAGTATCTCAAGAGAAAAATCAGACTGTTCTATAATGTGTTCTTATTGGGCAACCTTTCTCTTGCTCTAAGACTCAGATCACTAAGGACAGGAGTAGGTTGCCCTAGTCAGCCTGTCCTGGTCCTGAACAAGATGTTCGTTAGACCTCACTGATGACCTAATTATCCAAGGCACCTTTTCAAGTTCCCTAAAGCAGTGGTCCCCAGTCTTTTTGACACCATGTATAGTTTCATGGAAGACAGTTTTTCTACTCATCGAGGAGATTCTCATAAGAAACATGCAACCTAGATCCCTCACATACACAGTTTATAGTAGGGTTCGCACTCCTATGAGAATAGGATGCCAAACATGATGTGACATGAGGTGGAGCTCAGGCAGTAATGTAAGGCCCAGGGGTTAGGAACCACAGCTCTAGAGTACAAAGCTGGGCAGTGCCTGTGGCTCAAAGGAGTAAGGCCCTGGCCCCATATACCATAGGTGGCGGGTTCAAACCTGGCCCCGACCAAAAACTGGAGAAAAAAAAATAAAGTACAAAGCTGACATATAAAACAAATTTTGGAATTTGTATTATGAAAATTTTAAAAATATACACAAGTGGAGAAAAAAATATAATCAATTCCTTTATAGTGATTACCCAGGTTCAACAATTACAAATAATGTGCCCAATCATGTTTCATTTATATGATTGTACACTCCTTCTCCAATAGGTTCTTTTTAAAGCAAATACAGATGTCCCATTTAATCCTAAAAATAATTTTAACAGAACACTGCACATGTTAAATGGCTGTGTGAGCACAAAGTTCAAGTGAAATTAATAATTTTAGTGAGGATAGGAATGATTAAGAAAGATAAAAACCAGGCGGCGCTTGTGGCTCAGTGAGTAGGGTTCAAACCCAGCCCCGGCTAAACTGCAACAAAAAAACAGCCCGGCGTTGTGGCGGGCGCCTGTAGTCCCAGCTACTCGGGAGGCTGAGGCAAGAGAATCGCGTAAGCCCAAGAGTTAAGAGGTTGCTGTGAGCCGTGTGGTGCCACGGCACTCTACCCAAGGGCGGTACAGTGAGACTCTGTCTCTACAAAAAAAAAAAAAAAAAAAAAAGAAAGAAAGATAAAAACCAAAAACTTTCACTTTCACAGAGAGTCTGAAAGAATTTTCAGGCAAAGGAGAAAGGACATTTGAAAATAGAGTAAAATGGGCGGCACCTGTGGTTCAGTGAGTAGGGCGCTGGCCCCATATGCCGAGGGTGGAGGGTTCAAACCCAGCCCCGGTCAAACTGCAACAAAAAAAAAAAAAAAAAAAGAAAGAAAGAAAAAAAAGAAAATAGAGTAAAATAAAATCCTCAAGAGGGGGCTTCTTATGGAAAACATGTTAAGTTCACCATAACCAGACCAAAAGGTTGAGAATAGGATGAAAAAGATTACGGTGAAGAGATAAGTGAGTGTAAAAGGATGAGAATTATAAGAGGACCAGAATGTATAGACTCTTTTTAAACCCTGGTTTTCAAACCTAAGGAGGCCAAAGTGAGTGATGTTCAAGGTAATGGTTGCTAATAGGTCAATCAAGTCTCATAAGACAATACACTGGTAAGTAGCCGTAAGGAACATATACTATCATTGATTCCATCACTTCTGATTAGTAATCTATCAATTAATCATTTTTGTAAATTCTTGGAAGTGCCTTTTTGGATTACACTGCACAGATTATCTTGGTTAGATCATCTTAGTTCTTCCTCACCATAATCTCCTCACTTTCTTATACTTACCTGCTTTTCTCCAAATTCCATCTCACAAAGGGTCACTTTTTCCAGCAAGTGATGTAATTCCATAAACCTTGAGGAGCTGGTCATAATTTAAAACCGTTAAACTGTCTATCAGCACTGCTGCCTTCCTTGTTCTCTAACCTTATTCCACTGGTCGTTCTTTTAACGCCTCCCAGCACTTTCTATTACATTAACTCTACACATAATAAAGCACGTTTTTGAACGTGGCAAATTTCTAAATTAACTTCGTTTGCTCTTAGAATTTACTCAGTTTTTTTTGTGTGTGTTTTTTTTTTTTTTAGTAAAGACAGTCTCACTTTGTCGCCCTCGGTAGAGTGCCGTGGTGTCACAGCTCACAGCAACCTCCAACTCCTGGGCTTAGGAGATTTTCTTGCCTCAGCCTCCCGAGCAGCTGGGACTACAGGCGCCGCCACAACGCCTGGCTATTTTTTGGTTGCAGTTTGGCCGGGGCCGGGTTTGAATACGCCACCCTCGGTATGTGGGGCCGGCGCCCTACCCACTGTGCCACAGGAGCCGCCCAATTTACTCAAACATTAACCCGAGGACTGAACAAAGACGGGACCTGGGTCGGGAGATGCTTCCCATCTGGCCTTAGCGATAAACACTTCGGAGCTGTGACAAGCTCATTAGAGTTAGGGTCTTTCCTCTTTCTGTTTTAACCGGGAGCTTGCTCTTCACCCTTGCTCTCTCAAGTATCTACCATGAAAAAAGTAAAGATAGGAAAAATACTGAAAATAGTGTTTACTGTTCTTTTAAAATGTAGCAAATAGCGTCCTAATTTTCAAGACATCTTCGCCGGGACTAACCCTGAGGATCAGGACCAAGTTAGGAAATCACGAGAGAGTCCTTTCTGCTGAGAAAGCAGTCACTAACTGGGCACCACTCACTCACTTGGGGCAGGCACCATGAGCAGCTCGGAAAGGTCCGGGTACATGCGGTCTTCCTGCAACTGACGGTCGATGAGCCGCCCCGCATTTTCCAGAGCTTCCTGCAGGGCTGCGGCCGAGGTAGAGGCCGGCATCACCGCGCCTAGCAAAGACGACGGCATCTCGAAAATTGCAGACACCAGGCTCCAGAAAAAGTCAAAAGCCAAGGAGAAATAAGAAAAGACCCAGTCAATCAGCTCAGATCCGAAGCTGAGGGCGCGCGCGCCAAACGAGTGGCTCGACGCCTCGTCATGACGCACTTCCGGTTCATAGGGCTGGGGACTGAAAGACGCCGTTTTGCAGCCGGGCTGAGGAAGCTGTTGAGGGGGCTGGTCTTTGGGAGTGGGGCAAGGGAAAGGAGGTGCTTTCAAGGAGGTTAAGGGGTCCAGGGTTGGGGAGAGGTAAATAGGAAGGGTTGTGTAAGGAAGGGAAAAGAGGGGAGTGGGACCAAGGGAGGGACGGGGAAGAGGAGGGACCGGGGAAGGGGCGGGACGGGGCTGGGTGGGGTAGGGACGAAGGAAGGAGCAGGGACCTGGTAGGTGGGAGCCGGTAGCTGCGAGACGCGGAGTCAGTTGTGGTTCCGGTTTAGGCGCGTGCTGTATTGTGAGCCTCGAACCTCCCACGTCAAAATCCCCCCAACTGTAACTGTTAGCGAAGACGCGCATCATTTAACTGGTACTCCGAATAAAATCTCTTCTGAGCGTAGTTGGAAATTGGTAGCTTCTTGTTAGAACAACTTACATGTGGACCATGGTCTTAGGTGTAAATTAAAATTTATTAGGGTTTTCTATTTGCATATTGCTATGTTTTGGCTTTGTGGCCCTTTAGTTCGAAAAATGTTTTTAAAGAGGCATTTGCTCCGTGTAGGGGACGGCAAGTGCCGTACTTTATTTTTCCATTGAGAGGGAGCAGAACAGATTATTCTAATTCATCTATTCATCCCCTGCACATAATGCAGGAATTAGTATAAAGTAGGTATCCAGTGCTAAGAAACTAAATACCTACTTGTGTCAGGCATTGTGTCTCGTGCTGGGACTATAAACTAACACATTTCTTGTCCTTAAGGTACTTCAAGCAGAGACAGACAAGCCAAGCAAGTAAAGGTCATCACTCTAATTTTTCTAATGGGATGTGTAAAACAGTGTATTATAATTAGAGAAAGGAGCAAAGAGAAGCTTAATTTCCTGGAAAAGGAAACTTAAGTGGATATATCAAGGCATTCTTCTTTAAAAAACAGTCTTTATTTAGAATCTCATTTAAGAAAACTATGTTCTTCATAATTTAGTAGATCAATAAATTACTTTAAATTGATCTTTTACCAGGGCGGCGCCTGTGGCTCAGTGAGTAGGGCGCCGGCCCCATATGCTGAGGGTGGCGGGTTCAAACCCGGACCCGGCCAAACAACAACAACAAAAAAAAAAATAGCCGGGCGCTGTGGCGGGCGCCTGTAGTCCCAGCTGCTCGGGAGGCTGAGGCAAGAGAATTGCGTAAGCCCAAGAGTTAGAGGTTGCTGTGAGCCGTGTGAGTGCCGTACAGTGAGACTCTGTCTCTCCAAAAAAAAAAAATGGATCTTTTACCACTTGAATTACTTTTTACTCCTTCAAAAAAGTTTTGACTAAATGTTTGAACAGTAAAAGTTCTGGTTGGGTGCTGTGACTCACGCTTACAAACTTAGTACTTTGGGAGGCCTAGACAGGAGGATCACTTGAGGCCAAGAGTTCAAGACTGGCCTGGGCAACATAGGGTTGGGTGCACATTTGTAGGCCTGATATAGGAAAGTGGACCCCAGAATCTTAACATTTCTGGGGAAGGTTGCAGAGTTACTGGAACTGAGAGTCTCTCCTCTTCTTAAACTATATAAGCTCACTTCCTTCTGGGAGATACCATGGCATTTGTAAACTATCATGGCTCTGCTGAAGTTTTCTTTTAGTACGCTAACACATTATAAGCAGGTTACAGTGAGCAGTGAGGGTAACTTGAGGTTGTTTTTTCATGGTCTTCTTGGGACTAGGTGATTTGGGCTGGTTTCTCAACCACTTATTTCTTTTGAGACCTAGGTTGGGCCTTAAGATTCCATTGAGCAGGGCCTGCCAGTTCCTTATCTCATTCCCTTCTCAGAGTTTATGTACCCCCTTAATCTTAAGAAATTGCTAAAGGATGAAGATCTGACATCCTTAGCTGCTTCACACTGATTTAGAGGAGTGTTGACCTTCTCTATCGTGGGAGGAGTAAATAATCTCTGGATGCCTGATTTAAGGGGCCTAATGGCAGGACATTTTCATGCTCTGAATGGCTGGTGGGAAGGGTTTGGAGCCCTGTTCCAGCATCATGTTTTGGAGGTGTTTTTTTTTTTTTTTTTTTTTTTTTTTTTTTGAGACAGACTCTCACTTTGTCGCCCTTAGTAGAGTGCCATGGCATCATTCCATGGCATCATTGCTCACAGCAACCTCAAAATCTTGGGCTCAAGTGATTTTCTTGCCTCAGCCTCCCAAGTAGCTGGGACTACAGGTGGGCTCGAGTGATTTTCTTGCCTCAGCCTCCCAAGTAGCTGGGACTACAGGTGCCCACCATAACACCTGGCTATTTTTACAGATAGGGTCTTGTTCTAGCTCAGACTGAGGTCAAACCTGTGAGCTCAGCTAATCCAATCACCTCGACCTCCCAGAGTACTAGGATTACAGGCATGAGCCACTGCGCCTAGCGCTCAGATCATTTTTATTTCTTTTTTTTTCTTCTTGAGGCATCAAGTCTGAATCTTACCCAAGGTAGAGTGTGTGGCATCTTCGCTCATTGCAACCTCAAACTCTTGGCTTCAAGCATCCTATGTAGTTGGAACTACAGATGCCTGCCATGGTGCCTCACTAGTTTTTCTATTTTCAGTAGAGACAGGATCTCACTCTTGCTCAAGGTAGTCTTGAACTCCTGAGCTCAAGCAATCCATGCCTGCTTCAGCCTCCCAGAATGCTAGGATTACAGGCATGAGCCACTGTGCCCACAGGAGAGATCTTAAGTTTAGTTAAAGCATCTTCGGTAATCTAGGTAAGAATTTCTAGCCAAGTAGACAAGTTTCTTAGGGTGACTTTATGATAAGTAAAGCCTCCCTAAAGGGCAGCCATTTCAATAGCAACTCCCATCCCAGCAAGTATAAGGTTTATGGCCTTTCTCAGTGAGTGAGGCAAAGTTTTTGTATTGTATCTTTGCTCGTTCATAGTGAAACATCATGCAGGCACAGCATCATCAGTATATGCTGTTGTGTAACCCATGTTAATGATACTACAATTTTATTAGGTGGGGATTTTAGTATCGTAATTAGCTAAAGAACACTATAGGACAACCAAAACAGCTCTAAAGCAATCAAGGCCAGTTTGAGCTGGCCATTTCAGGCAAGAAAGTTTTGAGGCACCCAAGAAAGGGCTAGGTACATCCCTCCCCCTGCTGTTAGTTATCTTGGCACAAGGCTAGCCTGCTTTGTGGCAATTTTGTTGAGCACTCTGTGCTAGCATAGTGTTTCAGTTTCGTGGTGGGGAACCTTTTCCAGTTCTTATAATCATCTTGTTCATTTTTTGCAATACTTCCTGAGCAGGAAACGAGGAGACATTATATCTGTGATCTTTATATTGATTTATATCTCATAGCACACATAGATGTGTGCATATAGTCCTCATCTATAATGTGGGTAACAAAAATAAAGGCAAATGTTATATATGTTAAATAAATTTAACACAAAAATGATTGTGTGAAATACAATCATTATGCCAACTAATGAAACATAGTTCTACCATTTAGAAAAAGAATCAAAGACTCTTAATTTTTCTATGTTATAGATATGAGCACCTAAATTATTTAAAGCATAATTAACATATTTTTATAGATGAAAACAGTGGTTTTCACTAAGGCATATGTCCTACCTTGTGCTGTAGTGAGTATATCTAGAGCCATTCTATTTTGTAAAGCTATTTTTCTTATTTGGATATTTTCTTGACTTAGATGCAAAACATTTTTTATGTGGTTAAGTGCTTTAGCTCTGATTTCAGCCAAAGTAGTAAGTTGGGCAACAGCATTTAATGCTCCTGCCCCAGGGACTAGAATACTTAGGGACTATTCCCACAAAGCCACAGACCCGAGGAAATGAGCTCTCAAGGCCTTTGTATTATTGGTTACTGTGGGTAGAGTTTAATGTATAATTCCTAACAGGAAAGACTAATTTGGGGAAAATGTGGCAACAAGCGTGTGTCATACAGCCACCCAACTCCTAAAGTTGTAATATAAGCTCCAGCTCTTAATGAAGCAGTTTTGTTTCCCTGTCTCATCAGATACCCATATTCTGCTAGTGTGAATACATGCTCAAGGGTGTGGCCATTTCATAAACTGGGAGTGTGTGGAGGAATTTGCAGTATGATTATGTCTTTGTGTACATTGAGGGGCCTTTTGATATGACATCCCATGTTTAGCTATCTTCTATGATGATCTGCATGTAATAGGTCTGTGTTTGTAAAGACATGTCTTTTAGTTTTGCCAACAGTTAGCAGGTGGAAAGTATTTTGAGGTGTAGGTAGCTGCCAGTGATGATTTGTTGGCATTGATGTCTCCTCCTTGGGTACAGTTGCCTCTCCACAACTTAGAGGATATTATCCAGTCATTCTAATTCTGTAATATTAAAGGAAGCACATTCTATGGCATCTCACTCCCACTGGACAAAGGTAGATATCCGAAAACCCAACATTTATTATGGCAGTTGACCACTGATGTTTTCATGGCCCAATATGAACAAAAATGGTCATTTGCCACAAATAGGAAGAATAGCCCTAAAGCAGAGGTCCTCAAACTTTTTAAACAGGAGGCCAGTTCACTGTCTCTCACACCGTTGGAGGGCTGGACTATAGTATAAAAAAAAAAAAAAACTATGAACAAATTCCTATACACACTGTACATATCTTATTTTGAAGTAAAAAAAACAAAACGGGAACAAATACAATCACACTGCCTCAGTGGCCTGCGGGCCGTAGTTTGAGGACCCCTGGAAAGGTTGAAACTCATGCATTTAAAAAGCATTCTCAAGGGGAAATCTATTCCTTATCACATAATTTTTTTTTGAGACAGAGTCTCACTCTGTTACCCCAGGCTAGAGTGCTGTGTGTCATAGCTCATGACAACCTCAAACTCCTGGGTTCAGGCAATTCTCCTACCTCAGCCTCCAAGTAGCTGGGACTACAGGCACCAGTCATGATGCCTGGCTAATTTTTCTATTTTTAGTAGAGATGGGGTCTCACTCTTGCTCAGGCTGGTCTTGAACTCCTGAGCTTAAGCAATCCAACCATTGGCCTTCCAGAGTGCTAGGATCACAGGCATGAGCCACTGTACCTGGGCTTCCTTATAACATTATTACTGATGCATTTTCTCTTATAGGCCCTGTTAGGGAAGCTGCTGTAGGCTTTGAGCCTGGCTTGCGGTACTGTATGTGGCTTTTTTCTGCAGAAATTGGCCCAACAGCCATTGGATAGGTTTCTGGCCTTGTGCATGTCACTCTGACTATACTGGCTCCAGGTAGTATTTGTGTCTTTTCATTTTTTTATTTTTATTTTTGTAGAGACAGAGTCTCACTTTACCACCTTCAGTAGAGTGCCATGATGTCACGGGACTCACAGCAACCTCTAGCTCTTGGGCTTCCATGATTCTCCTGCCTCAGCCTCCCGAGCAGCTGGGACTACAGGCGCCCACCACAACGCCCGGCTATTTTTTGGTTGCAGTTCAGCCGGGGCTGGGTTTGAACCTGCCACCCTCGGTATATGGGGCTGGCGCCCTACTCACTGAGCCACAGGCGCCACCCGTATTAGTGTCTTTTAAGGAGCACAGTTGGGGTTACCTCATCCTTAGCTGCTTTTATGTCAACGTCTGCCACCATAAATCTGAATCATTGAAGAGGCACCTTCTAGTACAATGTTAGGTCCTGTAACCATCACCACTTATCAGTTCTGTTGGTGTTCTCAGGAGCATAGTTTGGCTATCTGCTTCAAGAGCATGGCTCTGAGTCACAGTAGCAACTCTGAGAGTTTGCAGAGCCTCTTTTATAGTCCTTGCCAACAATTTCATAAAGAGCAATGCCATGTGTGGTCGTGGGTGACCCACTTAAAGCCCATATAGCCCCCAGGAGATTCTTAGTCTAGGACCTTAAAGAGCTGCCCTTGGACAGATGTAACTTATAGACCATTTTATTTCTTTATATTAGACCTATGCCTGTTGGATTATCCAGCAGATGAAATCTCTAGTCTATATTTTATTTCATTGCTTATTTATGAATGTTGTGACCTGTGAAATGGGAACCTTGATCACTAACAGTTCTTTAAAACACTTTAGGTAACATAAGAGCAAAAAACAAACACCAAAGGCAGGTTACAATGTTAATTTATGTATAATCATTGAGGATTTTGTTACACAAATCATTACCATTTGAATCCAAGGATATAGAAACATTTGTATCAGAATGTTTTTGCAGTCTTTTTAGAGACTTAACACCTGTTTTAAAAAAATACTTATAAATTGGTTCGGTGCCTGTAGCTCAAGTGGCTAAGGCGCCAGCCACATACACCTGAGTTGGTGGGTTCGAATCCAGCATGAGGCCCGCCAAACAACAATGACAGCTGCGACCTGTCCCAGCTCCTTGGGAGGCAGAGGCAGAATTGCTTGAGCCCAGCAGTTGGAGGTTGCTGTGAGCTGTGATGCAACGGCACTCTACCCAGGGCGACAGCTTGAGGCTCTGTCTCAAAAAACAAAACAAAAAAAAAAAAAACAAACTTATAAATCATTATGTAGTTCTGATGATGACAGGAAAAGAAAGCGTACAGGTAGCTAAACATTTAAATTATCTAGGAACATATTAATTTAGATAGAAGTAAAACTATTAAATGAGTCTTTTTTTTTTTTGTTGTTGGAGACAAGAGAGTCTCACTTTGTCACCCTCAGTAGAGTGCTATGGCATCATAGTTCACAGCAACCTCCAATTCTTGGGCTCAAGCAATTTTCTTGCTTCAGCTTCCCAAGTAGCTGGGACCACAAGTGTCCGCCACAATACCCGGCTATTTGTAGAGATGAGGTCTCACTCTGACTCAGGCTGGTCTTGAACCTGTGGATCTCAGGCAATCCACAACTTGGCCTCTCAGAGTGCTAGGATTACAGGCGTAAGCCATTACACTGGGACTTATTAAATGACTCTTACTGTCTCTGAATGCAAGCCTGGTCCTTTGTCTTGTAAGAGTAGTTATTTTGATTTTCGCCTCTTCTTGAGTCTGAAAATAAGAGTTTGATGTTAAATGACTATGAATCAAGACCTTGTATCTTAACAGCTAAGGGTTAGTTAACAATATTTGATTTTGAGGACATTTGTCCCTGATGTCAAAAGACTGAAAACACTTGATCAAAACAAAAGCAGAGGCCACAGGTCACTGTAAAAGTCCCATCTATTCCAGGGGCTAAGTCAGCCCAGGATTTTGAGATTGTAGTCTGAGCAGATGACGCCAATACACTTAAACTCTACCAGGGCACAGAGAGTGAGATTCTGCCTCAAAAGAAAAAAGTTCTATGATGTTACAAATCTATATTCATAATTTTACAAAGCAGATGTAACAGGAAAATTAGATTTTTCTTTCTTTTAGACAGTCTCAAGCTGTCACCCTGGGTAGAGCATCGTGGCGTCATAGCTCACAGCAACTTCCAACTCTTGGGCCCAAGCAATCCTCTTGCCTTAGTTTTTCTATTTTTAGTAGAGATGGGGGGTGGGCGGCCTCACTTTTGCTCAGGCTGATCTCGAACTTGTGAGCTCAAGCTATCCACCCACCTCGGCCACCCAGAGTGCTAGGATTATAGGCATGAGCCACTGTGCCTGGCTAAAAATTAGATTTTTTGAATTATTGGTGTATAACTAGGCAATCGGTTCTCCTACTGTCAATGTACTTTTATTTGGTAGACCACAGATCAAAAACTGATGTTCTGGGCTCGGCGCCTGTGGTTCAAGTGGCTAAGGCACCAGCCACATACACCTGAGCTGGCAGGTTCAAATCCAGCCCGGGCCTGCCAAACGACGACGGCTGCAACCAAAAAATAGCCAGGCGTTGTGGCAGGCGCCTGTAGTCCCAACTACCTGGGAGGCTGAGGCAGGAGAATCGCTTGAGCCCAGGAGTTGGAGGTTTCTGTGAGCTGTAATGCCACAGCACTCTACCCAGGGCTGTTTTTTGAGACTCAGTCTCAAAAAACAAACAAACAAAAAAAAACAAAAAAACTAATGTTCTGGCACAGTGTTTGTTTTTAATTTGAGACAAAATACACAATTTATAGTTTTCAACTTCACATGTTGGACAATTTAGCAACATTGGTCTGATATTCCTATGCAACTACAAAATCCCCACAAGTCTAATCTGACTATTTGTATTCATTTACACATTGCCTTTGGCTGCTTTCCTACTAGAAATGCTGAGTGGAGTAGTTGCTTCAAGATATCACAAGGCTGCAAAGGCTCAAATACTCTCTGGCCCTTTACAGGAAAATTTTGCTGGCCTCTTCTCTAGAGTAGAGATTGTCAAGCTTTTTGGTCTCAGGATCCCTTGATAACTCTTAAAAATTATTCAGAGCTGGGCAGAGTGGCTCATGCCTGTAATCCCAGCACTCTGGGAGGCCGAGCAGGCGGATCACCTGAGCTCACAGGTTTGAGACCAGCCTGAGCTAGAGTGAGATCTCCTCTCTAAAAATAGCTAGGCATTGTGGGCACCTGTAGTCCCAGCTACTTGGGAGGCTGAGGCAAGAGAAATACTTGAGCCCAAGAGTTAGAGGTTGCAGGCTTGGGTGCCGGTGGCAGCTTCAAACCTGTCCCGGGCCTGCTAAACAACGACAACTGCACCAAAAATTAGCCAGGCATTGTGGTGGGCGCCTATAGTCCCAGCTACTTGGGAGACTGAGCAAGAGAATCACTTAAGCCTGAGAGTTTGAGGTTGCTGTGAGTTGCGATGCCACGGCACTCTACCGAGGGTGACATAGTGAGACTTTGTCTCAAAAAAAGAAAAAAGAAAAAAAGAGTTGGAGGTTGCTGTGAGCTAGGATGCCACAGCACTCAACCAGGGGCAACAAAGAGTGAGACTCTTGTCTCAAAAAACAAAAATTATCCAAGATTGCAAAGAGCTTTTGTTTTGTATGGATTGGGTTTATTAATATTTGTGAATAATTAATAATGAAAATTAAAAATTAAAAAAATTAACTAAAATAAACCTAATCTATTTTAATATGTAAATAACACTTTTTTTAGTGAGAAATCACTATGGTTTTTAAAACTAAAAGAAGAAGAATGACTTTATATTTTTGCAAATCTCTAATGTCTAGCTTAACAAGAGATAGCTGGATTCTCATATCTTTATCTGCTGTTATTATGTTGTAACACTTTATTTAGTTGAAGAATTATGAAGATAATATGGCCTCATTCAATTAAGTAGTTGGACAAAGGAAAAGTATTTTAATGGTCTTTTTAGACGCTTGTGCACAATACTCATTTTTGGTTCCGTACAAAGTCTTGACAAGTGTTGATTCTTTCCCTTGTTTCTTTGTTAAGCAGATAAAGGCAATTTTATTTAAATGACTGATCTATCTAATCACTGAGGCTACTATGTACAGAGAAGAGAAGAGGAGCTTTATTTCTTGGTCTTTTCCTCCTGGGACAGAGTCCTGATGAGTGCCTCCTTCTTGGCTTGGAGGCTCCTTCTTTGTGCTTGTGTGCTTCCTTGGTGTTACAACTACAGGCCTGGTCACACAGAGCTTCTTGTGGGCCTTATCTGTTTTCAGCTTGTGGATGTGTGTCATGAGAATCTGCTTGTTTTTTTTTTCATTTTTATTTTTATTTTTTCATTTTTCATTTTCATTTTTCATTTTTCATTTTTATTTTTCCTGTTACATAAATTATCCCATTTACTACATAGGCGTGTGTCATCTGAAAAGGTATTGGTCTTTTAATTTCTTCATTCTTCTGATGGCAGACTTCATTGTAAAAGCAAAAGTGGTGTGGGTGTTGTAGATCCAGGAACCACAGTGTTAGATCCCCACAACTTGGTCTCTTCATCTTGGTTTTTCCACAGAATGAGCAAGTGTACTTGGCGTGCTGCCTCATTTCAATTTTCTTCACTATTTTCTGGAGGGTGGCGCCAGACTGGTCCTGTATTTACAGATGATCCTGACCTTCTTGGTGTGTTTACCCATGTTGCCATGAACCAGATCCCATGCTTATTTTTTTTCTTGTTACCCATGCTTATTTTTTTTTTTTTAATGTTCCCCTTTACCTTAAGGTACAGGCTATGATATGTGTGGCAGTCAGTCTCCTGAGCAGTCAGAAAGAATTCTTGTCCTGGGTGGCACCTGTGGTTCAGTGGGTGGGGCGCCGGCCCTATATACAGAGGGTGGTGGATTCAAGCCCAGCCCTGGCCAAGCTGCAACAAAAAAATAGCCAGGCGTTGTGGCGGACGTAGTCCCGGCTACTCGGGAGGCTGAGCTGGGAGAATCGCCAGAGACTGAGGATTTGGAGGTTGCTGTGAGCTGTGACGCCACAGCATTCTACCGAGGGTTAATAAGTGAGATTCTGTCTCAAAAAAAAAAAAAAAAAAAGGAATTCTTGTCCTCTTCATCCAGGTTAACTTCTCTGGCATTCAAGCACTGACCATACCCTTTCACTTACCTATGCCCATGTACCTGTCTTTCTGGTGGTAAAAGGTGTTTTGCCAGCATCAAACCTGGGAATGTGCAGTCATAGGTTTGTGGATGGTCACCTCATCTTTGATCAGTTTCCAGATGTGCTGATGGGAGTTGATGTTGGTGATTTTGGTGATCTCATTGGGATTGAATCAGATCTCCTTTTGTCACAGCAGAGGTCACTGGAGGCAAGCCTCTCATGAAGCTTGAGGATACTCATGGCTTCAGCCATAGCAGAAAGGGAAGAACCTACAAGTGGCAGTTTCTCAAATTTAATTATGAAGTGTATATTGAAACCATCAGTAATTTTTTTGTACTATACTACATTAAAATCCACTTGTGTAGCTTTGCTTGGATCTTTTAACCATGTAGGATTCTGTATAATTATATGTCTGTTATTTGGGAAACATTGCGTTACTGAGTTATGTAGATTTTTTTTTTTTTTTTAGACAGCCTTACTCTGTCTTCCTGGGTAGAGGCCTGTGGCATCATAGCTCATAGCAACCTCAAATTCTTGGGCTTCAACAATCCTATTGCCTCACCCTTCTGAGTAGCTGGGACTATAGGAGCCCACCACTCTGCCCTGCTAGTTTTTCTTTTCTTTTTTTTTTGAGGCAGAGCCTCAAGCTGTCACCTCGGGTAGAGTGCCATGGCATCACAGCTCAGAGCAACCGCGAACTCCCGGGCTTAAGCGATTCTCTTGCCTATGCTTCCCAAGTAGCTGGGACTATAGGCGCTCGCCACAATGCCTGGCTATATTTTGGTTGCAGCCATCATTGTTTGGCAAGCCGGGGCTGGATTCTGACCCGCCAGCTCAGGTGTGTGTGACTGGTGCCTTAGCTGCTTGAGCCACTGGAACTGAGCCTAGTTTTTCTATTTTTTATTTTTTTTTTTTGTAGAGACAGAGTCTCACTTTATGGCCCTCGGTAGAGTGCTGTGGCATCACACAGCTCACAGCAACCTCCAACTCCTGGGCTTAAGTGATTCTCTTGCCTCAGCCTCCCAAGTAGCTGGGACTACAGGCGCCCGCCACAATACCCAGCTATTTTTTGGTTGCAGTTCAGCCGGGGCCGGGTTTGAACCCTCCACCCTCAGTATATAGGGCCAGCGCCTTACCAACTGAGCCACAGGCGCTGCCCAGTTTTTCTATTTTTAATAGAGCCGGGGTCTCACTCTTGCTCAGGCTGGTCTCAATTTCCTGAGCTCAAGTAATCCACCCACCTTAGCCTCCCAGACTGCTAGGATTACAGGCATGAGCCATCATGTCTGGCCCAATCCTATTTTTCTTTCTTTCTTTTTTTTTTTTAGTTAGAGACAGAGTCTCACTTTGTCACCCTTAGTAGAGTGCTGTGGCGTCACAGCTCACAGCAATCTCCAGCTCTTGGGTTTAGGCGATTCTCTTGCCTCAGTCTACCGAGTAGCTGGGACTACAGGCGCCCACCACAATGCTATTTTTTTGTTGCAGTTTGCTGGGGCTGGGTTCAAACCCGCCACCCTCGGTATATGGGGCCGACACCCTACTCACTGAGCCACAGGCGCTGCCCTAATCCTATTTTTCATATTACATGACTAGATACTTTTTGGACAGCCCTCCTATAATATTACTTTATAAGCATTAACTCATAAAAATAAAAGAAGAAAAACAAATCAGAACCCTTGTCCAGGAAAATATAATAAAATAAAAATAAAGAAATATAATCAACCACCAGCAAAACCTATGACACGATAGGTAATATGAAAGTATAATCCATTTAAATGAGAAAACTGAAACACATAGAGATGAAATGACTCTAACTCACCATAGCTCACATTATCAAAACCAGGGTTTGAAGCCAGACATTTTGGTTCTTGAACTCATTTACTTAACACTATGCTATGTTGCCTGTCAGATATTTGAGTGATGAATAAATTTACTCATTTGCTCCAAGAAAACCGAAGTTGCCCTCTTACGCTTAACAATTACGATTACGAAAATATTTCATGCAGGGCGGCGCCTGTGGCTCAGTGAGTAGGGCGCTGGCCCCATATACCGAGGGTAGCGGGTTCAAATCCGGCCCTGGCCAAACTGCAACAAAAAACAAACAAACAAAAAACCCCTCACATCCATTGAAAAATGAAAAGCTGAGGCAAGAGTATCACATGAGCCCAGGAGTTTAAGGTTGCTGTGGGCTGTGACACCATGACTTTCTACCGAGGGCAACAAAGTGAGACTCTGTCTAAAAAAAAAAAAAAAGAAAGAAAATATTTCATGCAGATAAAAACAGAAAAGAAATAATTTAATGCAGATGTCAACACTAGTGCAATTATACTTCCATCCTTTATCAATAGCAAATGCATTTTGTGATTTTTCTCTAATGATCACAATTACCTGTTCACAGTGGTGGAGGATATCTATCTTCCATTTTTCTTCCTTTTTTTCTTCCAGTACTTTGTTGTTTAAAATCTTATATATCATTTAAAACCATAAGCTGGGGAGATGAAACAGCTATTTATGAGTCACACAATGAAATGTTTCATAAAGTTCAATTTCAGTATCTAATGTCTACTTATCTGTACTTAGGAAAGAGACAATGGCATTATTAATAACTTATTTTGTTAAAGGCACAATGAACTAGCCTATTGATTGGAGTTCACATTGATTTAGTGGTTTAGTAATCTCTTGAAATAAAACCATACTTTGTTGCCTCAAATAATATAACATCCTGCACATATTAGGAGTAGCTTTTGCCTTCACAACTACTTTATTTCTTTTATTCATTCACTCATTTAACAAATACTCAGTACCTGCTCAGGCATTGTGTTGTCAAGAAAGGGTACTAAGTTACATGATATATGAAGGGATTTAACTTAGTTGGAAAAGTTCTATAAAGATCTGCGAATGCTTATGAGAGAAAGTGATGTTTAATTTGAGACCTGAAAGATGAGTAGGGTAAAATCAAGGGCATGTACATTTCTAAAGAGTCAGAACTTTTGAGACACTGTATTCTGAGGCTACCTATAGAACTGAAAGATGGCTAGTGTGGAAGAAAATAGAAAAAGATGAAGTTGGAAAGGCTTTGAAGGGCATGTTAATTCTTTTGAATTTTGGAGGGGCACAGTAGCTCACACCTGTAATCCTAGCACTCTGGTAAGCTGAGGTGGGTGGATTGCTTGAGCTAGGAAGTTTGAGATCAGCCTGAGCAAGAGGGAGACCCTAGCTCTACTAAAAATAGAGAAAATTGGCCAGACATCTGGACAGGTGACTGTAGCCACAGCTACTCAACAGGCTGAGGCAGGAGGATCACTTGAGCTCAAGAGTTTGAGGTTGCTAAGAGCTATGATGATGCCACTGCACTCTATCCAGTGTGACAGAGTAAGACTCTGCCTCCAAACAAAACAAAACAAAAAAATCAACTTTTGAATTTTATTGTAAGAGAGGTGGAAATAATATTAGACTTGACCATTATCAGTAAGGGTATATAGTTAAAACATAAGTTGAGATAGGGGACTAAAGTTAGTAGTGGGGCTAATGAATAACTTTATGAAAAATTTTTAGTCAGCAACATTAGGAATAAACAATTTTACTAGACTTCAGAGATATAAAAAATAAATCATACACCATCAATTCATAGCATAGATAAGAAGTCAAGGTGTAAAGAAATTACAACCAATATGAATTGAAAATATATGTGTATAAAATGTTTTAGGAACCCATACTCTATAACCAAGCATGGCTAATAGTCAGTGGGAGTCTTTTTTTTTTTTTTGGGGGTTTTTGGCCAGGGCTAGGTTTGAACCTACCACCTCTGGCATATGGGACCGCCGCCCTACTCCTTGAGCCACAGGCGCCACCCATGGGAGTCTTTATATAAGAGCATGACTTTAGAGAACATTTTCTTTTCTTTCTTTGTTTTTGAGACAGTCTCACTATGTCACCCTCAGTAGGGTGCTGTGACATCACAGCTCGCAGCAACCTCCAACTCTTGGCCTTAAGCAATTCTCTTGCCTCAGTCTCCCAAGTAGCTGGGACTACAGGAACCTGCCACAACGCCCGGCTAATTTTTTAAGTTATCATTGTTGCTTAGCTGGTCCTGACCAGGTTCCAACCTGCCACCCTTGGTGCATGTGGCCGGGGCCGTAACCGCTGTGCTATGGGCGCCGAGCCTTTAGAGAGCATTTTCTGACAAATCCCTTAGCTTCTCAGGTCGTTTTAGCTTTCTTCAAAGTGCTTTACCGTAATGTGGTAGGTATTCATTTTCTTCCTTAAAATATACTGAAAAGGTGAAGAACTCCATAGAGAACGATAAAGCGCAAAGGCAAGATTATTGACTTCTCTTTATAGTTCTGTGAGGATTAAGAGTCACCTTGGTGAACGCGTCTTAAAAAGGAAAGGGTGTTGTTATGCATAAATCCCAATACTTTCTCCCCCTCCCTAGGTTTAAGTTGGAGTCGGCCTTGGTGGCGGTTCCCCGCCCACCCGCAAGGGCGGCGCTGCGCAGAAAGTCGTGGTTCCCTTGTGGAAGGCACCGCTCTTGGCGTTGGCCCGGACACTGACGCTGGGAAGTGCTACTTCCTCCTGGGTTTGTGGCGGTTTTGCAGTAAGTCGGCTGCTGCTGTTTGGGATACGACTGTGGCTGGTACTGCGGTGTGCTAGCCATGGAGCATTCCGGGCCCAGCGAAGGTAGGTTTCGTGAGACGAGTCCGGGCAGGGTGGGCCGTGCTGGGAAGCTGAGGGCACCGGGCTAACGAGGACTCCTCTTCTCTTGCTCCAGTGACAGGCTCAGACGCCTCGGGATCGGACCCGCAGCTGGCAGTCACCATGGGCTTCACGGGGTTCGGTGAGTGACTGTCCTAGGCAGACCCCTGTCTCCTTTTGTAGAGGTTTTAGGAGCAGTGGGTTGAGAGAGGGGAGCGAGCTGTCATTTCTATCGGCACTTTCCACTGTACCAACTCGTAATGTCTTTAATTCTTGTGTATACCTTGCTGTTTCTGGACACTTTTCCCCATTTGCCTTTTAGCCGGCTTGTTTGTTGGAATCAGCTCAGGTGACGCAAGAAGCTCTGAGAGAAAGGAAGATTTAACCCACTTGGAGGATGTTTGCGTCCTAAGCCTGAGAACTAAGGATCGAGTATTCCTTATAGAGATGATGGCTCCTAGGGCAGCATATGGGCCATTGCGTGATTCTCTAATGGTTATATACAGGCCTTTTTGATTCAGTTCTTTCTCCTCCAAAATCTTCACTTTAGGCTCTCTGTCCTGGTCATGGCATCTTATGAAGTTAAGAAAAAAGTCTCCAACAGATATACTCACTTGTTAAAAACATTACAGTCGGTAATACTCAAATGTAAATTGTTTTTCCATAATTGGGTCTTGGAGAGAATTAATGTTAGGCTGGCTAATGTGTCTAAGATTGCCTGTTCATTTATTTATTTGACTAATGGCTTGAGTCACATATTTACTATTTTCTAGGTGTTGAGATCTACAAAAGACTAATTATAGTACTTGTTTTTTCACTTGTTTTTTAAAGCTTCCCTCTTTAATGTCAAAAATAACACTTATTGTCTGGGCACAGTGGCTCACATCTGTAACCCCAGCACTTTGTGAGGCTGAGGTCAGGAGTTTGAGACCAGCCTGAGTAACATAGTGCGACCCCCACCCCTACAAAAAAATAGAAAAATAAGCAAGATGTGGTGGTATGTGCCTGTAGTCCCAGGTAGTTGGAAGGGTGAGGCAGAAACATCACTTGAGCTCAGCCTAGAGAGTTTTCAGCTGAATTGAACTATGATGACACTACTGCATTGTAGTTCGGGGACAGAGTGAAACTCTGTCTCAAAAAAACAAAAAACACATATTAATAGCTGAAAATCCAGAGAAGGCAATTAATTGCAAAGAAAAAACTAAAAGTTTGGGAGGCTGAGGCAAGAGAATCGCTGAAGTCCAGGAGTTGGAAGTTGCTGTGAGCTGTGTAAGGCCACGGCACTCTACCAAGGGCCATAAAATGAGACTCTGTCCCTACAAAAAAAAACAAAAAAAAACCAAAAAAACCCTAAAAGTCATACTTTCATGATCAAGAAAACAAGACTTAAAGTTTAATTTGCTTTTCAATCTTTTCTGTTGTATATTTAGAAAAATTAACACACTTATGAATAAGTTTATATTATTTTTAAATACAATATTTTGAAGATTTTCTCATAAGATACTCTTCCAAAACAATGTTTTTTTTTTTTGAGACAGAGTCTCACTTTGTCACCCTCATTCACAGCAACCTCAAACTCTTGGGCTCAAGCAGTTCTTTTGCCTCAGCTTCTGGAGTAGCTAGGAGTACAGGTGCCTGCCACAATGCCTGGCTATTTTTAGAGACGAGGTCTCGCTCTGGCTCAGACTGGTCTCAAACCTGTAAGCTCAGGCAGTCCTCTGGCTTCAGCCATCCAGAGTGCAAGGATTACAGGTGTGAGCCACCGTGCTTGACCCCTCTGAAACATTTTTTTTTTTTTTTGTAGAGACAGAGTCTCACTGTACCACCCTCGTGTAGAGTGCCGTGGCGTCACACGGCTCACAGCAACCTCTAACTCTTGGGCTTACGCGATTCTCTTGCCTCAGCCTCCTGAGCAGCTCCTCTGAAACATTTTTAATGAACAAATAGTAAACGGTCTAATAGAGGTGTTATAGTGTGTAATACATTTAAACTTTTCCCTGTATACTTTCTTTTCTTTCTTTTTTTTTATTAAATCATAACTGTATACATTGATATGATCATGGGGCATCATACACTTGCTTCATAGACCATTTGACACATTTTTATCACAGTGGTTAACGTAGCCTTTCCAGCGTTATCTCAGTTACTGTGCCAAAACCTTTACATTCTACATTTACCAAGTTTCGCAAATACCCCTGTAAGATGCACCACAGGTGTGATCCCACCGATCCCCCTCCCTCTACCCACCCTTTTCTTTTTTATTGTTGGGGATTCATTGAGGGTACAATAAGCCAGGTTACACTGATTGCAATTGTTAGGTAAACCCTGTATACTTTATAATTTTAACTTACCAATAATGCTAAAGTGAACATTGTTATGAATAACACTTTTCTTTCTTTTTGTATGTAGATTTTTGATGTGTGTTTCTTTAGGGCAGATTTCTAAAAAGAAGGCTACTTTATTCAGAAATACAAATATTAAAAAAGTAATTAAAAATGGGTATTTTTTCTTCTTGGTACTTATTACCATAATACCCTCCAGAAAAGTTTCAGTGTACACCAAAGTAAAAAAATGTAAGAATACCGTTTTTGTCATATCCCTACCAAGGCAGGAATAAATACGATTCTTTTAAAAAACCAATCAAAGCAATCAAAGTAAATAAAAGCTTGCTAGCCCAATACATGAATGATGTTTTCTCTTTACTTTCCATTTAAAATTATAAAGTGCTGGCTCAGCGCCTGTAGCACAGTGGTTACAGCACCAGCCACATACACTGAAGGTGGTGGGTTTGAACCTAGCCCAGGCCAGCTAACCAACAATGGCAACTGTAACAAAAAATAGCTGGGTGTTGTGGTTGGCGCCTGTGGTCCCAGCTGCTTGGGAGGCTGAGGTAGGAGAATCGCTTGAGCCCAAGGGTTTGAGGTTGCTGTGAACTGTGACACCACGCACTCTATTGAGGGTGACATAGTGAGACTCTGCCTCAAAAAAAAAAAAAAAATTTATAAGTGCTATTCATCTAAATGTGGATTTGGCCAGGCCTGGTAGCTCACACTTATAATCCCAGCACTCTGGGAGGCTGAGGTGGGTGGATTCCTCGAGGCCAGGAGTTTGAGACCAGCCTGGGCAATATGGTGAGACTCTTGTCTCTGCCAAAAGTAAACATTAAAAAATTAGTCAGGCATGGTGGCAAGTGACTGTAGTCCTAGCTATCTGGCAGGCTGAGGCAAGAGGATCCCTTGAGCCCAAGATTTGAAGGTGAGTTATGATTGTGCCACTGTACTCCAGCCTGGGTGACAGAGTGAGATCTATCTCTAAAAACAAAACAAAACAAATATTGAGATTCTTCCTCATTTCCCTGAACCTTTCTCAAGGTTTTGGTTTTGAGCAGTAGATATTAATTCTATGATAATAATGTAACATTAGATTTATATGTTTGAGGACGTATACATGTTGGCCTTGGGTTGTGTTTATACATACTTGGTCTATAGATTTTATTTCATTTTATGTTATTTTGAGATAGAGTCTTACTCTGTTGCCCGGGCTGGAGTATAGTGGCATAATCATAGCTCAGTGTACCCTTGAACACTGAGGGGCTCTAGCCATCTTCCTGCTTCACCTTCCTGACTAGCTGGGATTATAAGGATGTGCTACTATGCCTGTTTTTTTTTTCTTTTTTTGTAGACATGGGATCTTACTACGTTGCTCAGGCTGGTCTTGAACTACTGGTCTCAAGAGATCCTCCTTTCTTGGCCTCCCAAAGTGTTGGGATTACAGGCATGAGCCACCACAGTTAGCCAGTCTATAACTTTTGTTTCTTTTTTTTTTTTTTTTTTGTAGAGACAGAGTTTCACTTTATGGCCCTTGGTAGAGTGCCGTGGCATCACACAGCTCACAGCAACCTCCAACTCCTGGGCTTAAGCGATTCTCTTGCCTCAGCCTCCCAAGTAGCTGGGACTACAGGCGCCCGCCACAACGCCCGGCTAGCCAGTCTATAACTTTTTTTTTTGTTTTTTTTTTGTAGAGACAGAGTCTCACTTTATGGCCCTCGGTAGAGTGCCGTGGCCTCACACAGCTCATAGCAACCTCCACCTCCTGGGCTTAAGCGATTCTCTTGCCTCAGCCTCCCAAGTAGCTGGGACTACAGGCGCCCGCCACAACGCCCGGCTATTTTTTGGTTGCAGTTCAGCCGGGGCCGGGTTTGAACCCGCCACCCTTGGTATATGGGGCCGGTGCCTTACCGACTGAGCCACAGGCGCCGCCCCAGTCTATAACTTTTAAAATCCTCTATCCCAGTATCTTATTCCTCTATTCTAGAATGAAAAAGGCATGGTTGACATGTTTATGCCAAGTAGGAGAATGCTTTAAGTGTTCTGTTAAAGTTACTGGGAATCAGCTCCAGTTCCTTTGCTTTATTTCTCACATTTAGTGTGTGGGAATTTTATTATTACATTTAAGATAATGTACTATAAAAAAGTTACCATTTGAGGGTGGCGCCTGTGGCTCAGTGGGTAGGGCGCTGGCCCCATATACTAAGGGTGGTGGGTTCGAACCTGGCCCCGGCCAAATTGCAACAAAAAATAGCTGGGTGTTGTGCGGGAGCCTGTAGTCACAGCTACTCGGGAGGCTGAGGCAAGAGAATCACCTAAGCCCAGGAGTTGGAGGTTGCTGTGAGCTGTGGCGCAACGGCACTCTACTGAGGGTGATAAAGTGAGACTCTGTCACTAAAAAAAAGTTACCATTTATATATATGTATATGTATTTTTTTTTTACTGCTTCTAAAACAAATTACCCCAAGTTTAGTGGCTTAAAAAAATGCAGATTTATTGTTTCATGGTTCTGTAGGCGAGAAGATAGACTGTGATGATTTTTCTGCTTCAAACTATCAAGGCCGAAATCAAGGTGTCAGCAGGCCTAGGCTTTTACCTGGAGATTCTGGCAGGAAGAGGGAGATTTTACTTTTCATGTTCATACAATTACTTTCAGTAGGGCAGGGGTATCTATTTCCCTCCTGGCTATCAGGCTGTCCCTTAGTTTCTTAAAATACCTGCTGTGCTTCTCACATAGTCCCCTTCATCTTCAAGCCAGCAGCACTGCTTCAAGTTCTCACATTTCAGATGTCTCTAATGACTTCTGCTATATCTGTTCTGCATTTTTGCTTTTAAGGGCCATGTAAGATAATCTCCCTATTTTAAAGTTCATAATTTTAGTTATATCTGTAAAGTATCTTTTGACATGTCTTGTAACATTTTCACAGGTTCCACAGACTAAGTATGGACATTCTCTATTCTGCCTAACATGCCAGTATTGTTTCCAGTGGATAGGAGTGGAGCAGATCCACATAAATTAGAGAAGGCTGGGAAACTTGACTAGTTAATGATACTTTAGTGAAGAAATTGTTATTAAGAATTATCTGTTAAAAAAATATATCTGTGAATTGGTGGGACCACATCTACAGTGCATTTTACGGGATACATGTTAAATTTACTAAGTGGAGAATATAAATGTCTTAACACAATAACTAAGAAAATGTGGTGAAGGCTATGTTACCCAGTTTTATGAGAATATTTCAAATGATATATAAAATCAGCACATTGTACCCCATGATTGCATTAATGTACACAGCTATGATTTAATAAAAGAAAAAAAAAATCTGTGGCAGCGCCTGTGGCTCAGTGAGTAGGGCGCCGGCCCCATATGCCGAGGGTGGTGGGTTCAAACCCAGCCCTGGCCAAACTGCAACAACAAAAAAATAGCCAGGTGTTGTGGTGGGCGCCTGTAGTCCCAGCTGCTCGGGAGGCTGAGGCAAAGAGAATCACATAAGCCCAAGAGCTGGAGGTTGCTGTGAGCCGAGGGCAGTAAAGTGAGACTTTGTCTCTACAAAAAAAAAAAAAAAAAAAATCCGTGAAAAAAACTCTTCCTTGATGTTTGTGGTTGTCTTGGAACTTTGCTATAAAATGGACAAACTAAGTAGTTCCTGATTAATCATTAAGTACTGAGTACCTAAAGTTTGACCAGCTTATTGAAAGATAATTACAGCCTGTCACTTGTTCTTGTTTTAGGAAAAAAAGCTCGCACTTTTGACTTGGAAGCAATGTTTGAACAAACTCGAAGAACAGCTGTGGAAAGAAGTCGTAAAACACTGGGTAAGTTCAGATATTTGTCCTTTTATTGGCTTAAATATTGCGTTTACACAATATGTTGGCAATTATAAGACAGAAAATTACAAAATTATTCAAAAGTCCCTATGCATCGATTTATTTGGAAGCAGAACGTAAAGGTATTTTATTTTTCTATAAAACATGGTAAAAGTATATCTAAGTATATCTAAGTAGGATAAGAAGGTCTGAATACTAAAATCTTTTTAAAGTATGTTCTACGAAAAAACAAGGATTCTCAATTAATTTATAGGAATCAGAAAAGCAATTTATTACCTGTCCTCCTGCCTCTGTCTGACTTTCATCTCATTTTTTTCTTTCCTGCTTACAGCGGAACCAGTATTTGGAAGGCTGGGCCAGAGGTGGCTTTCAGAGCTGTATACAACACTGACTGTTGACCCAGACAGTATAAAAAATTGAGACATACAGTGAATGTGGCTGCTGCTGTTGAATCCCTGCTTTAATGAGTTGTAACAGACATTTATGAAAGCCCCGATTTCCAGACTGGTTTGATACCAGTTGGTTGGCAATTCTAGGTACCACCTAAGGTTCTTCAGAAGAGCCTGAACTCTTCTGTTTTCTTTGGATCTGATTTAGATCATTTTAATACAATAGAAGGGGTAAATGTAACTTGATAGAGCAGAAGGGGATAGGAATCAGACAGACAGGACTCCTGGAAAAATTTAGTTTGAATCAATGTTGTTATGGTACCTAATTCTCATTGGTTTTAAAATGTTAAATTACTAGCAATATCTAATATTTGGACAAGGAACTTATCACAAAATATTTTTGGTCTTCAGAAGAAAAACTTTTTTTTGGTATGGTGAAAAGCTACATATAGTGTGTGTGTGTGTGTGTGTATATATATATATACATTTTTTTTTTTTTTTTTTTTTTTTGCAGTTTTTGGCCGGGGCTGGGTTTGAACCCGCCACCTTCGGTATATGGGGCCAGCGCCCTACTCTTTTGAGCCACAGTCACAGCCCTGAAAAACTACATATAGTATTTTTTTAAAAAAAAAATCATTATTGGGCGGCACCTGTGGCTCAGTCAGTAGGGCGCCGGCCCCATATACCGAGGGTGGTGGGTTCAAACCCGGCCCCGGCCAAACTGTAACCAAAAAAAAAAAATAGCCGGGCGTTATGGCGGGCGCCTGTAGTCCCAGCTACTTGGGAGGCTGAGGCAAGAGAATCGCTTAAGCCCAGGAGTTGGAGGTTGCTGTGAGCTGTGTGAGGCCACGGCACTCTACCAAGGGCGATAAGGTGACACTCTGTCTCTACAAAAAAAAAAAAAAAAAAATCATTATTATGGCAAATTTCAAGCATGGTAGTATAGTAACAGGCTATAATGTGCCTATCACTCAGATTTAACTACTGTAACAATTTATGGCTAGTATTATTTCCCTTCCTTCACTCTGGGAGGCTGAGGTGGGTGGATTGCTTGAGCTCACAGGTTTGAGACCAGCCTGAGTAAGAGCAAAAGAGTGAGATCCCATCTCTACTAAAAATAGAAATCTGAGGCCAGAGGATCACTTGTGCCCAGGAGGTTGCTGTGAACTATGACACCATGTCACTGTACCCAGGGCGACAGCTTGAGACTCTGTCCCTCCCCCCAAAAGTTGAAAATTCTAGACTGAGCGTGGTGGTTCACACTTGTAATCCCAGCACTGTGGGAGGCCAAGGCAGATGGATTGCTTGAGCTAATGAGTTGGAGACCAGCCTGGGCAAGAACCAGACTTTCTTTCTAAAAATAGCCAGGCATTGTGGTAGGATCCTGTAGTCCCAGCTACTTGGAAGTCTGAGGCAAGAGGATCTTTTGAGCCCAAGAGTTTGAGGTTGATGTGAGCTTTGACACCAAAGCACTCTACCAGGGGTAAGAAAGTGAGATTCTGTCTCAAAAAAAAATAAAAAACCTGAACGTTCTGATAATGGCCATTATTTATCTTGTGATTCATATTGGTGTCTTTTCCATGACATCATACTTGAGGAAAGTAAGACTTTGACCTTTGACCCTTTTTAATAGCAAGTTTGTATGTGAGTAAAAAACTATTATGGTTGCTAAATGTTTTAGTAAAAAGGATGAATTACTATAAATCCTTAATAAAATATTCCTTGTGAAATGTCTGGAAATTATGATGGTGTAAGTTGTTTTTTAATGTCTCTCATGTTCCTGAAAGCTATAGTATGCCTAGTACATGTGAAAGATATAGACCCTTTTAAAAAATTGTTATACTTATGAGGAGATAAATGGGGAATTTTTTTTTATTCAAATACTTTAGATTGTAGCTATGCTTTATATGAATTTTGAACCTTTTCTATAACATGGAAAAAACTTCCTTGAAAAAAATAAGATAGGATCTGAGTATGATTTCAGTGGATGATTTAATGATTCGGAAAAGAGAAATTGTTGCTGAAATTTTAGAAATTAGACAAGCTTTTCAAAAATTTTTTCACCTGAAATATTTTTCTCTTTTTTAAAATTTCACATTAATATTAGGGTACAAACGATTAGGTTGCAATGTTTGCATTTGTTAGGTAAAGTCCCTGTGGTGTCCTAGGCTGAGAACATGTGCCATATACCTTTATGTTGTGCCCAGTAGGTAAGAGCACACCAATACTGCTCCCTCCTGCCCTTTCCTCTCCTCTCTTCCCCTTCTCCTGTTTTCCCTCCTCCCCTCTCCTTCCCTTTCCTCCCTCTTCCTCCCCTTTTTCCTCCTCTTCCCCCTCCTACATCCTCCTCATTCCCTCTCCTCAACTTGAATAGAGTTTTTCTCTTGTGTGGAGGTGTATTAGTTCATCTACTGGCTCCATATTAGTATTGAGTACACTGAATACTTGCTTTTCTATTCTCGTGATACTTTACTACAATATTTTTCCTTCCTACTGAAATCCTACCTCATCCTTTAAGGCCCACCTTATATTTTACTTTTTTAAAGAACTATTTCAATACTCCTATGGTCATAGTAATTGTTTCTTGCTTGTCCTTACTTAACACTTTAAACAATACAATAAATTTACTTTAATATTATACATGTCTTGATTAAAAACCTTGTTCTTTGTTTTTATACTTATGATGGGCAACACAGAACTTGGTATATAGTAGTTACATCAAATTTCTTTCTTTCTTTTTTTTTTTGAGACAGTCTCACTATGTTGCCCTCTGTAGAGTGCTTGGTGTCACAGCTCACAGCAATCTCAAATTCTTGGGCTTAAGTGAGTGATTTCTTTTGTCTCAGCCTCCCAAGTAGCTGGGACTACAGGCACCCGCCACAACGCTGGGTAATTTTTTTTTTTTTTAATTGTCGTTGTTTGGCAGGCCCATGCTGGGTTCAAATCCGCCAGCTTCGGTGTATGTGGCTGACACCATAGCTGCTGAGGTATAGGTACTGAACCAAGTCATCTTTTTTTTTTTTTTTTTTTTGTGGTTTTTGGCCGGCGCTGGGTTTGAACCCACCACCTCCGGCATATGGGACCGGCGCCCTACTCCTTGAGCCACAGGCGCCGCCCTAAGTCATCTTATTTTTGATTTCCTAGGATTTTGGCTTTAAACAGATTTAACATTAAATGTAAATGTTTTATGAATTTTTTTAAAGGAATTGTTAAAATATAAAAAAAGAAATAGTAACATACAAGTTTGGGTAAAAAGGATATTATGATTAGAAACATATATTCTAACTTATGTTTCTAGTAATTTTATGTTTTACATTTTATCTTTTGTTCTTTTTTTGGAGACAGAGCCTCAAGCTGTCACCCTGGGTAGAGTAGCATCATAGCTCACAGCAACCTCCAACTCCTGGGCTCAAGCGATTCTCCTGCCTCTGCCTCCCAAGTAGCTGGGACCACAGGCCCTACCACAACAGCCCGCTACTTTTTTTGTTTGCAGCCATCGTTTGGCAGGCCAGGGCTCAATTCGAACCCGCCAGCTCAGATGTATGTGGCTGGTGCCTTAGCCGCTTGAGCCACAGGTGCCAAGCCTTTACATTTTATCTTAACTCATTTCTTCCTGGTTAAGTAGTTGCTCTAGTTGATTGGGTCTAAAATTTTCAGATGCTGTGTTATGTTTCTTGTGTTTTGTGTGAATTAATCCAGATAGGACATTGTAGTTTTGGATAGTTTGCTGTTAAAGTAGACAAAAGTTGCATGTGTAAGTGCGGAAATGGCTATCCAAATTGGAAATTATTTGAAAGTAGTAAAAGCTATTATCATAATAAAATGAGGTACTTGGAAGAATAACAGGTGTTTAGGGTAGGTTAATTAGCTTTTCTAAAGAAAGATAATAGCATATGTAGGATGTTCCATATTGGATGAAAATGAATGAAACAGTCACCATTGTTGGGGAGCTTAAAATCCATAAAATTCTGTTTTACTTTGGTTTTTGTCCTTAGTCCACAATGAGAAAAATAAATATTATTTTCTCTAAAATGTTTTCTTTTTTCTTGGTTTAATGGAGCAGCAGGTGATAGCAGGAACACATCTGAATAGAAAATGTTGAGTCTTTGCTAGAAAAAGTTAGAAGTTTAAATTAAAAAATTAGACTCTCACTAGAATGAGGCAAATAATTTGGACTGTTTATCCATTGGTGAATAATTCTCTAGTTAGACTGGTGGGTAGGTCGCAGTTTCTGTTTAGTCTGGTATGTAAGCAGGCAGTACAGGTCTATACTTCACAGCCCTTTGGAGTCAGAGGCAGGCTCACTATTATGTAAGGAAGGTGTTGCTTGTTGGATAATTTCGTTCTCTTAAAAGTCTGGTCACATCAAGGAGGGATCCAGTTGTGGAGCAAGACCTTCATTCACAGCCATGATAACTAATAACTCTGTTAATTGGGCCTGTTAGCTTCGTGATGCTTTGAGTTCAACTGTAAAGTGGGGATATCTACTTCAGAGGTTGTTAAGATTAAAAGAATTAGGTTATAAGAAGTACTGGAAACCATACTTTTGTAACACAGCTCCATGTACTATTTTTTTTTTGAGACAGAGTCTAACATTTTTGCCCTCTGTAGAGTGCTGTGATGTCACAGCTCACAGCAACCTCAAACTCTTGGGCTTAAGTGATTCTCTTGCCTCAGCCTGGCAAGGCTGGAACCATAGGTGCCTGCCACATCACCTGCCTATTTTTTGGTTATTGTTGTCATTATTGTTTGGCAGACCTGAGCTAGATTTGAACCCACCAGCTCTGGTGTATGTGGCTAGTGCCCTAGCTGCTGAGCTACAGGCGCCGAACAAGCTGCTGCTATTATTTTTTTAAAATTAAAGTTAATGATACGATGTTTTTGTTTGCTTGCAAAGAAGTTATAGAAGACCTTATTGATAGTGGCTCAAATAGGAAAACTTCAGTATCCCATTTGATAATTCTAGAATGGGGCTCTTGGGCAGTCCCTGTTGCTCAAGGAGTAGGGCGCCAGCCTCATATATCTGGGGTGGTGGGTTCGAACCCAGGCCTGGCCAAAAAAAAAAAAAAAGATGGGATGGGGCTTCTTCTCCTGACAAGAAGGACATGGAGTTTTCCCCTTTTTCTCCTTTGCCAGCTTTCCTTGGCTTGTCTTTCTAAGCAGACTTCCTCATGACCCCTAGTTGTTAGAATTTTTTTTTTTTTTTTTGAGACAGAGCCTCCAGCTGTTGCCCTGGGTAGAGTGCCGTGGCATCACAGGTCATTGCAACCTCAAACTCTCAAACTCTTGGGCTCAAGCCATTCTCCTGCCTCCGCCTCCCAAGTAGCTGGGACTTATAGGAGCCCGCCACAACGCCAGGCTATTTTTTGGTTGCAGCTGTCGTTGTTTGGTGGGCCCGGGCTGGGTTCGAACCCACCAGCTCCCGTGTATGTGGCTGGCACTTTTGCCCCTTGAGCCACAGGCGCCGAGCCAGTTGTCAGAAACTTTAGTATATGCAGATGACCACAGCCAGAAAGGGGGATTATTTTGTGTATCTCAGTTTAGGAGTAAAGAAAGTTTTCCCAAAGAAACCTCCAATAAGCTTCCTCTCACATCTTATTAGCCAGTATTGTATGACCCATCAGTTCCAAAACAGCCTTTGGTAGGGTTGTGTGTTTGAATTGGGATCAAGTTTCACCCCTCTGGGAAGGGAGTGGCCCAGTATTACCTGAAGCACAATGCTGCTTCCTCTCTGGAGAAAACTGGTTTTCTTAGCAAGGCAAAGAAAAAAGGAAATGGCTGCTGATTAGGTAGCCTCAGTATTATTTCCTGATTAGGGCAGAATTGGTTCTAAGACCTGAGGGAGGTGAGGCTGGATACAAATGCTGCACACACACCCCCCTCCCCCATCCAGCAATGTTAAGGCCAGGGATATTGAAACTGTAGGGTGACGCACCTGGGCAGTGCAAAGCTGGTGTCTGCCTTGTGGAGAGGGTAGTTAGAGACCCCTTTTATGTGGGGCCATGGGGGTTAGCATATATCATAGCTTGCAGGGAGGACTTTGGTGTGTTAGGGTCCTTTGGCTTGAAATTCAGGGGTGATAGGAGGTGGGACAAACTAGACTCTTTGTTTTGCTTAATTCTTTTCCATATGTTGACCATGTAGATTGGTAATTTTTTTCTCTAATTTTTTTTTGGTGGTAAAACACACATGAAATTTACCATCTTAACCATATTTAGGTGTGCATTCTTGTGCTGCCATCACTATCATTCATCTCCTTAACTGTTCATTTGTAAAATTGGAACTCTCTACCCATTAAACAATAAATAAACAATAATTCTTCATTCTATTTTTTTGTAGCCGCTGGTACCCACCATTATACTTTCTGATTGTGACTAGGTTATCTCATTGTATGTGACATTATACAATATTTACTTTTTGTCATTTGTTTCTTTCACTTAGCATTGTCCTCAAGGTTTATCTAACTTGTAGCATAACACATGATTTCTTTCCTTTTAAAGGCTAGATATCCATTTTGCTAGTCCATTTACCTTTAAATGGATACCTTGGTTATTTCCACATCTTACACATCGTAAACAATGCTGCTATGAACATGGGTGTACACTTATCTTTTTGAGAGCCTGCTTTTTTTTTGCCATAATTGGAATTGCTGGATCAGATGTTAATTCTGTTTCACTTTTTGAGGCACAACCATGCCATTTTCCACAGTGGCTGTATTATGGGTTGATAAATTTTTGCTGTTACTGGTAAAACTGTAAGTTGCATCTTTGTGACTTTGTGACTATGTTGATTTTCAATATCTCTAATACTGACATTTTGAAGTCTATCATTTGAATTTTCTTTTATCTTTTCAGAAGCAAGAGAAAAAGAGGAAGAAATGAGCAGAGAGAAAGAATTAAGAAGACAAATTGAAGATACTGAACCAACATCTTCAGGCTCAAACGTGGTTAGAGATTGTTCAAAATCATCTTTCAGGTGCCTAATTTTCTCAAAAGGCTTCTATCGAACTGTAATTTTCTGGATATTCATAATACAATTTAGGCAAAGTTCCTGATGATTGATCTCATTTTCAGTTGTGAAAAAAATCCTTTCACATTGAGAATCAGTTGAGTTAACAATAGAAAAATTAGCCCAGAGTGGTGGCATGTGCCTGAAGTCTCAGTTACTTAGGGGGCTGCGGCATGGTGGTTCACTCGAGTTGGGGAAGTTGAGGTTGTAGTGAGCTATGATGATACCACTGTAAGGTAGCATGGGCAAGAGAGCAAGATGCTGTTTCAAATAAATAAATTAATTAATTAATTAAATGGTATTCTACATATAATGTTAAAAATCTATGCTTTTTGACTGTGGAACATAACTGTATAAAGTAGGAGAGATTTAGACAAGTTTGCAGTTTGTGTCCCTGTTGTTTTGTCATTTATATCTTTTGTTTCTCTTTGTATGCATTTATGATAACCTTTTCTGGTAGGATCTTTTTGGAAATGGATAATAGGAAAAAATAAAAGGAAAATAAAATTAAGGAGTTGGAGAAAGCAGTTATTGAAAGTACTTTAAAATGAAATTTAATAATGTGGAGTCAGAACTTTAAAAATATAGGCTGGGTGTGGTGGCTCATTCCTGTAATCCTAGCACTTTGGGAGGCCGAGGTGGGTGGATTGCCTGAGCTCACAGGTTTGAGATCAGCTTGAGCTAGAGCAAGACACCACCTCTAAAAGTAACCAGGCATTGTGGTGGGTGCCTGTAGTCCCAGCTACTTGGGAGGCTGAGGCAAGAGAATAAGAGAATTGCTTAAGCCCAAGAGTTTTAGGTTGCTGTGAGCTATGATGCTATGATGCTCATAGGGTGACAAAATGAGACTCTGTCTCAAAAAAAAAAAAAAGGAAAGAACTTTAAAAATATAAACAGATATGTAGATATGAAAGCTGGGTGGAATAATACCTTTTGGGTAAATGCCTGTAAGTGGGATTGTGGAATCATATGGTAATTCTATATTTAGCTTTTTGAGGAACCAGTAGTCTTCTATAGTGGCTGAACACATATACATTCCTACAACAGTGTACATGGGTTCTCTTTTCTCGACATAAAGTGTAGTTTCTTTGTATTTATCTGGCTAGGATTGACTAAACATCTTGGATCTATAAATTGGTTTCATTTCTAGGCTTATTCTTTTGGTCTCTTTGCTATATTTTATTCAGTCATTTATGTATTTAAATAATTATTACATTAGTTTTTTTCTTTGTTTGTTGAGAGTATGCTTTACAAACACACCAGTGATTTAAAAAAAAAAAAATCTGCCTGAGCCTGGCACGTTGGCTCATGCCTATAATCCCAGCACTTGGGAGGCCGAGGCAGGTGGATTTCCTGAGCTCATGAGTTTGCGACTAGCTTGAGCCAGAGCGAGACCCCATCTCTGAAAAAATAGCCGAGCCTTGTGGTGGGCGCCTGTAGTCCCGGCTACTTGGGAGGCTGAGGCCAGAGGATTGCTTTAGCCCAAGAGTTTGAGGTTCCTGTGAGTCTACACGGGACTCTACTGAGGGTGACCAAGTGAGACTTTGTCTCTAGAAAAAACAAAACAAAACTCGCAATAGTATTGAAATTTGGTTTAGAGAAAGCTGGTTACCTGACTACCTCTTTTATTGGCTTTAAGGATGTAAGTGTCATTCAGAAATAAAATACACAGAAGAAGCAAAGCATCATAGGAGAGAAATACTGATATACTTTAAATTTGTAAAGTGTACATTGTTTAGGCATTTCCATTTCCTTTTTAGAAACTAATACCAGAAACAGTGAATTTTGCTTATTAATTTAGTTCCTAAACTGAAATTGTACAACTGCAGACATTATTTAATCTTAGTTAAAATCTCTTTTAAAAATCAACTGAGAAATTAAAAAATTCAACTTTAGGGTTTTCTCATCTAATACATACTATTTCTCAGGCTCTAGTTCATGTCTTGGCACCATGTTCAATCAAGGCATATTTTATTGTATTCTGCTTTTTTTTTCTCTTTTTGGTCTTTTTAAATTATTTTATTATTATTATATTTTATTTATTTTTTTATTTATGGTATTCTGTTTTCTATCAGGGACTTTTTTTGGACATAATTTCATGAACTTTTTTCCATAATATTAAAAATATGTTAAAAATTCTTTATATTTTTGGTTTTGCACTGTAAAAGCAAAACGCCAGAAATGGAATTAGAAGCTTTATGAAAGCTAATATATTCCATCCATATTTTATGTGGGTATTAGGCCTGGATAATCTGTCATGAAATCAACACAGGTCCATTTAGCTGTCAGTTCAGTGCTTACTTCTGAACTAGTTAACTCAGTTAACCTAGCATGGATGCTAAGGAGACTTGTGCTTAAATCATGAAGAAGAAAATATGAGTGTGAGTAGCTTAATATCATTGAACTATTATTTATTTATTTATTTATTTATTTTTTGTAGAGACAGAGTTTCACTGTACTGCCCTTGGTAGAGTGCCATGGCGTCACACAGCTCACAGCAACCTCCAACTCGTGGGCTTACGTGAGTCTCTTGCCTCAGCCTCCCGAGCAGCTGGGACTACAGGCGCCCGCCACAACGCCCAGCTATTTTTTTGTTGCAGTTTGGCCGGGGCTGGGCTTGAACCCGCCACCCTTGGCATATGGGGCTGGTGCCCTACTCACTGAGCCACAGGCGCCGCCCTGAACTATTATTTATTGAGTGCATGTTGTGGGTTAGGAACTGTTTTCGGCACTGGGAATACAGTAAGTGGCAAGTCAGAAGAGACCTGTGTTCTCATTGAGCTCATATTGTTGTGTGAGTGAAGGGACGGATAACAGATCATAGACAACTTAATAATTAATTGAATAAGATAATTTATTATGCATATAATGAAGATAAAGTAAGATCATTAAGGTAATGTTAAGAAAAGTGTGTGGTTGTGTGCAAGTTTAGAAAAGGGTGTACCGGGCGGTGCCTGTGGCTCAGTCGGTAAGGCGCCGGCCCCATATACCGAGGGTGACGGGTTCAAACCCGGCCCTGGCTGAACTGCAACCAAAAAATAGCCGGGCGTTGTGGTGGGCGCCTGTAGTCCCAGCTACTCAGGAGGCTGAGGCAAGAGAATTGCTTAAGCCCAGGAGTTGGAGGTTGCTGTGAGCTGTGTGAGGCCATGGCACTCTACTGAGGGCCATAAAGTGAGACTCTGTCTCTACAAAAAAAAAAAAAAAAAAAGAAAAGGGTGTACCTTGAGTCCTCTTTGAGGAGAGGACATTGAGGAAACTTGAACAATGAGGAAGAGATCCTGTATATCTGGGAAGAGTGAGCTAGGAGAGGGAACTCCAAGTGTAAAAACGCTCATTGTGAACCAAGCTTAAGGCCTGTGGGGCTGAAGATGGTGATCAAGGCCATTGCCTAGCTCAAATCTAGAAACTCAAATCTTTTTTCATCTCTGTAGAAAAAACTGTGTGGTGTCACGGCTCACAGCAACCTCAAACTCTTGGGCTTAAGCGATTCTCTTGCTTCAGCCTCCCAAGTAGCTGGCACTATAGCCACCTACTACAATGCCCAGCTATTTTTTTTGGTGTAGCTGTCATTGTTTAGCAGGCCCAGGCTGGGTTTGAACCTGCCAGCCTCGGTGTATGTGGCTGGTGCCCTAACCACTGAGCTATGGGAGCCAAGCCTAGAAACTCAAATCTTTATGGAGGTTTGCTAGCTCTTATTTCTATATAAGGTTGACATGTATTTGAGAATTTATTCCTTTCCATTTTGAACTTAGTGTAAAACAAAAGAAAAATTTTAGTTTTCTCCTTCAATAGTTATTGAAAACCTATACTTATTCAGGCAGGTATCATTCAGATGCTAGAAACACAGTGATGAACAAAACAGAAATTTTAGTGCTCCTGGAGCTGATGTAGCAGAGATATTTCATTAAAAGGCAGTGACACTTTTAATCCTATAAAATATTTGAAAGATTAATTGATGGAATTAGGAATGCTGAATTCTCAACTCCTTGGAGTGGAGGAGTAGTGGATGATGGTGGCTTTCAAAATGCCTGGAGGTATTTGATAGAAACCTTAACGAAAGTGAATAAAATTCTTTAGGTGTAGTGGATGGAAAAACAGTTGGGAATCGGTATGATATGCCCTGCAGGGGTCTTCAAAATTTTTAAACAGGGGACCAGTTCACTGTCCTTCAGACTGTTGGAGCGTTGGACTATAGTTTAAAAAAAACAAACTATGAACAAATTCTTATGCACACTGCACATACCTTATTTTGAAGTAAAAAAACAAATCAGGAACAAATACAATCACACCGCCTCATGTGGCCTGTGGGCCGTAGTTTGAGTACCCCTACTTAGGTGTTTTTAGAATTGAAGAATGCTACATTTAATGTTTTAGGAGCTTGGCAACTTGGATTAGCACTGAGAAATAATTCGTATTTGAGAAATTATATTGCAACATTTTGGGAATAATATTAACTTTCTTATATGGCTGGCTTTATTTGCATCTGTGGGGAACAGTGATTTGATTCAAGCATGTTTAATAGAAGTATTGGTTATCTCAGTTGTTTTCATTCTTATAGATTTAGTATTTTGTAGTTTTTCTGCCATATTCCTTTGTACTCTTGTCTCTTTAGTGATAATGATCTAATGGGGAAGTATATCTAATGTATACTTCCTGTGATCTTTTATTCTTCCCTTTATGTTTGGGTAAGATAGATAATTATTTTTTTTTTAAGATAGAGTCTTACTTTGTTGCCCTCAGTAGAATGCCGTGGTATCATAGCTCACAGCAACCTCAAACTCTTGAGCTTAAGTGATTCTCTTGCCTCAGCCTACCAAGTAGCTGGGACTATAGGCACCTGCCACAAGGCCTGGCTATTTTTTTTAGAGATGGGGTCTCACTCTGGCTCAGGTTGGTTGCGAACTTGTGAGCGCAGGCAATCTACCCACCTTGGCCTCCCAAGTGCTGGGATTACAGGTGTGAGCCACTGCACCTGGCCAATAGAAATTTTTGTTGTTGTTCATTTCACTTTTTTGGGATAAAATAATATTTGTGTTAAAGGAAGGGCAAGGTTTTCTGAGAAATCAATACTATTTCCAGAATGTGTTCTTTGTTGTAGCATAGGCAAAGAGTTTTTGTTTCTATATTTGCAGGGATACAAGTAGCAGTGAAAGTGAAGAGATTTCTGATTCTTCTGATGATGAGTTAATTGGCCCTCCTTTACCCCCTAAAATGGTAGAAGAACCAGTCAATCTTATGGAGGAAGATACCATTGGTCCTTTACCTCCACCTCTTAATGAAGATGAAGAAGCTGAGGAAGAAGAGGAGGAAGAGGAAGAGGATGAAGTAAGTATTTCAGAGGTAATTTCAGAATTCAGTACAGTAATACCTTTAAAGTACTGTAGTGATCAGTTCACTGCTTAATTGTTATTCATGAGTAAGAACTAATTTAAAAAATATATTTATTATTTATAGCCTTTATTGAAAGAACTTTAGGAGGAAGGAAATAACTAAAAAGTAATAATAGAAGCAAGCAATGTGTTAAAAAGAAGTTAATAAAATACTTTGTGAAATCTACATATTCACATATACACATTGAGTGTGAATAAATCTGGGGAGATTTAAAAACAAAATGAATCTAAAATTGTTGTCAACAAGGAAGTGGAAAATGGGACAGTGGAATCAGTTTATTCATTTTGAGATATTATTTGGGAGGAGGCTAGAGATATCAGTTAACTTTTGATTAGTTCAAGCCAATTGTGCAAGTTATAATTTTAAGAGTAATTGCCCAAAGAATAGAAATAAAATATATAACTTCCAAAATAGTAAAAGAAAAAGTGATAAAGAAAACTAATGGTGTACTTTGTATATTCAACCTGTGGAATAAACAGTTTTTTAACACCTCCTTTCTCTATGTGACGAATTATTTTTAGTAATAATTATGAAATAAAATGAAAAATATTAATAAAAAAGAAACAGCTTTTGTAAATTTGTCAATGACTGTCAAAATGGATATTCTTTGCATATTCATGTTTAATACATAGTGTAGTACATTTGTTAATCTAGGTCTATCGTTGATCAAATAAAACTTTTAAATTTTTCTTTCACATGAAGCAACAGATGTGTGTGTGTGTGCATAAGTAAAATTAGGAAAAGAGAAATTTAAGAATACAAAAGGATAAACTGTGTTAAAATTTTTGTTTTCCAATAAATTCTGGATATTGCAGTATTAACCATATCTTTTTTCCTTTGATAACAATTGTAGTGGCTTTTTGATATCTCTGTAGTCTAAATATTTTCACCAAACTCTCTTCACCAGAAAATCCATGATTTTCTCTTATACTTGGTGAAACCTAAAGTTTTCTTCTCTAAAAATCAGAGAAAATGGCTAAATGATGGCAAATATTGTCATTAAATGATACATTGCTTTAGAATGCTTTTTGTGAAAGCGATTGAGGCATTCAGACATTGTCTTTTGAATTCTTTTGCCAACTTTGTACTGTCTTTTGTTTTTTTTTCATTGATATTCATAGAAAACAGAATTGAATTTAATCATTCTGTATAATTGTCTTTATAATCTTTAAAATTAGTTGGCTGTAAATATGTGGACTTATTTCTGGGTTTTATCGTCTGTTCCCTTGATCTGTATATCTGTTTTAATTCTAGTTCCATGCTATTTGGTTATTGTAGCTTTGTAGTATATTTTGAAGTTAGGCAGAATGATGTCTTTGGCTTGGTTCTTTTTGGTCAGGATTGGCTATTTCTAATCTTATTTGTTTCCATACTGATTTTAGATTTTTTTTTTTTTTTTTTTTTTTTTTAATTTGGCCGGGGCTGGGTTTGAACCCGCAACCTCCGGCATATGATTTTAGATTTTTAAAAAAATTTCTATGAAGGATGTCATTTATCTTTTGGTAGGGATTATATTGAATTTGTAAATCATTTTGAGTAGTATGGTCATTTTATTTTTTTTCATTTATTTTTTTGAGACAGAGTGTCATTATGTCACCCTCGGTAGAGTGCTGTGGCGTCACAGCTCACAGCAACTTCCAACTCTTGGGCTTAAGTGATTCTCTTACCTCAGCCTCCCAAATAGCTGAGACTATAGGCGCCCACCACGATGCCTGGCTTTTTTGGTTGCAGTTCTCATTGTTGTTTAGCTGGCCTGGGCTGGGTTCAAACCCACCAGCCTGGGTGTATGTGGCCGGCACCATAACCACCGTGCTATGGGTGCTGAGCCAGTATGGTCATTTTAACAATATTCTTAGAATCCATGAACATGGGTTGTCTTTTTGTTTGTGTCCTCTTCATTTCCTTTCATCAGAGTTTATAATTTTTATTGAAGAGATCTTTCATCTCCTTAGGTAAATTTATTCCAAGGTCTTTTATTTCTGAGGGTTACATTTGGATGGGGTTGGTGTTGCAGGTCACATAATGTCTAGGAAAAGTGAATGGAAGTAACAAAAGCACAATGTATAGGAATAGATTTAGGATGATGGGAAAATCAGGATGTGTAGAAGAGAGAATTGGTAAAGAAGATCAGACCTTTGACTTGGGACTGATAAATGAGTAAACCCAAAATTCAGCTATGCTGAGCAGTTAAAGCATGGTTGGATAGGAGGTTCAGAATCCCATTTGGAAACCTAAGCCTTTCACAGCTGTGATTATTGTATATCAAGAGACTAAATAACAGTTTTCTACTTTTTTTTTTATTTGAGACAGAGCAACCTCTAACTTCTGGGCTCAAGCGATTCTTCTGCCTCCGCCTCCCAAGTAGCTGGGACTATAGGCGCCCGCCACAACGCCCAGCTATTTTTTTGGTTGCAGTCATCATTGTTGTTTCGTGGGTCTGGGCTGGATTTGAACCTGCCAGCTCATGTGTGTGGCTGGTGCCTTAGCCGCTTAAGCCATAAGCACTGAGCCAGTTTTCTGATTTTTATAGGATGATATGCCTTTGTTTTGGACACAGATTTTTAAGTTTTTTTATGGTTGTACCTTTTCTTTTGTAAATGTGGTAAAAAAAAATGCTGCTAAAATTATATGGAGGTCAAGGCAAGGCTGTTAGAGATACTTGTCAGCAACTACCTTAGTTGTTTTTTTTTCTTTTTTTTTGAGACAGAGCCTCAAGCTGTCGCCCTGAGTAGAGTGCTGTGGTGTCACAGCTCACAGCAACCTCAAACTCTTGGGCTTAAGTAATTCTCTTGCCTCAGCCTCTCAAGTAGCTGGGTCTACAGGTGCCTATCACAATGCCCGGCTTTTTTTTTTCTTTTGGTTGCAGTTGTCATTGTTGTTTAGCAGGCCTGGGCTGGGCTCGAACCCGCCACTCTTGGTGTATGTGTCAGTGCCCTGCCAACTGACCTGCAGGTCCAGCCCAGCAACTGCCTTAGTTTTACAGGTGTGCACTAATTGATACTGCAGAGTTTAGTAGCATCGTTAGTAGGTTATCTCTGAAAATTTTGGATGGCAAGCTAAATGGGAGTGAACCTCTATTTCTTTTCCATTTCTCTTCCTTAGTTCTCTTTCTGACTTAGACAATAATGAGTATTTTCTTTCTTTCTTTCTTTCTTTCTTTCTTTCTTTCTTTCTTTCTTTCTTTCTTTCTTTCTTTCTTTCTTTCTTTCTTTCTTTCTTTCTTTCTTTCTTTCTTTCTTTCTTTCTTTCTTTCTTTTTTACTGGCTACTCGGTTTTTATTTTTATTTATTTATTTATTTTTATTAAATCATAACTGTGTACATTGATGCATTTATGGAGTTCAGTGTACTGATTTTTTTTTTCTCTTGAAACAGAGTCTTACTCTGTCACCCTCGATACAGTGCTGTGGCGTCACAGCTCACAGCAACCTCCAACTCTTGGGCTTAAGTGATTCTCTTGCCTCAGCCTCCCAAGTATAGCTTGGACTACAGACACCTATTACAGTGCTTGGCTATTTTTGTTGTTGTTGTTGTTGTTGTAGTTGTCATTGTTGTTTGGCAGGCTTGGGCTGGGTTTAAACCCACCAGCTCCAGTGTATGTGGCTGGAGCCCTAGCCTCTGAACTATAGGTGCCGAGCCTTTTTTTTCCATTCTTTACTTTACTAAGGTACTTTACTAAGAAGAATGTGTTCCAGCTCCATCCAGGTAAACATAAAAGATGTGAAGTCTCCATCTTTTATGGCTGCATAGTATTCCATGGTGTACATACGCCACAATTTGTTAATCCATTCATGGGTTGATGGGCACTTGGGCCATTTCCATGTCTTGGCTATTATGAATTGGGCTGCAATCAACATTCTGGTGCAAATTTCTTTGTTGTAAAATGATTTTTGATCATCTGGGTATATACCTAATAGAGGAATTGCAGGATTCAACAGTAGGTCTACTTTCAGTTCCTTGAGTGTTCTCTAAACTTCTTAACAAAAAGGTCGTATTAGCTTGCATTCCCACCAGTAGTGTAGAAGTGGTCCCTTCTCTTGCATCCACGCCAACATCTGTCGTTTTGGGATTTTGTGATGTGGGCTAATCTTAGTGAAGTAAGATGATATCTCAAAGTGATTTTAATTAGCATTTCTCTTATGATTAAAGATGATGAGCATTTTTTCATGTCTTTGTAGGCCATGCACCTGTCTTCTTCAGAGAAGGGTCTCTTCAAGTTTCTGGCCCATGTAGAAATAGGGTTATTTATTCCTTACTTATTGATTAGTTTGAGTTCTCTGTGGATTCTAGTTATCAGACCTTTGTCAGAAGTATAACCTCCAAAAATCTTCTTCCATTCTGAAGGTTATCTGTTTGGTTTATTTACTGTGCTCTTGGCTGTGCAAAGGCTTTATAGTTTGATTAGATCCTACTAATGGATTTTTGGTGTTGCTTCAATTGCCCAGGGGGTCCTCCTCATAAAATATTCTCCCAGGCCAATTTCTTCAAGTGTTTTCCTTGCACTCTCTTCTAGTATTTTTATAGTTTCATGTCTTAAGTTTAAATCTTTTATCCAGTGAGAATCAATTTTTGTTAATGGTGAAAGGTGGGGGTCCAGTTTCAGTCTTCTACAGGTTGCCAGCCAGTTCACTCAGCACCATTTGTTAAATAGGGAGTCTTTCCCCCTCTGAATATTTTTAATAGGCTTGTTGAAGATCAAATGATGATAAGTAGTTGGGTTCATCTCTTGGTTCTCCATTCTGTCCCACAAATCTACCTCTCTGTTTTCGTGCCAGTACCATGCTGTTCTGATCACTATAGATTTATAGTATAGCCTGAAGTCTGGTAGCGTGATCCTCCTAATTTCTTCTTTTGTTTTTTGTTTTTTTTAGAGACAGAGTCTCACTTTGTCACCCTCAGCAGAGTGTGGTGGCATCACAGCTCACGGCAACCTCCAGCTCTTGGGCTTAGGCGATTCTCTTGCCTCAGCCTCCTGAGTAGCTGGGACTACAGGCGCCTGCCACAATGCCCAGCTATTTTCTGTTGTTGTTGTTGCAGTTTGGCGGGGGCCGGGTTTGAACCCACCACCATGGGTATATGGCACCACCTGATTTGTTCTTATTTCTGAGTAATGTATTTGCTATTTGAGGTTTTTTCTGATTCCTTATAAAATGAAGTACTATTTTTTCAAGTTCTTTAAAGTATGACAATGCTGCTTTAATAGGGATTACATTAAATCTGTAGATTGCTTTGGATAATATGGACATTTTAACAATGTTGATTCTTCCCAGCCATGAGCACGGTATGTTTTTCCATTTGTTAACATCTTCAGCCAATTCTTTTCTCAGAGTTTCATAGTTCTCTTTATAGCAATCTTTGACACCCTTCGTTTGGTAAATTCCCAGGTATTTCATCTTCTTTGGCACTACTATAAAAGGAATAGAGTCCTCGACTATATTTTCAGTGTGTCTATTGTTGGCATATATAAAGCTACTGATTTATAAGTATTGATTTTGTATCCTGAGACGCTGCTGTATTCTTTGTCACTTCTAAGAGTTTTGAAATTGAGTCCCTGGGATTTTCCATGTACAGGATCATATCATCAGCAAAGAGTGAGAGTTTGATCTCCTCTGACCCTATTTGGATACCCTTGATCTCCTTCTCTTGCCTGATTGCATTGACTGAGACTTCCATTATTATGTTGAATAGCAATGGAGATAGTGGGCATCCTTGCCTCATTCCTGACCTGAGTGGAAATGTTTTCAGTTTTATTCCATTCAGTATGATATTGGCTGTGGGTTTCCTGTAGATGGCCTCTATCGGTTTAGAAATGTCCCTATTTTCTTAAGTGTTCCGACCATGAAAGGATGCTGGATATTATCAAAGGCTTCTTCTGCATCAATTGAGAGAATTATATGGTCTTTGTTTTTTATTTTATCAATGTGATGTATTATATTTGTAGATTTGTATATGTTGAACCAACCGTGTAATCTTGGAATAAAACCAACTTTTTTAAGGTGTATACATTTTTGATGTGTTGTTCAATTCTGTTTGCTAAGATTTTATTAAATATTTTTGCATTGTTATTGATTAATGATATCAGTCTATAATTTTCTTTCTTTGTTGGATCCTTTCCTGGTTTGGGGATCACAGTGATATTTGCTGCATAGAATGTGTTGGGAAGTATTCCTTTTTCCATGCTTTGGAAAAGATTATATAATATAGGTATTAGTTCCTCAGTAAAGGTTTGATAGAATTCAGATGTGAAGCCATCCCATCCCAGGCTTTTCTTTTTGGGGGGGATTTTGTATTGTTGATGCTATTTCAGTGATTGATATAGGTCTATTCAAGATTCCTAATTCTTTCTGGTTGAGTCTAGAAAGGTGGCATGCTACCAGGTATTGGTCCATTTCCTTCAGATTTTCATATTTCTTTTTTTTTTTTTTTTTTGTAGAGACAGAGTCTCACTGTACCGCCCTCGGGTAGAGTGCCGTGGCGTCACACGGCTCACAGCAACCTCTAACTCTTGGGCTTACATGATTCTCTTGCCTCAGTCTCCTGAGCAGCTGGGACTACAGGTGCCGCCACAACGCCTGGCTATTTTTTTGTTGCAGTTTGGCCCGGGCTGGGTTTGAACCCGCCACCCTCGGCATATGGGGCTGGCGCCCTACTCACTGAGCCACAGGCGCCGCCCAGATTTTCATATTTCTGAGAACAGAGTTATTTGTAGTAATCATTGAAAATGTTTTTGAATTTCTGAGGTGTCTTTTGTTATTTTGTTATGATATTAGAGATTTTACTTTTCTGTTTCTGGTTAGGTTGGCCAATTTTATTCATCTTTCAAAAAAACCAACTTTTGTTTTGTTGATTTTCTGAATGATTATTTTGTTTTCAATTTCATTTAATTCTGCCCTAGTTTTCATCATTTGTTTTCTTCTGCTGGGCTTGGAGTTAGAATGTTCTTCCTTTTCCAGTTGTTTGAGATGACCCATTAAGTTATTGGCTTCTTCTGTTTCTGTTTTCTTTTTTTTTTTTTTTTTGTAGAGACAGAGTCTCACTTTACTGCCCTTGGAAGAGTGCCGTGGCATCACACGACTCACAGCAACCTCCAGTTCTTGGGCTTATGTGATTCTCTTGCCTCAGCCTCCCGAGCAGCTATGTTTCTACTTTCTTTCTTTTTTTTTTTTTCTTTGTGGTTTTTGGCCGGGGTTGGGTTTGAACCCGCCACCTCCGGCATATGGGACCGGCGCCCTACTCCTTGAGCCATAGGCGCTGCCCTGTTTCTATTTTCTTGATGAAGGCTTCCAGTGCTATAAATTTGCCTTGAAGAACTAACTTTACAGTATCTCACAGGTTAAAAATAGGTGATTTTTTTGAAAAATTTGGTGATTTCCTTCTTAATCTCATCTTTGACCCACCCAGCTATCATTCAGCCTAAGATTATTTAGGTTCCATGACATTGAGTTTGAAGATTTCTGTTGCTGTGGAGTTCAACTTTTATTCCATGGTGGTCTGAGAAGATACAAGGAATAATTTCTATTCTTTTAAATTTGCTGAAGTTAGACTTGTGTCTTAAGATATGGGAGGATGATCAATGGGCTGATGAGAAGAATGTATATTCAGTTTTATTAGGATCAAATGTTCTGTAGTGGTCTGTTAAGTCCATTTGTTCTAGGGTCAGGTTTAAGTTTAATATTTCTTTGTTTAGTTTGTTCTTGGAGGATCTATCCAAAACTGTCAAAGAGGTGTTAAAATCTCCAACTATTACAGTGCAGGAATGTATCAAGTTATTCATATCCATTAGGGTTTGCTTTATAAATAGAGGAGCATTCTGGTAGAGTGCTTAAATGTTAATTTTCAAACTATCTTCTTGTTGGGTATTTCCCTTGACAAATATGTAGTGATTATCCTTATCTTTCTTTATCTTTGTTAGTTTAAAGCCAATTTTATCTGCAAATAAAATTGCAACCTTTGCTTTTTTCTGATTTCCATTTGCCTATATTATAGATGTCCATCCCTTCACCCTAAGTCTATTTTTGTTCTTTAAGGTAAGATGAGATTCTTGTATGCAGCAGATATCCGGGCTGAGTTTATGTATCCAGTCAGGCAACCTATGCCTCTTTAGAGGACAATTGAGAGAATTGATAAGTTACAACAATTGAGAGAATTGATAAGCATGGTAGTGTTTTGGGTGTCATGTTTTTCGGTGTTTAGTGGACATTTTTCATCTTTTTACCACTGTGGAAGTTGGGTTTTGTTCAAAAATTTCTGAGTGAATAGCCGGGCACTGTGGCGGGCGCCTGTAGTCTCAGCTACTCGGGAGGCTGAGGCAGGAGAATCACTTAAGTCCAGGAGTTGGAGGTTGCTGTGAGCTGTGTGAGGCCACGGCACTCTACCGAGGGGTATAAAGTAAGACTCTGTCTCTACAAAAAAAAAAAAAGTTTCTGAGTGAGTTTACTTTGGTGATACAACATTGTGCTGGTCATTGTGGAGGATGGGTCTGAGCATATCCTGGAGAGCTGGTTTAGTTAACAGCAAATTTCTTCAACATGTCATTAAAGTATTTGATTTCTCCATCACAAATGAAACTCAGTTTAGCTGTATACAGGATCCTGGGCTGGAAGTTGTTTTGTTTTAGGAGATCAAAGGTTGATGACCATCCTGTTCTGGCTTGAAACATTTCAGTTGAGAGATCTGCAGTCATTTTGATATTTCTCCCTTTGTAGGTGATGCTTTTTTTTTTTTTTTTATGTCTGGCTTCTTGCAGAATTGTCTCCTTCATCTTAACTTTGACAGAGTTAATCACACTGTCTAGGAGATGCTTCATTTGGATTGAGTCTTGCTGAAACTGTCTACTATCTGAAGTTCTGTATCTCTTGCAATGTTTGTGAAATTCTCCTCCATAATCTCTTAGAGTAGAGCATTATGTACTTTTAGGACCATCCTCTTCTTTGGGTATTCCTATACGATGAATGTTTGGTCTTTTCGTGTGATCTCACAACTCTCCCAGGGAATGACTGAGAGAGTTTTTGCTCTCCATTTGTCTGTCTCTTTGAGTGTTTGGGAACATTCAAAAGCTTCGTCCCTCCTTTCAGAGATTCTTGTGCCTGGTCAACTCTATTACTGAAGGATACTGCTGTATTTCGGAGCTCTTCAACTTTTTAGTTGCCTTGCGCTCTGCTATCTTTTCTCATTATGTCCATATCTTTTGTGACTTTGTCTTTGAATTCATTAATTTCTTGAGACAACTTTAGAACTACTCTTTGGATTTTAATTTCTAACCTTTCTTCCATTCCATTCTTCTTATTTTTCATCCATATTGTGAATTCTATTTCTGACATTTCAGCCATCTGTGCATGGCATCTTCAGTTGTATCTCCTTTGTCATTCCTTCAGGGGGTTGATCTACTCTTGTTATTCATGTTCCCATTGTTCGTCCATTGGTTCTGCACCATGTTTATTTTCCCCCATTTAGTTAATAGAATTGGTAGAGTGAGATTGAATTGGTGTTTCCAGGTGGTAGAGTTAATCAGCCCTTTACCAAAGCACTAGGCTTTGTAATTGTGATTTATCCCCTACAGCCTTACAAAGGCTCCTTTCAGAGTTTTGGCCGGAGACTTTGAGGACCTACTTGGTGAGATAGTGCAAGCTGTTTTCAAATAAACCAACCTCTACCCTATCCTAAGAAGCCACGGTATTCACCCCACCCCCACTATTCAGTTATTTTCCACTATAGAACTTCAAAGTTCAACCTCAGAGTGTCCCCGGATAGATAGCCCCAGATGCAAGTTCCAATCAAATTGTCTCGGGCAGTTCAAACCCTGGTCAACAGAAAGGGATCCAAGGGTTTCCAAATGCAGATAGAAATCCTCATACAGTTTTGTCTCACAATCCTGAGAGTATGGCACTTGGTCCCTTCTGTTGAGCCCTGAATTGCCTGTCAAAGTCCCAAACTGGGCATCAACACCCCTGGCCCCAGGCACAATCAAAGCTAGGAGTCTGGGACTCTGCCACCAGGCTCAGTTCTCATGGGGCATCCATTCCTCTGCTTGACACCTCAGTTGGAACCAGGGGTCCATGCCCTGCCCAGCAGTTTCAGTCCACACTGGCATCTGCTTCTTTGCTCACTTGCCCAGTTGGAGTCAGGGGACCACACCCCCACCTGCTGGTCTCAGACCACACCCAGCAAGTCTCTGCTCCGTGGCCTGCTTTGAGCCTGAGATCAGACCCACTTGTGGAACTCAGTCCACACTGGGCAATCACTCTCCTGCTTACAGGCACTGTCAGAGCTTGGGGGTTCTGCACCACCTCCGACCGACACAGCCTGAATGAAGGGTCAACACCACCAGTGGCCCAGCAAAGTCATAACCAGGGGGCTGCTACTCCTCCCACTCTCTTTCTTCCCATGCCCTCTTTCTTCCCCACTAGTCACATATTTCATCCTGATGTTCGGCAATCCACACTATGCCCAGATCTCTCATAAAAAGACCAAATACTCTGCGCTTTGCAGGAGGCACCATGCAAGGGGGGGAAGGAGGGAAGGGTAGACTGGGAGTTCGGAGTTGTGTGGGAAAATATTTGTTAATTTTATGACAGGTGGGGTGGTGTCTAGGTTCACAAGTAAAACCTCCCTCAAGAAAGAGACCTGGTGTTTAGTGGCTCTCTCCAGTGTGGTAAAATGAGAGGTCTTTTGTTCCCTGCTCATTTGCAGAAAGCCTGCAGTGGGCCTCCGACTTGGGGGAGAGGTCTCCGTCTTCTAGACGATAGGCTTTGTACCTGTAATGTGTTTTCTTGAATGCTCTTCCTTGGAGTCACAGCTTACTGAACTTCTTTTTTTGGGTCAGCTCCCCACCTTTGGCTTCATAGCATCTGATTCTGTCCAGTTTTACTCCCTCTGGTCAGGAGCCTCTGCTGAGAGTTGCTACTAGTCGGCCATCTTCCCAGAATTCCCCAATAATGAGTATTTCAAATGTTGGGGCAGAGAGATGGTGGGTGAAACAACTTAGAATTTTGGAAATGTGAATGTAGTTTTGTAATGGCCTTCCAGTGAATTATAAATTATATAATTTGTTATTAATTGTATGAACTATTTTGGCCTGGAATGAAGGCTTTCAATTTTCAGACTGTGTGATTTAATACTAGATGGATGGCAACTTCAGGTTTGCTCTTCTTTTATGGTCTCATGTTAATTCAGATGTGAGAGTTGTTGGAAGCTTTCTAGATCAAGCAATTATAGATCAGGGATAATTGGCAAAGGAAATGTACTGATTAGTATCTTGAACCTGAATGTTATTGTGTGGTATATAGATAAGTTAGCATGCTTTCTTTCAGGTCATTTGCAGTGTCCAGTCCTTCTTTCAAAATTGGATTCAAATGTTTCTGGCCTTGAAAGAGTTTTGTTTTTTTTTGCTAGGACTTAGGGTCTAGTAGTTCTTTACTTGTTGATGGAGAAACTGAATTTGTTTCCTTTAGGAAATTAGATTGAGGTAATGCTAAGCAAAATTACAAAGGATTGATACTGGAATTCTAGTTATTGTTTCACAGTTTGTGATACATCAGAATTGTCCCATTAGCTTATCACTTTAGATTTAACCACTCTATGGCTACTCTTGATTCTGTCTCCTTTTTTCTCTCATATTTGGATTCATCACTATTAGCCTTTTGTATCTTTTGTTTCATTTTTGCTTTTAGCCTTTTATTTTCTATTTGCTCTCAGCTCTAAGCTTACAAACATACTAAACGCTCTTTTTCTTTATTTCCCAGTGTCTCAAAAGAAGTATCTATGTTTGCCATTGCTATGCACTCTTTTTATTTCCCACCGTCTCAAAAGAAGTATCTATGTTTGTCATTGCTACTTCATCACCACAGATTTCTTTCTTAAATCATTTTTTGTCAGCTTCTGTCCTTACTGTTCTCACGGAGCTCTCTAGTGACCAATCCAAATGTCCAAATCCAGTCACCTCCAGTGACCAATCCAAATGTCCAAATTCAGACGCCTTTTCTCATTCTATAACCTCTCCAATATTGGAGACTGTTGACATCTTCTTTGAAACTTTCCTTTGTCATTTCTTTGTATTCTTGGTTCGCTGCATATCTTTTGAACTATTTATTCAACAGGTTGTTATTGAACACTCATGAATCAGGCACTTCATAGGTGTTGAGGATATAGCAATGGATAAAACAGACAGACCCCTGCTCTGGAAGTGCTTATATTTCTGCTACTATCTTTTTCACTACTTCAAATTTCCCTGTTACCTCAGTCATAGGCATTCTTTAACGATCTGTCCTTGCCTACTTTATCATTTGACCTGGGTAGGGTTTCTTTCATCTTCCTATTCTCACGACTCTTGTTTACTGAGGGCACCTGTAGGCATTGTTTCATGTCATTGTAACTTCACATCCAACTTTCTAACCACTCATGCAACATATCCAAATTTCAGCTCCAGGAATATTCTAAATTCAGCACATCTAAGATCAAACTCAGCGCTATACTTCTTCCCACTTAAGCTTTTGCTGTAGCTACTTACCTGGTTTCTTTGCCTCTAGGATTTTCTGTTTCAATCCCTTTTCCTCACTGCTGTAAAATTAAACTATCTGTAACACAAATCATATCTCAAATAATACTACTCATCACCTAAATGAGGGAGAACAAATCACAGAGCAGGCAGGGTACTGAGTATTTTTGAATTTTTTATTGCCCAGAAACTTGCAGAGCATTTGGGCTTTTTAGAAAGACATTCTACCGCAAGAGGGACTTCACCTAACAAATGCAATCAGTGTAACCTGGCTTATTGTACCCTCAAAGAATCCCCAACAATAAAAAAAAAAAAAAGAAAGACATTCTACCTAATAGAAAAGCAGCCAAGTTCACGTACTTGAGTGGCTAAATATTTTAGCAAATATTACTGAAATTAATGGGATAATTGTCTTAAAAATTATCTTTTTGGGCGGTGCCTCTGGCTCAAAGGAGTAGGGCGCCAGCCCTATATACCTGGTGGTGGGTTCAAACCCAGCCCCAGCCAAAAACTACAAAAAAAAATTATCTTTCTTTGGCTTCACACCCATAGCTCAGTGAGTAGGGTGCCGGCCACATCCACTGAGGCTGGCAAGTTTGAGCCCAGCCTGTGCCTGCTAAAGAGCAATAACAACTGCAACTAAAAAAATAGCTGGGCATTGTGGTGGGTGCCTGTAGTCCAGCTACTTGGGAGGCTGAGGCAAGAGTAATCACTTAAGCCCAAGAGTTTGAGGTTGCTGTGACCTGTGACGCCATAGCACTTTACCTAGGGTGACATAGTGAGACTGTCTCCAAAAAAAAAAAAAAAAAATTATCTTTCTTTAGCCCAGTGTTTCTTTCCTTCTTTTTTGAGTTTTTGTCGTTGTTGTTGTTGTTTGTTTGTTTGTTTGTTTTTTGAGACAGAGTCTCGCTTTGTCACCCAGGCTAGAGTGCAGAGGCATTATCACAGTTCACTGCAACCTCAAGCTCCTGGGCTCAAGTGGTTCTCCTGCTTCAGCCTCCTGAGTAGCTTGAGACTATGGGCATGCACTATCTTGCCCATCTAATTTTTCTATTTTTTTGTACAGATGGGTTCTCATTCTTTTTTTTTTTTTTTTGTAGAGACAGAGTCTCACTTTACTGCCCTTAGTAGAGTGCCGTGGCGTCACACGGCTCACAGCAATCTCCAGCTCTTGGGCTTACGTGATTCTCTTGCCTCAGCCTCCCGAGCAGCTGGGACTACAGGCGCCTGCCACAACGTCCGGCTGTTTTTTTTTTGTTGCAGTTTGGCCGGGGCTGGGTTTGAATCCGCCATCCTTGGTATATGGGGCCGGCGCCCTACTCACTGAGCCACAGGAGCCGCCCGGGTTCTCATTCTTACTCAGGCTGGCGCAGTGTTTCCTAATCTGAATGTAAGAATCATCTTCGGTGCAATTAAGACATATGTTTAGGTCCTGCACTCTGGAGATTGATTCAGTGAAACTGGAGTAGACCCTGTCTTAATTCCTATGATAAGTATTATAACAAAAGGCTTTTATAGGTCCTATTGTAGCTATTTACTAAATAATCACAGTTGGAGTCATAAGTTAACTATAGTAGAATAACTCTGGTACCTCTGTAGATTATGATCTATATCATGTCTCATGGATACTTAAGGACATGGGATATTTATTCTTTGAAAAGGTTATGAAATTGCTGCATTGTTTCTTTATGATAGTGAAGCTGTTTAGAAGTTTTCATTCACATAGTTTCTTTATGATAGTGAAGCTGTTTAGAAGTTTTCATTCACATAGCTCAGTGGGTAGGGCACCGGCCACATAAACCCAGGCTGGCGCGTTCAAACCCGCCCTGGGCCAGCTAAATAACAATGACAACTGCAACAAAAAATAGCCAGGCAGTGTGGCAGGTGCCTGTAGTCCCAGCTACTTGGGAGGCTGAGGCAAGAGAATCGCTTGAGCCCAAGAGTTTGAGGTTGTTGTGAGTTATGACACCACGGCACTCTACCGAGGGTGACATATTAAGACACTGTCTCAAAAAAAAAAAAGTTTTCATACCAAACTTATGAAAATATTCCAGATAGTTGAGAGTTACATTTACTTTAGTAATTATTTTATGAAAAGATATTTCTTCCATAATAGGTAAAGTTTGGTATCTCTAGAAGTGTTTGTGTTTAATTGCTTTGAGGATGACATGAGAGAGGCTGTAAGCTCCTGTTTTTTTGAATCCTTTTAATGCCTGAATTAATTATATTTACAAATCGATTATCATAGTCTATGAAGGGATCTGAACATGTAGATCTCTAGGAATTGAGCCTGCACCTCTGACAGTTATTTTTATTGTTGAAACTATTATTAGTAAGTATTGAGAGCCTTAAAAATACTCATTTTACTTAAATTTAGTAATACTCCTTTTAGGTTTCTCTCCTAAGGAAATAATAAAAGATTTGGACAAAGCTTTATGCACAAAGATAATTATCGCAATACTACTTATAATAGTGGTTTTATAATGTCTTCTAAACAGCACTGTTGGGGGTGTGGTATATATATATATATATATATAAATAAGTTTTTAATTAGATTAGTTCTGTTATATTTATATTGGGTTCCTTTCAGCTGTCTCTTGATGGAAATGTTCCATGTCTGAAAATTAAAAATAACCAACATATACAAAATGTTAGAATGATTAGAAATAATATAAATACCTAATAATAGGACAAAGGGTGGTGTGGTCATATAAAATATCACTAAACATCTTTAATAAGAATTTTCAGCAGTACTAGGAATGATGTGAAAGTAAATATTGTGATTTCAACAATTTAAATGATGTGTATGTGTGGAAAAATGTGCTCCCTTACTTGCTTATTGATTGTGGGAGTGAGGATATTGTTTATTTCTGCCTTGTGCTTTTTTATACTTTTTTAGTTTCCTCACTGATTATAGCTATTCTCATAATTAGAAACAATGGGATTACAAACAGTTAATAGTCCTTCATTATAAAGCAATTAAGATGTCAGTTAAAAAACCCAGAACAAACAGAGAAAAAAACCCCAAAGAGAACAATTTCAAAGATGTATATAGAATATGTCCTACGTATTAATAGATAAACTTATTTACTAATGTCTTTCCTTGTCTCTAAAGGGATTTAATGATGTGAAATGCTATACAAAAGTATGAATTAGGAAGAATAAAGGGCAAAAGGAAGACCAAGGAACATAAATAAAATTACTATAAAGCATGAGAAAAAGTTGCTAAATACTTGTTATTGGTAGGCCACAAAAATTAGTTGCCATCATTCTTCTCTTTCTCTTATACCTCATATCCATTTTCTAATCCATTAGCAAGTCTTGTTGGTTCTGTCTCCAAAGCATATACCAGATTTTTTCATTTCTCTTTGTCTCTATTACCACCATTTTAGTCTAATCCAGTATCACTTCAATGTCTAGTAGCCACTAAAGTCTTTCAGCTTTCACTCTTGATTGAAGTACTCTAATGGAAATGCAGGCAATAAAACGTAGCAAAATGTACAAGGAAATACTATAAAATAGTGATTCAGAGAATGGGTTCTGGAGCCAGATTGGGTTTTTGCAAGTTAAAGATGTGTGATTTTTGGCAAATTACTTAACCTGTCTGTGTCTGTCTTTTCTCCTCTATAAAATGAGGCTGATAAAATTCTCAGTTCAAGTTGTATGAACAGAGCAGTAAGTGAGTGAAGGTGCTTGGTATTTAAAATGCTCAATTAAAGTTAGCTGTTATCATTTGGTTATTTATTTTAATAGTGAATGGCAAATTGAACCAAATTAAATGCTTTCTAATAAAAACATTTAAAAATGAAACTAAAAGGAAACTGTCATACCATGTCAAATCATTCATGCTTCATACCAACAGGCAGTGTTTATTATTAAGAAGCAATAGAGGTATTGTCTTTAAAATCAGGATTGAAATGAAGATGCTAACTGTCACATGATTAGTTAATATTATTCCAAACATTTTTGCCTATTAAACTGAAATGGACTTTGCGTGGTGGCTCATGCCTATAATCCTAGTACTTTGGGAGGCCAAGGCAGATGGATTGCTGGAGCTCAGGAGATCGAGACCAGCCTGAGCAACAAAGGGACCCTGTCTCTACTAAAAATAGAAAAACTGCCCAGCCAGGTGTGGCGGCTGACACCTGTAGTCCCAGCTACTCAAGAGGCTGAAGCAAGAGGATTGCTCAAACCCAGGAGTTTGAGGTTGCTGTGAGCTATGATGCCATGACACTCTATCCAGAGCAACAGAGTAAGACTCTGTCTCCCCCCCCCCCAAAAAAAGAAAAATCTAACGGAAACGATCAAAACCACATAATAAGGAAGAGATGAGAATATTGCTGTAGTTGATGTGACTCTTATCTTAAACAAAAGGGACTAATTAAAACTATTACAACAGATTCATAGCATCCAGTTTAAAGGATTAAAAATGAAAAAGAGGGCTCGGCGCCCATAGCACAGTGGTTACAGTGCCAACCACATACACTGAAGTTGTTGAGTTCGAACCCAGCCTGGGCCAGCTAACCAACAATGACAACTGCAACAAAAAATAACTGAGCATTGTGGTGGGTGCCTGTAGTCCCAGCTACTTGGAAAGCTGAGGCAAGAGAATTGCTGAGTCAAGAGTTTGAGGTTCCTGTGAGCTGTGATGGCATATCACTCTACCGAGGATGACAAAGTGAGACTCTGTCTCAAAAAAAAAAAAAAAAAAGTAAAAAAGAGATACTGTTTTCCTAATGGGAATAACAAAAGCATTAGGAGTAAAGTTAGGGAGAGATGTGCCTGAATATCAAGAATCCTATAAAGCTTTTCAGTACCTAAAATAATTGGAATAACTAAGAACTAGTAAATCAGTAAATACTTCTCAATTTTTTTTCCCTACAGAGATTAAATAATTAGCCCAACTTGTTTATTTGCTCACTCACGTCAGAACTTTATATATTGTTTCATTTGAGAAGTATAGTATTTAGTTTTGGAAGCCAGGATTCCAGCTAAAATTTAACTCTGCCAGTACAGAGGATGAATAACGGGGTCACATGGCAACTATGAAATGAGTTGTCTACATATTTGTTGCTTTCAGTTAAAGCAATGACAAGTTATTTATTTATTTACTTTGGGTTACTTTAGGGGGGTTCTTTTTAGCCTTGTGAATAGTCCTTCACATTATATGATATATACGTACACATGAGAATGTATGTATATACTATGTGTATGTATGTGTGTGTGTATAGTGTGCATTTTTAATTTTATTTCATACATTGTAAATGTTAGCTATCCTTCTACAAAGGAACCAAAAACGTGAAGTGTGTGGATACCAATGGAATCTTTAAACTCTTATGATTTGGTTACTGTATTGACATACATGAATTTAATTTGAATTATTTAGTATCTGTCTGGTTTTACTATTCATTTATTTATTTATTTGTTTATTTATTTGAGATAGAGTCTCACTATGTTACCCTCGGTAGAATACCATGACGTCACAGCTCATGGCTCACAGCAACCTCAAACTCTTGGATTCAAGCGATTCTTTTGCCTTAGCCTCCCAAGTAGCTGGGACTACAGGCACCCAGCCCAACGCCCGGCTATTTTTTGTTGCAGTTGTCATTGTTGTGTAGCTGGCCCAGGCTGGGTTCAAACCCTCTAGCCTCGGTGTTTGTGGCTGATGTTGTAACCACTGTGCTATGGGCACCAAGCCACTGCTGTTTATTTTCTGTTTTCTTTAGAAATGAGGTAGAGTCTTTTCGGTTCTTTTTATTAAGGAAAAGATTCTATGAAACTAGCCTCAGCTAAGATTTTAGTCAAACTTGACTGTGTATTTGTTAAATTCAAATTCATTTATGTAGAGAATCATTGAAATACTCATAAGAGAAATGAAAGTATAGAAACTGACTTTTTTGTTCTTTTTACTTCATAGAAAGATTCTCAGTGAGATAATACTCAGAAATCTTTTTTTTTTTTTTTTTTTTGTAGAGACAGAGTCTCACTGTACCGCCCTTGGGTAGAGTGCCGTGGCGTCACACGGCTCACAGCAACCTCTAACTCTTGGGCTTACGCGATTCTCTTGCCTCAGCCTCCCGAGCAGCTGGGACTACAGGTGCCCCCACAGCGCCTGGCTATTTTTTTTTGTTGTTGTTGCAGTTTGGCCGAGGCTGGGTTTGAACCCGCCACCCTCGGCATATGGGGCCGGCACCCTACTCACTGAGCCACAGGCGCTGCCCAATACTCAGAAATCTTAACAGAGGGTATGTTTTTAATGCTTCACTTTCGGAATGTGCTCTTTTGTGAAGCAAATTATAGTTGTGAACAAAATAAGCAATTTTCTCTCAGTTGAATTAAAGACTAACATTTTTTAAGAGGAGATTTTTGTCATTCACCCCTTCCCCCCCCTTTTTTTTTGACACAGAGTCTTGCTTTGTCACCCTTGGTAGAATGCTGTGGTGTCATAGCTCACAACAACCTCAAACTCTTCGGCTCAAGCGATTCTCTTGCCTCAGCCTCCCAAGTAGCTGGGACTACAGGTGCCTGCCACAATGCCTGGCTATTTTTAGAGAAGAGGTCTAGCTCTGGCTCAGGCTGGTCTTGAACCTGTGAGCTCAGGCCATCCACAGGCCTTGGCCTCCAAGAGTGCTGGGATTACAGGCACGCCTGGCTCCTTCCCCTCATTATTTTCCATAACTAACATAATTCATTCCCCAGTTAGCACTGGTTCTATCAATAATTCAGAATATTGTTTCAAGGACATGCCTTATCTTTCATCAGAATAGGCTAATCTATAGAAGGCTTGGTTCATAAATGTATCAAAAGTCACTAATCCCTATTTTGGTCATGAATTTTCTCTGGTAAAGGAGTCTGTTGTTTTTTGTTTGTTTGTTTGTTTGTTTGTTTTTTGTAGAGACAGAGTCTCACTTTATGGCCCTCGGTAGAGTGCCATGGCATCACACAGCTCACAGCAACCTCCAACTCCTGGGCTTAAGCGATTCTCTTGCCTCAGCCTCCCAAGTAGCTGGGACTATAGGTGCCCGCCACAACACCCGGCTATTTTTTGGTTTCAGTTTTTGGCTGGGGCTGGGATTGAACCCGCCACCCTCGGTATATGGGGCCGGCGCCTTACTGACTGAGCCACAGGCGCCACCCTTTTTGTTTGTTTTTAAATAGAGACAAGGTCTCACTATATTGCTCAGGCTGGCCTCCAACTCCTGGCTGTGCTCAGTGATCCTGGTGCCTCAGCCTTCCAAGTAGCTTTGCTGGCTTGAAGTCTGCTAGTTTTGAATTGATATGGATCAAAACTTTAGTGCTACTTTCCCATTCTTCAGTTTGTGCTTGTTTCTCGTTCAATTTCTTATTAATATTCTGTTCAGCCTTTAGGGACCATTTCAAATGTAATTGGCTCAAAGCAGCCTCTCCAGATGCTAGCAGTTAGGTTTGTGTTTTTTGTAGCAAACTTAAAGTTTTCCTTACTAAATCATTATTTGTGTGCTTGTCTTAGCTCCTTTGCCTCTCTTTTACAATCATTATGTTATAACCTCAATCAGGTACAGTCATACAAACAATTACGGTAATTAAAAAAAATTCCTATAGCTTCTAGTGCTATACCTTATAAATATTATGTACCGAATATTTTTCAAGTGGAATTGAACATGTGTTTTATAATTGGAAAGTTCGTTTTATTTTTATCTTTTTATTTTTTCTTTGAGACAGAGTTTCACTTTGTCACCCTTGGTAGAGTGCCATGTTGTCATAGCTCACAGCAACCTCAAACTGTTGGACTCAATGATCCTCTTGCTTCAGCCTCACAAGTTACTGGGACTACAGGTGCACAGATGGATCTTGCTCTTGCTTAGGGTGGTCTGAAACTCCTGAGCTCAGGCAATTCACTGACTCAGCCTCCCAGAATCCTAGGATTATAGGCATGAGCTATACTGCACCTGGCCAAAATGTTCATTTTATGACATTTGAGTATGTTTTTGTTCATGACACATGGGTCTTTAGTTTTTACATGGAAATGGAAGTAGTGATAGAGGGGTGACAAAAGAAATGTGAGCATAGAAATGTCAACTAAACATTTGTTATATATGCCTTGCCTTAATCTTACAATTTAGTTACTTAATGCTTTAGTAATAGTAAGAGCTGCCACAAGGTAGAATGACATTAATTAACTAATTTTATTATATAGATTATGACTGCTTATGAGCCTACCTGGCAAATGAGTGAGAAAATAGTTGTCGTTTTTGCTCCTTACATACTTTTATAAAAATAAAAGTATGAGTTTTTTGAGGTATAATTTAATATAATGATGTACACAGATCTTAAGGGTTCAGTTTGATGAGTTTTGACAATTGTATATACTGTGTGTAATCACCATCCTAAAAAAGATATACGACATTTCGGCGGCGCCTATGGCTCAAAGGGGTAGGGTGCCAGACCCATATGCTGGAGGTGGCAGGTTCAAACCCAGCCCGGGCCAAAAACTGCAAAAAAAAAAAAAAAAGAAGATATAGGACATTTCTATCACCCATATAGTCCCTTGTGCCATGTCCTAGTCACAACACTTTTTAAAAATGCGTTTTTCATAGTTCTAAAATTGGAAAGAAAATAACCACAGTACATGTAGGTAGATACTTTATAAATTACACAGCCTAACTGTGATTAGTTTTGTTTTTTTTTTGTAGAGACAGAGTCTCACTATACTGCCCTCGGGTAGAGTGCCGTGGCATCACACAGCTCACAGCAACCTCTAACTCTTGGGCTTACGCCATTCTCTTGCCTCAGCCTCCCAAGCAGCTGGGACTACAGGCGCCCGCCACAATGCCCGGCTATTTTTTTTTTTGTTGCAGTTTGGCCGGGGCTGGGTTTGAACCCACCACCCTCAGCATATAGGGCCAGCGCCCTACTCACTGAGCCACAGGCGCTGCCCGTGATTAGTTTTTTTTTAATGTATATTTTACTTCAACTGCTGGTCAGTGGTTGGGTTTAATGTTATTGCTGAAGTCACTGGATTGGAAATGTTAATGTATATTATAATTTCTTTTGATGATGAATTTGCTTTTTTTTCATTCTGCCTTTGTTTTACTTACCTACAATGGTAAGAAAATTGTTCTTTCAGATCAAATTTGAAGGTTTATGGTTATTTTTCTTGAAACTGAATAAGTAAAAAAAGTTAAGGTAGGAAGGATCAGAGAAAAGAGGTGAAAATCATTTTTTTTTTTTATTTATTTTTTTTTTGTAGAGACAGAGTCTCACTGTACCGCCCTTGGGTAGAGTGCCGTGGCGTCACACGGCTCACAGCAACCTCTAACTCTTGAGCTTATGCGATTCTCTTGCCTCAGCCTCCCGAGCAGCTGGGACTACAGGCACCCGCCACTCATTCCTATTGTGCATAATACTCTCTTTTATTTTATAAAGATAAAGTTTCTAACTAATAATTAAATAGAGGCGTTGTGATTATTGAGGATTTTTATTATCCTTGCTATTCTGTTTCCCATTGCTACAGAAAATTGAAAGTTGTATTTTTATGACTGTAACTAAATGCTGGATGTTGTGCTTTTTAGTTGTGAGCACCTGTTTTCCATGAACTTTATCTGACTCCCTGGCTGGCACGTTCTGTAGTGGAGAGTCCAAGTTTGGGCCACCACTGAGCTTCTCTGTCTTCTGGTCTGAGGCTTCTCATCCCCATGGCCTTAGTCATTGCCAACCACCTGTATCAGTCAGTCTCTTTCCCTCACACATAGGGAAAGGTTGAAGAATTAAAAGCGAGGAAAATTTTTCTTTTATTTTTCAGGAGTTGATATGAGAATGAGATAATTCCTGTAAACATGTAAGATAGGATCACACTAAACACTAAGAATTGGTGGGTTTTATTGTTTTCATCATCATTACTAATATTTGATTAATGACCAATTTTAATTTAATTCAAGTTGGGAAGAGTTTTTAAAAACTAGTGTGAAGAAGATTAATGATTTGAACTTTAGAGAAGAATTAATGTCCTTTAAAACAAGGTAATTTAATTACACCTGCAAGATTCTGTCAACAGAGGATGCTAGAAGCTGTATTCCAAAATTCAGCAAAGTGTTGCTTAGTGTTTCCAAGCTGCGTATATGTGTGAAGGACTTCATTTTTTATCATGAGCACTAGAGGGCAATAGAAGTATTTTGGCTAGAATTCATCCCCATAACCCCCCTCCACCATCTCCTCGAAAGAGAAAAAGAATCTTTTATAAATAATGTCTTCTACAAATTGGAACTAGTGAGGTTGAGGTTGAGATTAATGCTGGAGTAATTAATATTTTTATTTGAAGAATAATGTAGAACAAATTCTTTGTATTTTATAATTTAATAACATTATCACATATATATTTAATTTTATTATTTAGATCTTTTTAAATAAGTAACAGATTCCTATGTAGGAATTTTAAGGATAGGCTGTTAATTTAAGATTTATAAAAGTTCATAAGGTCAAATAAAATTTATTGCTGTGATCATCAGTGTAATTCAAACTTTTAAAAATGCCTATCAGATCTTGTTACTTCCTTGCTCTAAACCTCTAGTTTCTTCTTATCACATTGTTTTTATTTATTTATTTTTTTTTAACATAGCCTTCCTGGTATTTTCTTAGTTATTGTGCTAAGACATTTACATTCCACATTTACTAAGTTTCACATATACCCTTGTAAGATGCACTGCAGGTGTAATCCCAGCAATCTCCCTCCCTCTGCCCCCCTCCCCCCTCCCTTTCTTCCCTTTACCCCTTTCCCCTTCTTATCACATTGTTAAGAAACCCAAGTTTCTTGCCTTGGCCTCTGCATATCTCATTGATTTCATCCCTTCCCACTCTTTGATCTGTTCACTCCTCTCTAGTAACACTGATCTTTCTGATTCTCTTGGAATAACTTGATTCTTTTTCCTACATGGAAACTTTAGTCTTTTCTCTATATAGAATAATACCAACAGTTTCATGTAGTTCCCTTTTTTCATTTGTATCTTTGCTCAAATGTTACCTTTGCTGACTACTTTAAATAAGTTCTCCCATTCCCCCATTTCCATCCTAATTATTTTCCTGTTGTTGCTTTATGGTACTTAATCATTATCTAACATTTTTGTTTATTGGTTTGGTGTCTTTCTTCTCCTAAGAATGTAGGCTCGATGGCTGGGGGCATTGGCTCATGCCTGTAATCCTAGTACTCTGGGAAGCTGAGGTGGGTGGATTGCCTGAGCAAGAGTGAGATCTTGTCTCCAAAAATAGCCAGGTGTTGTGGTGGGCACCTGTAGTCCCAGCTACTTGGGAGGCTGAGGCAAGAGAATCACTTGAGCCAAAGACTTTGAGGTTGCTGTGAGCTATGACAGTAAGGCACTCTCCCAAGGGTGACTAAGTGACAAAAAAAAAACAAAAAGTAAGCTCCATGAGCACAGTCAATTGTCTCTTTTACTATTGTATTCTCAGTGGCTTGACAGATACTTGGCAAGAGTAGGTTTTCAAGAAATACTTGTTCAGTGGATCAATGACCATCTTTGGCTGTGATCCTGGTTATTCTCTTTTCCCTAAACATTTCATTGAATCAAAGCTAGCTTTTGATCTGGTTACAATTGTCTCTTTGAAACTCAGGAGCCAATACTCCACCCTCACCGCTAGTACCATCATAGTTCCCTTGTCAAAAACTGCCTTTTTTTTTAAGCTCTGCATTAAAAAAATGTTGCCAGGTCAACTTTTGTATCCTTTCCAGGGTCCTTTCTGACTCTGAGCAGTGGTTTTTATTTTGTTCAGCAAGCATTTTGTGCATCTGCTATGTCAATGGATAATGCTAGTATGGACTATTTTTTTTTTTTTTTTTAGACAGTCTCATATGTTGCCCTTGATAGAGTGCGCTGGTGTCACAGCTCACAGCAACCTTGAATAAGCGATTCTCTTGCCTCAGCCTCCTCAGTATCCGGGACTACAGGGGCCCACCACAATGCCCAGCTTTTTCTTTGTTGCAGTTGTTGTTTAGCAGGCCCAGGCTGGGCTTGAACCTGCCAGCCTTGGTGTATGTGGCTGGTACTCACTGAGCTACAGGTGCTGAGCCAGGTCTATTTTCTTTATTGTTAATAATTAGGGCATTTTGAGGACAATGGACTAATTTATGCAGATAATAGCAAAGCATATTTTAAGTGCAGTGAAAAAGTCAGAGAAACTTTTAATCTGACTATATGATTGTAGTTTCCTCAGTAAAGTTGTTTTTATATCCAAGAATTCAGCATTAAACTCTGGTAACATCTATCAGTATAATGTATGTACAATCACTTGTAAAATTTTATTTACAGCTGTAAAATTGTATTAAGTTAGTGGAAATATTAAAGAGGTTCTCTACTCTACCCAAAGCAATTGTCAAATGAAGGTCTGGCTGAGTTAGACCATTTCCTAATTGTGAAAGAGAACATTGACAAGAATAAGAAATGAAGCGAATATCATAGGATTAAGAGTCTTTGACAAAATTGAGGAATGGCCTTGAATATTTTTTGCAAAAACACCTCTCTAAATGATAAACCTGTCAAATTCAATTCTTTGAAGTCAAAGATTTCATGTTACCATAAATTTTAGTTGGAAAAATTACCCCGTACTTCCCCAGAAAATAATACCCAATTTATTCTTTGTGGATTCTAACATGTACTATTCTGAGATTTGTAGCAATCATGACTTAAGTTTTGTTAAATATTAAATAAACTTGGACCTAAAAAATTAAATTTCATTTTAAGATTTTTTTCTTTCTTTTTTTTTTTCGTAGAGACAGAGTCTCACTTTATGGCCCTCGGTAGAGTACCGTTGCATCACACAGCTCACAGCAACCTCTAACTCCTGGGCTTAAGCGATTCTCTTGCCTCAGCCTCCTGAGCAGCTGGGACTACAGGCGCCCGCCACAACGCCCGGCTATTTTTTTGTTGCAGCTCAACTGGGGCGGGTTTGATTCCGCCACCCTCGGTATATGGGGCCGGCACCTTACTGACTGAGCCACAGGCACCGCCCCATTTTAAGATATTTTAATCGAACTTTTTTTTTTTTTTTTTTTTGTAGAGACAGAGTCTCACTGTACCGCCCTCGGATAGAGTGCCGTGGCATCACACGGCTCACAGCAACCTCTAACTCTTGGGCTTACGCGATTCTCTTGCCTCAGCCTCCCGAGCAGCTGGGACTACAGGCGCCCGCCACAACGCCCGGCTATTTTTTTGTTGCAGTTTGGTCGGGGCTGGGTTTGAACCCGCCACCCTCGGCATATGGAGCCAGCGCCCTACTCACTGAGCCACAGGCGCCGCCCTTAATCGAACTTTTTAATGCCGCTTTTGTACGAAAATTTGGATCCCCTTTTTCTTTCTTTTGAGACAGGGTCTTGTTCTTTTGCCTGGACTAGAGTGTAGGGTCATCATCATAGCACACTACAGCCTCCAACTCCTGGGCTCAAGCTATCCTTCTGCATTAGCTTTCTGAGTAGCTGGGACTACTTTATGTTAGCTCAGGCTACCATGCCTGGCTAATTTTATTTTTTGTAGAGATGGGATCAGGCTGGTTTTAAACTCCTGGCCTTAAGCAGTTCTCCTGCCTTAGCATCCCAAAGTGCTAGGATTACAGGTGAGAACTATTGTGCCCAGCCTAGATCTTTTTTTTTTTGTTAATAATAATTGAGTACCTCTGTTCTAATCCTGAAAAAATTGTGTCATGTTCTCTTGTATTCTTTATTATTTTTTTGTATTATACTTCCCTTCATAGTCACAATGTACTTGTTTATTTCTCTGAAAATTCATTGTTACCACTCCGCTCCTTAGTACAGTGGTCATAGCACCAGTTAAATACACCAAGGGTGGTGGATTTGAACCCAGCCCTGGCCAGCTAAACAACAATATCTACAACAAAAAATAGCCAGGTGTTGTGGCGGGCCCCTGTGGTCCCAGCTACTCAGGAGGCTGAGGCAAGAGAATCACTTAAGCCCAAGAATTTGAGGTTGCTGCCAGGGGTCCTCAAACTTTTTAAACGGGCCAGTTCACTGTCCCTCAGACCAGTTGGAGGGCTGGACTATAGTTTAAAAAAAAAAAAACTATGAACAAATTCCTGTGCACACTGCACATAATGAAGGACCCAGTAATGCCGTGACGCCATTTTGGGTTTTTGGGCTTTCATCCTCCATTTTAATTTTTAATTTTTATTTATTTTTTGAGACAGAGCCTCAAGCTGTCCCCCTGGGTAGAGTGCTGTGGCATCACAGCTCACAGCAACCTCCAACTCCTGGGCTCAAGCGAGTCTCCCGCCTCTGCCTTCCAAGTAGCTTGGACTACAGGGCCTGCCACAATGCCTGGCTATTTTTTTTTTTTTTTTTTTTTTGTAGAGACAGAGTCTCACTTTATGGCCCTCGGTAGAGTGCCGTGGCCTCACACAGCTCACAGCAACCTCCAACTCCTGGGCTTAAGCGATTCTCTTGCCTCAGCCTCCCGAGTAGCTGGGACTACAGGCACCCGCCACAACGCCCGGCTATTTTTTGGTTGCAGTTTGGTCGGGGCCGGGTTCGAACCCGCCACCCTCGGTATATGGGGCCGGCGCCCTACCGACTGAGCCACAGGCGCCGCCCAATGCCTGGCTATTTTTTGGTTGCAGCCGTCATTGTTGTTTGGCAGGCTCCCGGGCAGGATTCGAACCTGCCAGCTCAGGTGTATGTGGCTGGTGCCTTAGCCGCTTGATCCACAGGCTCTGAGCTCCTCCATTTTTAGAAAACCTGAAAGTTCCTAGTTAGTTTCCTAGTAAACCACACTCCTCCCTATTGGAGTGTGTCACCCTGGCTGTTAAGAGGGGCGGGACCCAGTCAGCTTTAAACTCTAGTATAGGTACAAGAAATAACCAATCCAAGGGCCACACTTTGCTCACCCCATTTTCTCCTCCTCATAAAAACCCAGCGAGAGCCCAGGGCTCTCAGTTGCAGCTGCATCTGGGAGTGCCAACAGCCCAGGCTCAAGCTTGAATAAACGCCCTCGTGTGATTGCATCTGTCTCTGGCTCTCTTGTATGGTCATTGGGAACCCCGAATCTTGGGTGTAACAATATCTTATTTTGAAGTAAAAAAACAAAATGGGAACAAATACAATTACACCACCGCATGTAGCCCGTGGGCCATAGTTTGAGGACCTCTGCAAACTGTGATGCCACAGCACTGTACTGAGGGTGACATAGTGAGACTGTCTCAAAAAAGAAAAGAAAAGAAAATTCATTATTATATATAATACTTTCTCAAAACTGTATTCCTTTTTTTAAAAATTAAAAATCTTTTTTGCAAAGGTGTTTACTACCATCTGTACTTCCTAAAAAGTAATAGAATCCTCCTCTTTTTAATCTATAACTTTCATTTCTCTTTTCCTGTTTCGGTACTTATGTTTTCCTACATAAACATCCCCTCTTTATTGTTTCATGTTTCATTTTACTTTAGAGCTTTAATTTCTGTTTCTTACTTTCAGTTTATTATTATTATCATCATCATTATTATTATTATTAGAGACAGAGTCTTATTTTATCACCCTTAGTAGAGTGCTGTGGTGTCACACAACTCGCAGCAACCTCCAACTTCAGGGCTTAGGCGATTCTCTTGCCTCAGCCTCCCCAGTAGCTGGGACCACAGGCGCCCGCCACAACGCCTGGCTATTTTTTGTTGCAGTTTGGCCGGGGCTGGGTTTGAACCCACCACCCTCAGTATAAGAGGCTGGCGCCCTATTCACTGAGCCACAGGGGAGGCGCTGAGCCACAGGGGAGGCGCTGCCCTCAGTTTATTATTTTTAAAATTTATTTTGGGCTGCTTTATTTATTGATTTAATTTGTTTTCTGCCCTTCTCAAGTAGAAAATATTCTTAAGGACAAGAGTCACATAATTATTTTATGACAAATTCAGCCACAGAAATAGAAACATCAGTTTTTCAGCTTGGTAGATATAAATAGTCCTTGAAAATAAAACAGCTCCCTTGATCGTTCACCCTTTCTATTTACATGTGTAAAAGTGGAAAGTAAAAGATTTGTAGGCGTCAATGTTAAAGAAAGATCCGAGTGCAAGTGGTATAATCATAGCTAACTATAGCCTAGAACTCCTGGTCTCAAGCTATCTTACTGCCTCAGCCTCTTCAGTAGCTAGGATGATAGATGTGTACTATTATGCTTGGCTAATTTTTAAAAAAATTTTTTTGTAGAGAGAGGGTCTTGCTATGCTGGCCAGGCTGTTCTCAAATTCTTATACTTAGTGATCCTCCCAGCTTGGCCTCCCAAAGTGCTGGGATTACAGGTGTGAAACAATGTGCCCAGCCTTGAAAAAGGTTTCTTGTGCTTTTCTTTTCTTTCTTTCTTTTTCTTTTCCTTTCTTACTGTGTTGCTTGGGTGGTGCCTGTGGCTCAAGGAGTAGGGCGCTGGCCCCATATACCAGAGATGGTGGGTTCAAACCCAGCCCCAGTCTTACTGTGTTGCCCTCAGCAAAGTGCTATGGCATCACAGCTCACAGCAACCTCAAACTCTAGAGCTTAAACAGTTCTCTTGCCTCAGCCTCCCAAGTAGCTGGGACTACAGGTGCTTGCCACAGTGCCTGGCTATTTTTTTGTTGCAGTTGTCATTGTTGTTTAGCAGTCCTGGGCCAGGTTCAAACCCACCAGCCCCTGTGTATGTCCTTGACGCCCTAGCTGCTGAGCTATAGGTGCTGCACTTAAAGAAGATTTCTTAATGCTAATCTTATAATCTAAAAAGTGCTTTTAAAATCATGAATATTTACGAACATTGATGTAATTTGTCTTTTAGTGGAATTGGGTGACTATAAAATGTGTATTTGAACACATTTTATAATAGCATATAGACAGGCTCGGCACCTGTGGCTCAAGTGGCTAAGGCACCAGCCACATATACCTGAGCTGGTGGGTTCAAATCTAGCTCCAGGCCCGCCAAACAACAATGAGGGCTGCAACCAAAAAACAGCCGGGCATTGTGGCGGGCGCCTGTTGTCTCAGCTACTTGGGAGGTGGAGGCAGGGGAATAGCTTGAGCCCAGGAGTTGGAGGTTGCTGTGAGCTGTGATGCCACAGCACTCTACCCAGGGCAAAAGCTTGAGGCTCTGTTTCAAAAAAAAAAAAAAAAAGCATATAGACATACAAAAGTAACACCAACAGAGCTGACTTTAAAAATTATCTGTAGACCTTGATCCTTATTTAGAAAGACATTTTGTTCATACTATTTGTTTCTGAGTGTTGGAAGTGAAGCTAATTGTGGATTTGAAATGAGACCAAGACCACCAAGTTGATTCACGTAGCCTACCAGGCAGCTGTTGGATGATAATTTTGCCATTATGCTACTGATCTGGATTGGAATCAGGGAGTCTTTGTTCACTTTTGTATCCCACAGTGCTTTGTCCACTGTAAATCAGGATTAAATGGTTTTTGATTAAATCATGAAGTTAGTGGCATGTTCTTGGTTTTTACTATCATAAAAAATGATACTCCAACAAATCAGGAATTCACTGTTAAGCCACAGTTTTGTATCTGCAGTCCTCTTTTTGAATTATAAGAAAGAAATAGCATGTGCTCAAATCTAGACCCAGACAATAGTCCTGAAATTTAGTGGATACTAACTTTGTGTTTTAATTTTCTAAGCATTTAAGATGAATCAACTCATTTAGTCCCTCTAGTACCCCAGGAAGTGATGGTACTATTATCCCCTTTTGACAGATAAGGAAACTAGTGCTCAGAAGTGCTAAGAAATTCCTTCAAGGCCACCAGTAATAAGTGGAAGAACCAGGTTTCAGATGTAGGGAATCTACTTCAGAATTCATGTGCTTAACCTTTATGCCCATTTCCGTGCTGGTTGTGACCTATCCTGCTTTTCAGGGTCATCTCTTCCTTTTTTCCTATATTTGCCTCATGTCCCAACCCTACAGACTACAAACAGTTTTTGATTGTGACTGTTTTATGCATTCCAACTTGCCTTTTTTTTCTCTCTGAATGCTTTCCAGTACATAGTACAACTCCATTCTCATGGAAGTCTGTTCAAGCAGTAACACCTGTGGGGTACATTGTGGCAGAGCTGCATCTGTCAAGGAAAAAAACCTTTTCATTTTTCAGAATCTAGCCTTTTTGCTTGTGAAAAGAGAGCCTTTTCTCCTTGTGAAAAACTTCTCTGACTCACAAAAGTAGTCAGTGAATACCTCCTTCTCATACTCCTTCTACATTTGTTATATTTCTCTATTTTATATTTTTTATAACAACTTTATTGAGATATAATTTATATATCTTAAAATTCACCATAATGATCAATTCATAAATATGTCCCTGTGTTTTAAAATGATATCCAGATAGGCTGTGATAACTACAAGTCCTGATTGTATCTTATTTGTTTCTCACAGATTTCATACTTGTTTGTGTTTTAAAATACTATTATTAGGTAATCTTTATATCGTTAGTAATGAGTAAATATATTTTGAGTACCTACTCTATATCAGGTGTTGTGTTGAGTATTGATGATACAAGTCAAATGACATAGTGCCTATCCTCATGGATCTTACAGATTAGAGATAACAAACAGAATCTTCTAATTTCTTTAGCAAGAAATGCCCAAGAACAATTTAAAATGTTTGGTTGTAGTGGTAGTAGCTTTAGACATTAGGAAATTATGACAAAGTATATTAATAATATGTTCATTTCATATTTGATGGGATGAATAGAGTGTATAATTGTTAGAGCTATATAATTGGCCTTTCTTATCTGTGGGTTCTGTATCTGTGGATTCAACTAACCATGAATCAAATTGGTCTTTTGGAACTGTGGATTCAAGCAAACAATCAAACAACCCCCCAAAATCCTCAATAAAAATAATACAACAATAAAAAATACTATTCATTTAAAAACCAATGGAGTATAACAACTATTTACATAGTATTTACATTGTAGTAGGTATTATAAATAGTCTATAGGTGATTTAAAGCATATAGGAGGATGTGTATGGCTATATTCAAAAACCCTGCCATTTTATATCTTGAATATCCTTAAATTTTGCAATTGGGGCAGGGCACATTGTTCCTGGAACCAGTCCCCTGTGGATAACAAGGGATGACATATCGTATAATGAATCTAAGAGAATCTTTGCACATTGGCTTTTGAGATGTGTCTAATTTTCACTGTCCTTTTGACAACTGTGAAGCAATTTTTGTGTGTGTAGAAAATTATAGGCTTGGGGCGGCGCCTGTGGCTCAGTCGGTAAGGCGCCGGCCCCATATACCGAGGGTGGTGGGTTCAAACCAGGCCCCGGCTGAACTGCAACCAAAAAATAGCCAGGCGTTGTGGCGGGCGCCTGTAGTCCCAGCTACTCGGGAGGCTGAGGCAAGAGAATCGCTTAAGCCCAGGAGTTGGAGGTTGCTGTGAGCTGTATGATGCCATGGCACTCTACCAAGGGCCATAAAGTGAAACTCTGTCTCTACAAAAAATTAAAAAAAAAAAAAAAAAGAAAATTATAGGCTTGGTGCCTGTGGCTCCAGGGGCTAAGGCGCAAGCCACATACACCTGAGCTGGTGGGTTCGAATCCAGCCCGGGCCCAAATAACAATGATGGCTGCAACCAAAAAATAGCCAGGCGTTGTGGCAGGCACCTGTAGTCCCAGCTATGTCCCAGCTACGTGGAAGGCAGAGGCAGGAGAATTGCTTGAGCCCAGGAGTTGAAGATTGCTGTGAGCTGTGATGCCACAGCACTCTACCCAGGGCAACAGCTTGAGGCTCAGTCTCAAAGGAAAAAAAAAAAAAGAAAGAAAATTATAATATATTGAATCAAATGTAGCTTCTGTTCTTTTGTGTTAGGTTTTAAAAAAAGCTGTAGCAAAGGAGAAGGATAAATCCATGTTATTGCTAAGTATCAGGTAAACTTAACAAAAATCAATTATGACTCAGGCTGCTTTTGCTTTCCAAAATAAATGAATTATCACCAAATTCGACTGATGCTTTGACATTTCTTGTGGTTTAACTCAGTAGAGTTTATGCATTTATAACTAAATATAAAAAACTGCCCATCTGAGTTCAACTGAGTGCCAAGTCCAAAAGCACCAAAACAGTTCACAGGACTGGAAGGATGAGCAGACTGAAGATCAAGAAGGGAAAAAAGAAAAGAAAAAGGAGAAAGAAAAGGGAAAATACTTCATGATGCAGGAATAGTAGAAATGTCCAGGGATGTATTTCAAATCAAGAATGGAACCTCTGCTTGTTGTCAATAGCAGCAGTTGGACCTCACAGTGTGGATTGTGCCTTCACTGGGAAAGTTCTATGATGCCCATCACCATGGTTACGTGAGAGGATATATCTTGGCTCCTCCTGCTGCCACTTGCCATTCAATATGGGAAACCTGAAAAGCCGATTCAAAGCAAACCAATGTTTCTCCTGCCCTTGCTGCCCTTCAATCATCCCACATGTCCTACCCATCCCTCTCTATCCCCATCCTGTTCCCCGGACCCCACTCATGCCACCTCCTTGCCTCTGGTGCCCCCTCGACCTATTTACGTGATCAACCCCTTCTCGTCCATGGTCCTTGCCTGCCCCTGCCACTTCATGTCCCCTTCCTCACCCCCGGTCCCTGCCCACCCTCAATGTTGCACGGCCCCTGCCCAGCCCCCTGTTCCTTCCTGGTCACCCCCATCCCCAGCCCCCTCCCAGCCCTCTGTTCCTACCTGGTCACTCCCCTCCACAGCCCCATCCCAGACCCGTCTTCCTGCCTGGTGGCCCCCATTCACAGCCCCCTCCCAGCCTCTTGATCTTGGCGGGCCATGCCCCACCAGAGCCCTCTCCCAGTCCTGAGCCTCTGCCCACCTGCGATTGTCTTCGGCCCCTGTTCTGGTGGAGATCCAACAGAATTGCCCCAGAGCGACCAGCCAGGCAACTCTTGCCACCTGCACACTGCCCACTTTGCAGGCTGTGTTGGTGGTGGTAGCCCCGTTACAACTCCAGGAAGAACCAGGATGTGGGGCCACCGGTCATTGCCTGGAATGAACTGGCCATGGACTGGAAGCACAGGCAAGGACTTTACTCAGCAGTGTGCCTTTTTCTTGGTTGAAGTGAAAGATACCCCTCAGCAAGATGCATCTTTTTGCTTGGGACCCAACATCATGGGTTTCTGTGGCCTCTGATGCGGCTGAGACAAGAGGCCTATCCCTAGCCCACATGGTCTTCCCCAAGAACTTGTGCCTCCTCCTCTGAGGTATTCTTTCTCCTTGGAAGGTGGACTGCAGGCTAGCATCACTAGGTTGTTTATGTTCTAACCTTATCAATGGCCACCACACCCAGCCATTGATAAGGTTATAACATAAATTTTGAAGGGACAGAAACAGTGTGACTATATAAGATGTAATGGTAGAAAGACTCACCTTAACATTATTTGTTCTCCAGGAATTTGTTTTGGTGTTTCTCTTACCATTAGTGTGAAATTGACTTAAACTCAGCGGTACAAATGCTATGGAGTCATTTCCATTCTCATTCTCATTTTGTCTGTGGCATAGTGAAGAGGGAATGCAGAGCAGTAAAGCAGTGCTGTTGAAAGAGTTAAGGACAAGAACTCTAGGAGCAGATGCGGTGGTGGGTGCATCTTACAAACGTGACAGTGGAGGTGCTGGTATTTCTTCTTTGTTGTTGAGGATTCATTGAGGGTACAGTAAACCAGATTACACTGATGGCATTTGTTAGGTAAAGTCCCTCTTGCAATCGTGTCTTGCCCCCAAAAGGTGTGGCACACACCAAAGCCCTACCCCCTCCCTCCTTCCCTCTGCTTATTCTCCCTTTCCCCCACCCCCACCATGATGTTAATTGTCATTAATTGTCCTCATATCAAAATCAAGTACATAGGGTTCTTGCTTCTCCATTCTTGTGATGCTTTACTAAGAATAATGTCTTCCACTTCCGTTCAAGTTAATACAAAGGATGTAAAGTCACCATTTTTTTGAGGTGCTGGTATTTCATGCAAATCAGTTCTCATTTATCATTGATAGGTCCTTGGAAACTGCAAGTTTAAGCAAAATGACATTCTTTATTCCATAGAAATTAGCCCTTAATTCATCTATGGTAAAATTGCTTTCCTTATAAAGTATATCATTTTGCTTAAAGTCACAGTTGCTTTGAACCTATCAGTGACATTACATAAGGACTTACTACATGTGTGTATATATGCATATACATTATATTTGTAATTTGGTTTAAATAATACTGATGCAGTGTATATGTGTGTGTGTGCGCGCGCGCATGCATACACTGAGTATATACACTGAGACATTGTATCGGGTGTCCATAAAGTTTGGCTGTAATTGCACACAAACTTTATAGACACCCTGTATACTGACGCATTTTATCATAAATACCTATATAGTGCTAAATCTGTATATTTTAAAAACAATTTGTTATTGAATATTTATTTAAACAAGTGAAATAAACATCTGTGATAATAAAGATTTTAAATTTGAAATAGAAAAAAAAACTGCCCATCTGTAAGTTAACTTCTGCTGAAAAATGGACATGGTCCTAAAATGCTACAGGACATAACCCATGTTGAACGAATGCTGCACTGCATATCTAAGATTCTAAAACTTGGTAAAACTTTTCTTAAATCTGAAAACGTTTTACATCTCATCTTAAACAATTTCTAAAACATGTGCTTTTAGGGTAAAATCTGTAGTTATAGGTTTTATTTTTTGTAGAGTTTGGATCTTTCTGTGCCATAGTCATTTTATTTTTTGTAGAGTCTGGTTCTTGCTATGTTGCTCAGGTTGGTCTGGTGCCAGACTTTTGAGTTCATATTCTAGCTGTCACTTACTAGTTGTGCGACCTTGGACAAATATCTTAACTTCCCTTTGCCTCAGTTTTCTTGTCTTTAAAATAGAATGATAATACTGTAGTACCATGTAGTTGTTGTGAGAATTAAACTATTTAATATATAGGTGCCTTAAGTACTGCCTGGTACTGTATGCCCTACAATGTGCTAGCTATTACTGTATTTATTTCCAATAGACAGAAAAGGTAACAGAGGTTCTTCTATAAAGGGATTTTTCATTCTTACCTTTAGTAAGTAGCAGAATCTAGTCTCTTATCCTGCTCTTGCCCTTATCTCTTTAACATAGTATGGTTTTTTTTTTTTGTTTGTTTGTTTTGTAGAGACAGAGTCTCACTTTATAGCCCTCGGTAGAGTGCTGTGGCATCACACAGCTCACAGCAACCTCCAACTCATGGGCTTAAGCGATTCTCTTGCCTCAGCCTCCCGAGTAGCTGGGACTACAGGCGCCCACCACAATGCCCAGCTATTTTTTGGTTGCAGTTCAGCCGGGGCCGGGTTTGAACCTGCCACCCTCAGTATATGGGGCCGGCACCTTACCGACTGAACCACAGGCGCCGCCCCATAGTATGGGTTTTTATTAAGTGACTATTGAATGAATGGTTATAGGAATTAAAAACAAAAAAATCTCATGTTACCTGTCAGTTTTGGAAAATTGAATTGTTAAGTGAGGTCTTTTGGGTTTTTTTGAGTGAGATTTTTGGTAAGTTAAATTGACTTCCAACATTTTCCAGATGAGGGTGGTGCCTGTGGCTCAAGGAGTAGGGCACCAGCCCATATACAGGGTGGCGGGTTCAAGCCTGGCCCTGGCAAAAAACTGCAAAAAAAAAAAGATTTTCTAGATGAATATCTTGGATACATTATGGAGATTATCTTAAGATGCAATGTAAAATGTAGTTCAGGCAATGTACTACGAAGTTGTAGTAGAACTAGTGAGCTTGTGTTGCAATAGAGCAACCTTTGCTTCTTATGCTTTAATGTGCATATATATCTCCTGGGGATCTTGTGAAAAAGCAGATTCTGATTTAGTAAGTTTGGGGAGAGGGCTGAGATTCTGAATTTCTTTTTTTTTTTTTTTGAGACAGGGTCCCACCCTATGCCCCTGAGCAGAGTGCAGTGGGCGTGGTAGCTCACCACAACCTCAGACTCGGGCTGCGGGCACCCCGCTGCCTCAGCCTCCGGAAGCCGCTGGGATTACAGGCGCTCGCCACGGCGCCCGGCTGGGTTTTTCCATTTTTTTCACGAGTCGGGGTCTCACTGTCGCTCAGGCGAGTCTCGAACTCCTGAGCTCAAGTGATTCTCCCTCCTCAGCCTCCCACAGTGCTGGGATTACAGGCGTGAGCCACCGCGCCCGGCGAGATTCTGAATTTCTAACAAGTTCACAGGTCATGTCTGTGCTCCTTTGTGGACCCTGTTTTGAGTAGCAACATGAGTACATTTTTAGCTTTCATGAGAACAGGGGAGATATCAGGGTGAGGTATGTGTTAATCTTTATTTTACTTATAAAATGATGAACCAAATGAACCAATTAAGAAATATTTATTTTATTTATTTTTTTGAGACAGTCTCAATCTGTCACCCTGGGTACAGTGCAGTGGCATCATAACTTACAGCAATCTCCAACTCTTGGGCTCAAGCAATCCTTTTACCTTGTTTTTTCTATTTTTAGTAGAGATGGGGTCTCACTCTTCCTCAGGCTGGTCTTGAACTCCTGGGCTCAAGCTAGCCACCTGCCTTGGCCTTCCTGAGTGCTACGATTACAGGCACCTGTCCAAAATGTTTTTTCTTTTTTTTTGGAGACAGAGCCTGAAGCTGTCGCTGTGGGTAGAGTGCCATGGTATCACATCTCACAGTAATCTCCCACTTCTGGGCTCAAGTGATTCTGCTGCCTCCGCATCCCAAGTAGCTGGGACTACAGGCGCCTGCCACAACGCCCGGCTATTTTTTGGTTGCAGCCATCATTGTCGTTTGGCTGGCCTGGGCTGGATTCGAACCCGCCAGCTCAGATGTATGTGGCTGGCGCCTTAGCTGCTTGAACCACAGGTGCTGAGCTGAAATATTCTTTGTAGACAAAAGACTAAGGACTTGAGGCTTTAAAGAGATAGATAATAGATAATTAGTTCAGTTTATTAGGTTGAATACATGAGCTGTTGCCACTGATAATGTAGAGGTAAGAAAAATGATAAAACTTAGACCCAACAGAGCAGGTGGGATTTTTCTTCTTTTATAGTTGTAAAAGAAAGTCTTCTCCATGGGGTCAGAGTGAGGGCATGGGAAGGAAGAATTACTTTACAAGAGTCCCAGAAAGCCAGGTTACTATGTCTTAGTTCTGTTACAGGCCCTTCTTGTTATTGGCAAGCTCAAGTCTTCTGTCCTTCTGTTCCCACCTGGAATGGTTAAAACTGTGGGTAAGGAGTAAAGGTGAATTCTTAATACAAACATTAATAAATAATAAATGCCAAATAAATATCACTGCAAATGATAGGAGCATTGCTAGGTTCTTTAGAGATTAATATCTAATATCTAGGAACATACCTACTTCTAATTATGTAATAATCTTTTGAAACATTAATTTTATTTAACTTTATCTGGATAATCAATCACAAAATTTTTCATATTTTATTTATTTATTTATGTTAAATCATAACTGTGTATATTGATGCATTTATGGGGTTCAGTGTACTGATTTGATACACAATGTGAAATGCTTACATTGAACTGATTAACACATCTATCTCAATTATATTCTTTTCTTAATAGTTTTGAAATGTACCATTGCATCATACACATTATGAGGTCCCCCCAAATACCCTCTGTCCTCCCACCTCCCCCTTTCCCTCTCTCTCCTCTTCCTTTCTACTTTCTGGACTATAGTTATGTTTTACCATTTGTATGAATGTGTAGGTGATTATATATTGATTTCATAGTAGTATTGAGTACACTGGATATATATTTTTTCATTCTTGAGATACTTTACTAAGAAGAATATGTTCCATCTCCATGCAGGTAAAGATAAAAGATGTGAGTTCAGTCAAATGTTCTAGAAAACTTCCTGAAACAAAAATGTGTGAATGTTGTGAGACGTTGTTGATTTCTGCTACAGGCGGTAGAGAATCATTGAATTTTTTTGCTGAAAAATGACCTAGGAAGAGTAAAATCATTGTAGTGAACAGTGTGGAGAGAAGTGAAAAAGATGGTGGTCAGAAACGTCTTCTCATGACATAGGTTGTGTTCATAGTTTCAGATATGAATGAATTCAAGGTAAATCATGTCATCATAGAAGTCATGGTTTACTTAGTCTCTTTCGCTTTTGTAAATAAAAAAGCTTAGGTTCAATGCCATGAAGTGACTTAGTGAAGGTTGCAAGTGAAGGTAATTGCAGAGTCCTGTTTAGATTCTCGGTCTTTGGACAAAGGAAACAAGTAAGAGCTGAAATACTTATCAAATTATAGAGTGTCAGGAAATGATAAGGCATATATAGTTCACGGTGGTGGTTGAAAATAAATGTATCATTTGGTATAAATTCTGCTGGGTTATTACCTGCCATTGCTGTACAATATGTAGATAAAGATGTTATTTTTGTGTTGATTGATGATGTCATGATCTATTAATTCCTCAGTGGACACTTGGGTTGCTTCTACCCTTCTATTATGAATACTGCTATGAACATGGATGTACAAATATCTTTTCAAGACCCTGCTTTCAGTTTTTTTTGGGTATATTCCTAGAAGTAGAATTGCTGGATCACATAATTCTATTTTTAAGTTTTTGAGGAATTACCATGCTGTTTTCTGTTGCAGTTGCACCATTTTATTTTTCTACCAACAGTACACAGAGATTCCAGTTTTTCCTCATCCTCACATGGTTGTTATTTTCTGTTTATTTAATAGTAAAGTTTTTTTTTTTTTAAATCCTAATAAGTATGAGGTAGTATCTTACTATGGTTTTGCCATAGTAAGACTAATGATTAGTCACGTTGAGCATCTTTTCATGTGTTTATTGGCCATTTGTATGTCTTCTTTGGAGAATTATCTATTCAAGTCCTTTGCCCATTTTTGAATCAGGTTTTTAAAAATTGTTTTAGGAGTTTAAAAAATTACATTTTGGATATCATATATGATTTGCACATACTTTCTCACACAGGTTGCCTTTTCACTGTGTTATATATATTTTTTGATGTACTGAACACCTTGGTGATTTTTTAAAAACTCAAATCTCCATGGCCTAGAGCTTCATTTTCGTTATTTTGGGGATTGTATATAAACTTGTTTTTAACTACCTAACTGGCTTAATTTTTAAAATATATTTATGCAGTCTCACTTTGTCACCCTTGGCAGAGTGCTGTGGTGTCATAGCTCACAGCAACCTCAAATTCTTAGGCTGAAGAGATCTCTTGCCTGAGTTTTTCATGTTTAGTAGAGATGGGGGGGGGTCTCACTCTTGCTAACGTTGGTCTCAGACTCCTAAGGTCAAGTGATCCACCCATCTTGGCCTCCCAGAGTGAGCTACTTTTATTTATTTATTTATTTTTATTGTTGGGGATTCATTGAGGGTACAATAAGCCAGGTTACACTGATTGCATTTTTTAGGTAAAGTCCCTCTTGCAATTGTGTCTTGCCCTCAGAGGGTGTGGCACAAACCAAGGTCCCACCTCCTCCCTCCTTCCCCCTCTCTGCTCTTCTTTTCCCTACACCTCCTTCCTTCTTTCTCTCTCTGCTCTCCCCTTCTCTCACCCCCACCATGACGTTAATTGTCATTAATTGTCCTCATATCAAAATTGAGTACATAGGATTCATGCTTCTCCATTCTTGTGATGCTTTACTAAGAATAATGTCTTCCGCTTCCATCCAGGTTAATATGAAGGATGTAAAGTCTCCATTTTTTTTAATAGCTGAATAGTATTCCATGGTATACATATACCACAGCTTGTTAATCCATTCCTGGGTTGGTGGGCATTTAGGCTGTTTCCACATTTTGGCGATTGTAAATTGAGCTGCAATAAACAGTCTAGTACAAGTGTCCTTATGATAAAAGGATTTCTTTCCTTCTGGGTAGATGCCCAGTAATGGGATTGCAGGATCAAATGGGAGGTCTAGCTTGAGTGCTTTGAGGTTTCTCCATACTTCCTTCCAGAAAGGTTGTACTAGTTTGCAGTCCCACCAGCAGTGTAAAAGTGTTCCCTTCTCTCCACATCCACGCCAGCATCTGCAGTTTTGAGATTTTGTGATGCGGGCCATTCTCGCTGGAGTTACATGGTATCTCAGGGTTGTTTTGATTTGCATTTCTTTAATAGATAGGGAAGATGAACATATTTTCATATGTTTATTAGCCATTCGTCTGTCTTCTTTAGAGAAGGTTCTATTCATGTCTCTTGCCCATTGATATATGGGATTGTTGGCTTTTTTCATGTGGATTAATTTGAGTTCTCTATAAATCCTAATTATCAAGCTTTTGTCTGATTGAAAATATGCAAATATCCTTTCCCATTGTGTAGGTTGTCTGTTTGCTTTGGTTATTGTCTCCTTAGCTGTACAGAAGCTTTTCAGTTTAATGAAGTCCCATTTGTTTATTTTTGTTGTTGTTGCAGTTGCCATGGCAGTCTTCTTCATGAAGTCTTTCCCTAGGCCAATATCTTCCAGTGTTTTTCCTATGCTTTCTTTGAGGATTTTTATTGTTTCATGAGCTACTCCTTAAAAAATTTTTTTGCTAGACTAGGTGTGGTGGCTCACGCCTGTAATTCTTTTACCCTGGGAGGCTGAGGCAAGTGGATTGCTTGAGCTTCGGAGTTTGAGACCAGCCTGAGCAAGAGTGAGACTCTGTCTTTACTAAAAATAGAAAAACTAGCTGCATGTTTTGGTGGGCACATGTAGTTCCAGCAGTGTCTAAGAAATTCAACATAGGAGTAGTTCAGAATTCACTTGCTTGACTTTTAAATTACTTTGGAATCTGTGGTGGGATACTGATATCGCTGAAACAGGTGTGTGTAGCACTTTTAACAGTATGATAAACCCCACAGTAATGTCTTTGTGTAGAAAAACTGCAACTCTCCAACTGTTTATTCTCATTTAGTTTGGTAATGGACTATAGTAACCTTTCATGTTCACATAGTCTAAATCAAAACTGCCTTGATTCCTCTATCATTGCAAACTTTAATCTGATTTCAGTTTGGGATATAATAATTTGATCTTAAAAAGCTTTTAGGTTTTGAATTCTTCAATTATTCCCTGCTTCTCTCTAACCAGGCTGACTTGATGTAATAGCACCTGCTTTTCCTTATGGTCATATTGTACTTAATCTAAAATTTGACAGTAAATTAAAAATTATAATCTAATTCCATCAACAAGGTGGACATTGGGCCATTTATTCATTCCTAAAACTGTGTTGTGTGTTTGCTATATATCAGTTGTTTTGTGTACTTAGGATACACAGATGACAGATATATACATAGTCTTTGAGATGTTTTTATTTTGCAGTTTGTGTAGGGCAGGGAGATAGGTCAAAGATTACAAAGTTTTCTGATAATTTCTGTGATTGAAATAGGGAATAGGACTCTTCTATGCACTCTCATAGAGAGTGCATAGAAGAGTCATTTAACCTATAGTTTGAAATGTTTAGGAGAAGGTCATATCTGAATTGAGTCTTGAAGGAAAAGTAGACATTAGATAGGTAAAGAGGAAGAGAAGCCTGGGAAAAGACTAAGCTGGTATGACCCAATGCGATAGGAATAAGTAGTGGCTATCATTTATTGAACCCTATCATGTGTCGAACTCTGTGTTAGGAGTGCTATTTTATTTTATTTATTTATTTATTTATTTTTGAGACAGTCTCACTATGTCACCTTCCATAGAGTGCCGTGACATCACAGCTCACGGCAACCTCAAACTCTTGGGCTTAAGTGATTCTCTTGCCTCAGCCTCCCAAGCAGCTGGGACTACAGGCTCCCACCACAATGCAGGCTATTTTTTTATTGTAGTTGTTATTGTTGTTTGGCAGGCTTTGGTCAGGTTCTAACCCATCAGCCCGAGTGTATGTGGCTGGCACCCTAGCCGCTGAGCTACAGGCGCCAAGCCAGTGTGTTAGGAGTTTTAAAACACTTACTTCCTAGTAATCTATGGGGTAGATACTATTATCTGTAGTTTGCAAATTAGGAAATGGATAATCATAACCCTCCTGAGGACATGACATGGTCAATGGTGGCAGAGCTAGATTTAAGGACCCTAGCTTTTCTTTTTCTTCCTAGTCTGTTTCGTTCCAGCAAAGGACAGTTTCAAGATGGAGGAGAGAATTAAATAGTTACCATGCTGTTGAAAGGTCAGATATGTAGGTTAAATTCTGAAAAGTGTCCAAAAATTTACTAAGACTTTTCTTATGTGCCAAGAACTGTGCTGGACATTAGGAATAAAATGATAAATGCTAAAGTTGTAGAGATAAACAGTGAAAGAAAGTAGAGACATTGAGTGAAAGTATAGTTGGAAAAAGCTTGATTGCAAAGGAAAAGATAGTGATTGAGCAGTAAAAGTAGGGGAAATCAGCAGTATATTTGGTTTTTGATTTTTAAATATACAAAACATTTTCTTTGTTTATATGCTGCAGAAAAGAAGCCAAAGGAAGAGAAAGAGTGAAGATATAAATGAAGATTCATTACATCCTACTTGTTTAATTGAGTACATTACAAGATGGTTCATGAATTTGCAATAGGCATAGAATTTTAGTATAATTATCCTGCTCTTGAGTAATAGAGTCTTAAGTAAACAATGAAACCTCTTATGTCTGATTTCTGCATCTCTCTTCACTATCCCTCAATTATTCTGTTCATACTCCTGTCTGTCCTAGTATTTGTTATATTGAATTAGAGTCATTGCTGTCTCCTTCTTAGATAATGTGCTTCTTGAGAGGGGGAATGAATAGAGACCATGTGTAATGCCACCTAGCATCTGGTATAATCTCATTTTAATAAATAGTTCCTGAAACAGTGAAACAGCAAATGATTCTGAGTTTCATATTCGTACTATTTATGAACAGCCCTTTTTTGTTTTTTGTTTTTTTAACTTGAAGGGTTGAAAGGTATATATGTGGGTCATTATGGAAGTTTTGAGATATACAAAAGTCCGGAAACATAAACTCCACCCGGGGGAAACAAGTGAAACCCTCTCAGCAACACCGATAAGCCCAGTCAGTAGAAACTTGCACAGGTGAATCAGAAAAGATGTTGACTGTGTTTCTTGAAAGTAAAATAATGGACCATAACACAGTTGTTCTCAAAAATTTTGTAGTGACCCACTATCTACCCTGTGAAGATTTTATTATATTATTAATTAAATACTTAACACTTTCAGATATGCTACAAAAGAGAGCCTTGAACATTTTGAGTCCTGAAAGGACTTACAAAAAAATTTTTTTTTCTTTCGTTCTTTTTTTTTTAATTGTTTGGGGATTCATTGAGGGTACACAGAACCAGGTTACACTGATTGCTTTTGTTAGATAAGGACCCTCTTGTATTTGTGTCCTGCCCCCAAAAGGTGAACCACACCCCTTTCCCTCCCCATCCCCTCCCTCCTTCCCTTTCTCAGCTCTCTCTTTCCCCAAACTTCGTTGTGTACTGGGACCTCCTATCAGAATTGAGTGCATAGGACTCTTATTTCTCCATTCTTGTGATGCTTTACTAAGAATAATGTGTTCCACATCCATCCAGGTTAATACAAAGGATGTAAAGTCTCCATCTTTTTTAGTGGCTGAATATAGTCCATGGTGTACACATACTACAGCTTTTTAATCCATTCCAGGGTTGGTGAGCATTTAAGCTGTTTCCACATTTTGGCGATTGTAAATTGAGCTGCAGTTAAACAGTCTAGTGCAAGTGTCTCTGTGGTAAAAGGATTTTTTTTTTCTTCTGTGTGGATGCCCAGCAATGGGATTGCAGGATCAAATGGGATGTCTAGCTTGAGTTCTTTGAGGGTTCTCCATAGTGCCTTCCAAAAGGTTGTACTAGTTTGCAGTCCCACCAGCAGTCTAAAAGTGTTCCCTTCTCTCCACATCCGTGCCAGCATTTGAAGTTTAGAGACTTTGTGATGAGGGCCATTCTCACTCGGGTTAGACGATATCTCAGGGTGGTTTTGATTTGCATTTCTCTAATAATTAGGGACAATGAGCATTTTTTCATATTTTTGTTAGCCATTGTCTGTCTTCTAGAGAAGGTTCTATTCATCTCTCTTGTCCAGTGATGATTTTACATATAGGTTGTAGTATGTTTAAAAATATATATATATATGTATTTTTTGTAGAGACAGAGTGTCACTTTATCGCCCTCGGTAGAGTGCTGTGGCGTCACACAGCTCACAGCAACCTCCCGACTCCTGGGCTTAGATGATTCTCTTGCCTTAGCCTCCCGAGTACCTGGGACTACAGGCGCCCTCCACAATGCCCGGCTATTTTTTTTTGTTGTTGTTGTTGCAGTTTGGCTGGGGCCAGGCTTGACCCTGCCACCCTCGATATATAGGGCTGGTGCCCTACCCACTGAACCACAGGCGCCGCCCTAAAAATATTTTTGATACCGAATTATGATAAGTGATGTACTAATTACTAATTTCCTTCAGTTTGTGATTATCTGCTCTTTGTGAGATTTTTCTCTAGGTATAGTAAGACAGAAAAATAAAGGATTATATTTTAGTAAGATGGAACCAAATTTTAATGTAAATTATGGTTCTATTTTATTATTTAGTATTGAGAAATAGCATTTTGTATGAAATATTTTAAATTTGATCAGCAATCATAATTGTTTTTACAGATTAAAATGCCAGTTGTAACTAATAATGATGATTTAGTTTGTTCTTCTGTGTCTGTTAGATTTTCTTTGATTTTTATAATTCATAATTTGAAAATTACTCTGGAGAACTTTTATGGTTTATTCACCTTAAATATCCAAGTATACTTAATTTAAAATATATAGGTATATATGGAGAATGTTTTAACTTTATTCTAGATTTTATAGAGTTTTGATACTCTTTCTGGATTTCCATCAGCTGTGATTTAAAGGAAAAACATGGTTTTGTATGAACCATGAAAATGATCAATCATCAATGGAATCTGCCTGAGATATCATTCAGAGGCAGGAAAGCAGAAGTGGGCCAATCAAATGATTAGAAAAATAAAATTTATTCTTGTCAATATCCACTGAATTCAAACTATTCAGTAAAATGATTACCCTTAGACTATCAGCTCAGTTAGAGCAGAGTTTTGCAGATATATTGTGTTCCAGTAAAGTAGATTTTTAAGATACTGAGTTTTTCCCTTTCTGATCCCTTTGTGAGTCAGCACTAGCAATTTAGCATCTATCTTTTCCTCCTTACTCTGTCTCTTCCTGGAATCTAGACTACAAAATAGAGAATTCAATTTATTAAAAAAAAAAAAAAAAAAGGAAAAACAAATTCCTAATTTCTTTTTATGAATTACGTTATAAGCAACTACTGATTTATTTGTATTTTTTGTTTAAAAATTTATTTTAATAATAAGCATCTCATAAAGCCCGAAGAGTTCCTTAGGCTAATCTTTTCAGAGATTTAAAATCAATTTATCATCATCTTAAAGAGATCAATTATAGTGTATTTAAAAGTGCAGGAAAAGAGATGCCTTTTCACTGTTCTGCTGTTTTTTTAAGCTTTGTGTTCAAAAGCCAGTGATACAATTTTCAAAAGCCATATTCTCTTGTGAATGTGGTGTATAGTTCCCCATGAATATATTATTTTACCCACTAATGTTACAGTATTTTCTTGTTCCAGAATCCTGTCCAAAAGATTCCTGATTCCCATGAAATAACACTGAAGCATGGCACTAAAACGGTAAGTTCAAAAAATTTGGTTCTTTTCTTTAAATAGCAGAGCTTTCATGGAAAAGTGAACTAATAATATATACATTTGTATTAAGGCTAATTCACAATGAACTGATGTCATAAAAGTTGTTGACGTTGGGCGGCGCCTGTGGCTCAGTGAGCAGGGCGCTGGCCCCATATACCGAGGGTGGCGGGTTCAAACCCGGCCCCGGCCAAACTGCAACAAAAAAATAGCCGGGGGTTGTGGCAGGCGCCTGTAGTCCCAGCTACTCGGGAGGCTGAGGCAGGAGAATCGCCTAAGCCTAGGAGTTGGAGGTTACTGTGAGCTGTGTGATGCCACGGCACTCTACCAAGGGCGATAAAGTGAAACTCTGTCTGTACCAAAAAAAAAAAAAAAAAGTTGTTGATGTTAAAAAAATAGATTACTTTTTCAAAATAACTGTTGCCTTTCATTTAAAATAGAAACACTTATTGTCATTATTTTCGGCTTTAAAAACTGTATTTTTTGATATTCCTGTATCAAAAGTGGAAGAAAGGAATGAAATTCATACATAGCTTTGTTTTTTTATGGTGTGGGAATATTTCTTATTACCCTTAGTTTTTACTTCCATATCAGTAAAAGGCAGGAGATTATTCATTTATCAGAGGAATGTTTAAATAAGAAATGACCTTTACTTTATGTATATTAGTTTATAGAATGCATCTTTAAATCATTATATTTACTTATATTATTTAAAGATGAATAATGTAAAATATTTGTGATATGAGATGAAATTATTGTATCTTAAAGCATTAAAACGTAGCTGAATGAGTAAAAAATGCGCATGTGAAGTGAAGAAATAAAATGTTATCTTTCCCTTTTCAATGTAACATGTAAAGAAATAAGAAAATATAGCCCATAATGAGAGGGAAAACAAATCTACATACAGCCAGAAATGTTGCAAATTATAGAATTAATAAATAGGGATGTTAAAACACTGTCAATCTTCTCACAAATTTTTTGAATTTCAGAGGACCATGTTACAGAAACCTGTGCATATTAGCACTGTGTCTTTGCTTGGTTCTAATATGCATAAATTTCAGTAACATGACTCAGTGCAAAGCAAAGACTTCCTGTGTTATAAAATCAACTGATGAGATAGTTTAGTTCTAATAACTTACAAGAAAATCAGTTTACCACAAGAATACAGATATCTTTGTAGACACTCAAGTATATTCCATTGATCTTTAAGTCCATTGTAGTGATAGTATCACATTACCCTTTTATTACTGTAACTTTGTAGTAAATTTTGAAATTGGTAGTTTAAATCCTCTGACTTTATTCTACTTTTTCAAAATTGTTTTGGTTATTCTATGTCTTTTGCATTTCCATATGAATTTTAGGATCAAGTTGTTAATTTCTTCAGAAAACCTAGCTGGGATTTTGATAGGGATTGTGTTGTATCCATAGATCAGTTCAGGAAATATTGCCATTTAAATAATATTAAGTCTTCTGATTCATGAAAATAAAGTGTCTTTCCATTTATTTAGATCTTTAATTTTTAAAGCAGTATTTTGTGATTTTCATTGTACAAGTCTTTTTGTTATAACATTTATTTCTTAGTATTTTATTTTTCAGCCATGTAACTACTCTTTATTGAGGATTTTTATAGGCCTTGTGACCTAGATTGGGTATCAGTATATTATTCTTTTTTGATGATATTATAAGTGAAATTGTTTTCTTAGTTTCATATTCATACCGTTTATTAGTGTACAGAAATACAATTGATTTTGGTAGGTTAATCTTTTTTCTTGCTACCTTGTTGAACTAATTTTTGGTTTTAATAGTTTTTTTGTTGGATTTCTAAGGGTTTTTTAATCATACAAGATTATGTCTATGAATGCAGATAGTTTTGCTTCTTCCTTTCTAATATGGATGACTTTTATTTCTATTTTTTTCTTGCACTGGCTAGAAGCTCCTGTATAGAGTTGAATAGAAATGGCAAGAGTACATGTCCTGGTCTTGTTCCTCATGTTCATTTATTTATTATTAAGTATGACGTTAGCTCTTTTACATGAATAGCTTGTATCAGGTTGAGGAAATTCCCTTCCGTTCCTCATTTCTTTTCTTTTTTTTTTTTTTAAATCATGAATAGGTGTTGGATTTTGGTAAATACTTCCTCTGAATCAATCGATAGTATCATGTGTTTTTGTCCTTTAGCCTGTAGGTATAGTGTATTAAAACAATTGATTTTTCAGATGTTAAGCCCACCTTGTATTTTGCATTTATTCCAGGAATAAATCTCATTTGATAATGGTATATACTCCTTTTTACATATTGCTAGTAAACTGGATTCAGCTTACTAGTATTTTATTTTTTTGAGGCTTTTTATGTTTATATTCATACAGTATACAGGTATAGTTTTCCTTTCTTGGAGTGCCTTTGTCTGGTTTTGGTGTTGGGGTGTTATTGGCCTTGTAGAATGAGTTGGAAAGCATTTCCTCCACCTCTGTTTTCCAGAAGAGTTTGTGAAACATTGATATTAATTCTTCTTCAGATGTTTGGCATAATTTACAATCGAAGCCATCTGGGTTTAGGTTATTCTTTACGGGAAGATTTTTGATTACAAATTCAAGCACTTGTTAAAAAGTGTATTTAGATTTTCTTTTTCTTTGTTAGTAGTTTTGTAATTTTTGTTAAGAATTTAAATATTTTACCTAAGTTATATTCAACTGGCTGCCATGTAGTTCCTAGAAATCTCTTATAATCCTTTTCATTTCAGCAAGGTTAGTAGTGAGTCCCCTTTTTAATTCTCGACTTTGATAATTCTTGCTTGGTCAGTCTAAATAAAGGTTACCTAATCTTTTTGAAAATTCAGGGGCCAACTTTTGGTCTTATTGATTTTTCTTTAATTTAAAAATTTCTCTATTTCACTGCTTTCTCCTCTAATATTTATTATTTTCCTTTTTTCTTTTTTTCTTTTTCTTTCTTTTTTTTTTTTTGCTTGCTTTTGGCTTTGTTTGCTCTTCCTTTGGTAGATTTTAAAGGTAGATGGTAATGTTATTGATTTGAGGTTTTTCTTCCTTTCTGATACAGGTGTTCATGGCCATAATTTCTCTCTAACTTTATCTATCTTTATACATTGCTTGGATAAATTATTTCTGGCAATAGTAAAATGGATGTTTTACTAATTTTTATGTAAGCAAGCCTTGAGCTGTGGTTTTGGAAACACTTAAAATTAAAAAAAATTTTAAATATTTTGCTTAAGAATTTATAATCACAGGAAAAATTTTCAAGTATCCAGCCATTTATACAGATAATGTGCTATGAGATCAATTGAAGTGCCTTATTATAGATTACTCTAAAGCTTCTTGAAAGGAGAGGATGATGAAAATTAATTCTCATAACATAAAGACCAAAGCTGAAAATGTTTGTGTTGTTTCTCAAGTTGGAACAAGAGACTATCTTTTATGGTATCTGACATTTTGTGTAGTAAACATTAAAATAAAAAGTTTAAAATATTTTATCTCTTGGTCAAAAAGTCTAGACCATCATCCAGAATAATTTGATATCATATATATCATTTGATATATAATTCTTATATAAATTAAAATAATTATTCTTTTCAACTCTATTATAAATTATTGTTTTAGACCAATATTTATATTATATGAATTCTTTTTTATTTCAGTGTGATTAAAATGCAACTGAGAGTTGATTAGACTTTCTGTGTTCTTCAGCTCTTTGGGACATAAAGATTGGGAAGTAGTTTAGCAGATCTTGTGGCTGAACGTACGTTCTTTAACTAGGGGAGAGTATTTTTTACCTCTAAGCCCTGTTTTTCTGTTTTGCTCATTACCTTTCATATCCTTTTGGTGGATGATAAATGATATATACAAGCAACAGTAAACATCTTATACTTTAGAGTGAAAGCCTCATTTTCTAACTTTGCTATAGAACTTGCCATCTGTCTTCTCTTAGGAGAATAGTCAACTTTGTGATTTATTCTGCTGTTCTTTTTTCTTTTTTACTTTTTCCTCCCTCCCCTCCCACCCCACTCTGTCTCTCTCTGGACAGAGTCTTGCCATGTTGCCCAGGATTGCCTTAAACTTCTAGGCTCAAGTGATCCTCTTTCTCAGCCTCCCAAGTACTGCAGGGACATGCCACTGTGTCTGACTTGTTTTGTTTTGTTTTTTGAGACAGAGCCTCAAGCTGTCGCCCTGGGTAGAGTGTGTGGCATCACAGCTCTCAGCAACCTCCAAGTCCTGTGCTCAAGCAATTTTCCTGCCTCTGCCTCCCAAGTAGCTGGGACTACAGGCGCCTGCCACAACGCCTGGCTATTTTTTTATTGCAACCATCGTTGTTTGGCAGGCCAGGGCTGGATTCGAACCCACCAGCTCAGGTGTATGTGGCTGGCGCCTTAGCCGCTTGAGCCACAGGTGCTGAGCCAGACTTGTTCTTTTTTGATATAGGGCAATTTATCTCATATTTGTCAGACTGCACTGCTTGTGTTATGTAAACCTTAAAAATTTTTGGTCTTTTTTCTTTGAAACAACTATTTATTAGAGTTTTTATTTTGTGCCAGGCACTGTGCTAGGCACAGACATGGTCTTTGTCCATATGGGGTTTACACTCTTCATGAGAGAATAAGCGCAGATTAGAGGAACCATCATGAATTTACTGTTCCATATCATGTTATAAAGAGATGAAAACTGGTGGGGTTTTAGCCTTATCAGGCAAAGAAACACCTTTTTAACTGTAACAGGAGAGGAGGATGGCATAAAGAGCATGGAGGCAAGTGAGTTTGTGGTGGTGGTAGCAGAAGTCACTTTTTAGACTTTTATTTTTTATTATTATTTTTTTTTGTAGATACAGAGTTTCATTTTATGGCCCTCGGTAGAGTGCCGTGGCATCACACAGCTCACAGCAACCTCCAACTCCTGGGCTTAAGCGTTTCTCTTGCCTCAGCCTCCCGAGTAGCTGGGACTACAGGCGCCTGCCACAACACCTGGCTATTTTTTGTTGTTGTTGCAGTTCGGCTGGGGCCGGGTTTGAACCTGCCACCCTTGGTATATGGCGCCGGCGCCGCCTTACCGATTGAGCCACAGGTGCTGCCCTCACACTTTTTAGACTTTTAAAACTACTATTCATTTATTTCTATATTTAATTTTTTTAAGTTTTAATATATTATTGTTCAGGCATAAAAATGACTTCGTTTTCATTCGCATGCTTTCTGTAACAACTTTAGAGTTCTTATCTAATTTTAACATATGATAAGTTACTTATTATTTCTATGTAATTCCTTTATATTATGACATATGTGTTTACAGATAGTAATTGAAACGAATCTAAATTATTTTGTCAGTATCTGGTTTAGTTAATGATAAAAATTATGTTAATTACATCTCAAGTCTATCAAGGGAACTGATGTATGGAAATTTCCTTTGTATAAAACCTTAATCCTTTCACTCTATCATATATGTGGTAATCACACTAAATGTTCCCAATGCAGTTCTTTCTGTCTGAGAGGGCAGTAGATCCAAGGACTTCCTGTTTTGACAGAATTTAAATACAGTTCAAGAACAATTAATTTACAAATTGGATATTCCCATATCAATTGAACCTAGGAAAATTCACAGGAAAAGCAAATATCTTAAGGAACTAAATAAGTACTATTATAATGTGATTAGTCCCTCATAAATTTAGCTTTAAAAATAATTGTTTAAAAGAAATATACTGAGTAATTTGGCTCTATGCACCAGATAATAATTTCTGCTTTGTCTGACTTTGTTAAATAGATTTCTTAAAGCTCCCAGTAGCATTACTCATTTTGGTAATTTTAGATTTCTGTGGTCTTCATTCAGATGTAGTTAAATTATGTTAAAAGGTTTCCTCAAGATTGTATATTGAAAAAGCTGAATTATTTATGAGACTTCTATTTATATACTAAAACAATTTAGCATAAGGAATTATAATGATATATCTTCTGAGTACATGTTTGATGAGTTGGGACAAAGCTGTCAAATAGAGTACATTTAACATATTTTCTATTCTTTATTTCAAAAGGAATAATACTCAAAATAGCAAAGGCAAATAACACAGAAAATGCTGTTCATTCCCACTTTTCAGACGTAACAACAGTTGGTGGTTTGTCTTTCCAGTGCCTATAAGGTAGGGGGTGAGGTTAAAGAACAGAAGTGGGTATTATAAACTATAGGTTGTTTTGCTCCAGTTAATTTAATTTTATTTTTTTAATGCCAGGTATCTGCTTTGGGTCTGGATCCCTCAGGTGCCCGTTTGGTGACTGGAGGATATGACTATGATGTTAAATTTTGGGATTTTGCTGGAATGGATGCTTCTTTTAAGGCATTTCGATCTCTTCAGCCCTGTGAATGGTATGTATTCATTTACTTAACATCTTCATATTTGAATTAATACCTTTATACTTGAAGACAGTTCTATTGTCATTTGAATTCTATCTACAGTAATGTATGCCAAAATACATTAAGTTTACATGATTATATACTGCTTTTTTTTATTCAAATGAAAGTTAAGTCAACCTTACATTTCTTTCCTTAAATTTAATAGTTAACCTATCTTTTAAAGGCATTTTCTGTCTTTTGTTATTTTTCAAAAATATTTTAATTTAGTAATATTTACCTTGGCTAGTTTATTTAGAAATATTTACTTTGCCTAGTTTATTTTAAATAATGTGCAATATTATATATGATATGTTAAACCCATATTCAGGTACTGATCTGTGCTGCACTGTTTGGTTTGGTCAGCTAGCATTATATTAGAAAGTGCCTTATGTGTTGTTATCATAAGCCATACTCTTAACTCTTATCTCTATTTTTGACTGTGTCTAATCTTTTACCATATACTTCCTTTTGGTATCATTTTACTTGTTTTTTTCTTTCTTGTCTAATATTTCCTACAGAAGAGCAGAGGCTTGATCATAATTCATAGTGTATCATATTAGGTGGCATGTACTGTCTAGTTATTCTATTAGTGACTAGAAATTAAGATAGATTCTTAGATTAAGCTGCAGATATCTGATTCCTTCATTGTAAAGTTAGTATTTTATATGAGAGATGCAAGAAACCAGATACTCATCATCCTTTTACTTAATGCATCCAATAATACTTCCTACCTGAATCAGTTATCTCAATTATGGTTATAAAGTGGTGATTTTGTTTTTTCTGTTATTTTATTTGCATTTATTTCCTGGCATTCTTCTGAAAGTAGGACGTTTCCTCGTTAACATTCCTTATTAATGTTATTTGGTTACCCTGAAATAGAGTTCCTACTGGAGAGATGGGATAAATGCTTAGTTATCTCTCCTTTATTACTCATTTTCAGCTTAAAGTTTGGTAGTGGTAAATTAGTTGTTTCTATTATTGCAGGGTTTTTTTTTTTTTTTGCTTTATATTTTTTCAGTATCAGTATTTATGATGTTTAAATTTTCACGTGTTTCAGACAATTGCAGTCTTCATTCTTTTTGATATTTAAATTGTCCCAGATTTGGCCATTGGGAGTCCTTGATTGCTATATAATTTTGACATAACTTTATTATAGTCTTTAAAGGCTTGTTTAGTTTCTGGCACCACATGAAGTAGGCTTCCTGGTACATTTCTTGCTGAGTCCTAGAATCAGTACTTCCCTAGGAGCCTTACTTTCTTTTTTGTGGGAATAGTATTTAGAGACCAAATCTGGATGCCAGGCGTGCTCACTGATGTTGGGATATTATTGCTTCTTCACCTTTGCAATGGAAAAAGGTAGAAAATATAGATACTTATGCTTGCATGCATTTGTTTGCCTGTGTTTAAATGACAAAATCACATTGATATTTCCATTTCAAAATTTTAGTAAACTAGTTATCTTAGAATATTTTTTTTAATTAGATCATAACTACATACATTACTGCATTTATGGGGTACAATGTGTTGATTTTACATATAATTTGGAATGCTTACATCAAACTGGTTAACATATCATTCACTTTACTTATTTAATTGTTGTGTTTAGACATAAATACTCTACTATTAATATATTGGACATGTATGCTTTCAATATGCATAGTAGGTGAGGTCCCATCGATTACCCTCCCTCCATCTGTCCCCCCTTATATAATTATTTAATATTTGATAAATATTATTAAATATTATATAATAATAAATATCTTAGAATATTATTTGTTTGCTTGTTTATTTATTTAGAGAGTTGCTGTTGCCTAGTCTAGAATGCCATGCGCTTAGCCTAGCTCACAACAACCTCAAACTTCCAGCCTCCCAAATAGCTTGGAAAAATAGGGTTTTGCTTTGTCCAGGCTGGTTTTGCACTCCTGGGCTCAATCAGTCCTCCCACCTCAGCCACCCAGAATGCTGAGATAACAGATATGAGCCACTGTGGTTGGCCATAATGTTTTTTAATTTACAGAAAAGCCACAAAGGTGTAATACAGATTTTATGTACACACATTACTCAGATTTCCTCATAGTTAACAGCTTATATTACCACAGTCTGTTTGTCATAAGAAACCAACGTTAGTCAATTACTATTAATTAATATCCAAAAGTTATTTTGATTTCACTGTTTTTTCCACTAATGATTCCTCTAAGATACCACATTACATTTAGTTCTTAATATTTGTTTTAGTGTCCTCTGTCTGTGATATTTTTTAATCTTTTATTGCTTTTCATGACCTTGACAGTTTTAAGGTACTGATCAGGTAGTTTGTAGAATGTCCTTCAGTTTGGTTTCATCTGATGTTTTTCTAATGGCTAGACTGAGATTCTGGGTCTTCAGGAAGAATATCATAGATATGAAGTTCCCTTCTTGTCACACTATATTGGGGATACATGGCTATCATGTTTTTCTTTCTTGTAAGGTTACTTTTTCTACTCCTTTCCATTTGCCGTTTATTAGAAGTCTGTCACTACCCTTAGGTAGTAAAGCAGAATTTTTTGGTAGTAGAATAGATCATTTATTTAACATAATTTTATGAGAGATTAGTAACTAGAATCCATATTTTATATGGATTCCCCCCCCCCAGGAATTTATTCTTTCTTTTGTTTTTCATATTATCAATTAATTCTGAAAGAGAAACTGAAGATAAAGATTCCTCTTACAAAACAGGAGCCATTATTTATGTGGAAGTTGATAGTGTAAGGAAGCAGAGTTATAAATTTCAGTAATCATATCATTGTCACTGTTTCTTTTTTCTTAGTTAAGAGCTCATTGAGTTTGGATTAATGATAATATAATTTAATTAAATTTTTTATAATTATTAGTGGATTGATGGATTTCCTTATTAATATCATTTTCTAAATTATTAGATATTTACAACTATTAGAGTAAGTTACTTAGAGCCATATGTGGCTTTTCCCCTATAGATTATCATTAATCAGGATCTATTTGATAAGCAAAGTAGAAATCTATCTAGCTACTTTCTTTTCCTCTATTTTGTTATGTTTGTTTACAACTAATCTTTTTATTTTATTTATTTTATTATTTTTATATTTTGGAGGTAGAGTTTCACTCTGTTGCCCTTGGGTAGAGTGCAGTGTTGTCAATAGTTCACAGCAACCTCAAACTCTTGGGCTCAAGTTATCCCTCTTGCCTCAGCCTCCTGAGCAGCAGGGACTACAGGTGCTTGCCATGGCACCCAGCAAATTTTTCTATTTTTAGTAGAATCTCACTCTTGCTCAGGGTGGTCTTGAACTCCTGAGCTCAAGCAATCCACCCACTTTGGCCTCCCAGAGTGCTAGAATTACAAGTGTGAGCCACCATGCTCAGCCTATTTTATTATTTCATTTAATTTTTATAGAACAAAATTTATCGAGGAAGAGAAAAATACGTTTACAGAGTAAAAGCAAGATATAGGCTTGTGGAGCAAGATATTTTCACCATACACAGAGAATGGACCTCTATTGTGAGGGCAAGTAGGCACAGAGGCTGTCTTATTTTTCAGACAAGGTTTCACTGTGTCAACCAGGCAGGAATGCAGTGGTGCAGTCATAGCTCACTGTAACCTTGAACTCTTGGCCTTAAACAGTCCTCCTGGCCAAGGTGTTGGGATTACAGGTGTGAGCCACTATGCCTTGCCTTGATTTATTTCTTTACAAAACTTGTAACTATCAGAAATGATGTGATTTTATTATATTTGTTGACTGTATACTAGCACATACATAATTGGAACTTATCATTCATTAAATAAGTTATGAATACTAGAATCTTTCCATATTTTTTCCAAAAATTTTCTGTTATGTAGAGCAAAGAACTATTTTTGGCAAGATATTCCTATCTTTTTGAAAAGAATGGAAGATTTTTAATCTTAGCTTAAACTCTTATCACTGTAGGGCAAATTAGGAACAGTTTTTGAAATCACTGGCTCTGCACTGTTGGTGATGCATTGAGCTACAGGTTTAAGGTTGATCTGCTTAGCTCTTTTTCAAAACAAAAATGGGACATATATATGTTCTCATGCTAACTGGTTAATGAGTTTTATTAGATCTTGTGATTTCTATTCATTTTATATAAAAAGTGATTGCTACTGAAAAGATTTGCACTTATTCAAATGACATTTGCAGTTATTGGCATTTATTATCAGTTCCTTAATTAAGCTGTTCCGGAGTTCAAAGAAATAAAAACAACAACAACAACAACAACACCTTTCACCTGGTGTTTTGCCTCCTTCAGCCAATCTTAGATTCAGAAATTAAAAAATTTCTATTACTAGATATTAGGATGGATGAGTCAATGCTTTATGCAGTGGGCACGCTACATTGTTTTCTCTGCCAATTTAAATGACCTGGGCCATATTGTCGATGAAGTATTTTTAATCCCTCTTTCTTTTCTGTAGCATACTGATTTATGTAAAAATTTAATTCTACAACTAAGTATTACTAGAGAGTCAATGTGCATATTGAGTAAGAGCATGGGTTCAGAGTTATCTATAGATCTAAATCTGAATTGTCTTGACCAGTTCATTTGCTGTATGACTTTAGACAAGTTATTTAATCACTTGGATCCCTGGCTTCCTTGCTTATAAAATACTATTGGCAATGTCTCTTTCTTAGTATTCTTTCAATAGTGTCTATTTATTAAATGAAATAATGTATGTAAAGTACATGGCACAGTATCTGGCACCTAGTAAAGCACTCAATAAATAGTAACTCATTTAGTATTTATTTAATGTGAAGGAATTTCAGTGTACAGAGTCTGAAGTTATCTTTCCTATCTTTCAAGTATTACTTCCCATTTCTGAATTTTTGTTAGTACTATAGCATTAGATTTTACCTCTGGAAAATCAGACTATTTTACATTGTTATCTATTCTAATTTTATTTTTAGGAATACAGGCTATCCTGTTTTGGCTCTTTGTAATCAATTCTCTTTGTCTCTCTCTGATCCAGTTCTCTGAATCTTTTTTTTTTTTTTGCCACAATTTTTGAAAATCTGTTATGCCAGTGCAATTTATGAATTTTCTACTCTTTTAGTAAACTTTTTAAAAGTCAGATTTATTCAGGTATAATTTACATATGGTGAAATTCATTCCTTTTTTTTTTTTTTTTTTGGCCGGGGCTAGGTTTGAACCCGCCACCTTCGGCATATGGGACTGGCGCCCTACTCCTTGAGCCACAGGTGCCACCCGAAATTCATTCTTTATTAAGTCTATAATTCTGTAAGTTTTGAGAAATTAATACAGTGATAGTCATATTACTCCCACCACAATCAAGTTGTAAAAAGTTTCTATTCTTCCCCGAAGTTCCTTCTAGCCACTTTGCAGTAAGTACCTTCTAGTGACCCAGGCAACCACTGATCTGTTTTTGCTATTGCATCTATCAGCTGTCTTGCCCTCTTTTATTGCTGTGTGGTATTTGTTTTTTTGTTTTTTTTTTTGTAGAGACAGAGTCTCACTTTATGGCCCTCTGTAGAGTGCCGTGGCCTCACACAACTCACAGCAACCTCCAACTCCTGGGCTTAAGCGATTCTCTTGCCTCAGCCTCCCAAGCAGCTGGGTTTTTTTTTTTTTTTTAATTTTTTTGTAGAGACAGAGTCTCACTGTACCGCCCTCGGGTAGAGTGCCATGGTGTCACAGCTCATAGCAACCTCTAACTCTTGGGCTTACGCGATTTTCTTGCCTCAGCCTCCCAAGCAGCTGGGACTACAGGCGCCTGCCACAACGCCCAGCTATTTTTTTGTTGCAGTTTGGCCCGGGCCGGGTTTGAACCCGCCACCGTCAGCATATGGGGCCGGCGCCCTACTCACTGAGCCACAGGCGCCTCTCGTGGTATTTGTTTTTATCACTGTACTACAGTTTGTTTTTCCGTTCACCAGTTGATAGACATTTGGCTTATTTCCAGTTTTTAGATATTACAAATAAAGCTTCTATACATATTCCTGTACACAAAGTCTTTTTTTGTGAACAGGTGTTTTTATACCTTTGGGTAAATACTTAAGCATGAATTGCTGAGTCACATAGTATGTGTGTGGTAACTTTTATAAGCAACTGCCTAACTTTTTCAAAGTGCTTATCCTTTTGCTCTCACATATTGCTACAATAAGTAAGAAGAGTTCTAGTTATTTTACATCCTTAGCTACTGTTGGTATTATCAATATTTTTATTTATTTTTTTTATTGAAACAAATGACAGATTTTATTACATGAGTTAATTTTTATGTCCAAGCACAAGGATAATGAAATATACTTTCTATGCAAAATATTATAAATTTTTTTTTTTTTTTGTAGAGACAGAATCTCACTTTATGGCCCTTGGTAGAGTGCCGTGGCCTCACACAGCTCACAGCAACCTCCAACTCCTCGGCTTAAGGGATTCTCTTGCCTCAGCCTCTCGAGTAGCTGGGACTACAGGCGCCCGCCACAACGCCAGGCTATTTTTTGGTTGCAGTTTGGCTGGGGCCGGGTTTGAACCTGCCACCCTCGGTATATTGGGCTGGCGCCTTACTGACTGAGCCATAGGCGCCGCCTATAAATGTTAAATAACATACAGTGGAAACAATGCAGTGTAGGTTTCCTGGGAAACAGACTCTATAGTAGAAATATACCAGCAGGAAGTTTATTGATTGGGCAAAGCTGTCTAGATGAGGACCAGTGAGAGTGAAAGAATGAAGCAGGACAGACAGAGCAAGAAGTTGAACTCTATTGAAGTCCCGACAAATATCTCAGTTGATCCCTTGAGGAACCTCTGAAGTTGGGACAGCTCCTCAAAGATGTCTGAATTGAGGGAATGGCCAGTCTTTGGATATCTGCCATCCCACAAACATGAATCTTGAATGAGATTAGCCAGGGGCAATTTCCAGAGAAGAACTCAGCAGAGAGCAGCCAACTACCGATAGTCCCAGTAGCTGAGGGAAGGGATGCTTCAGTCTCCAAAAGGGTTGTGAGATACTGGGAAGCACATCATACATTGACTATAGATGATCAAAAAGAACAATATGTAATTCATAATTTACAGCGAAGTTCTGCCTCAATCCCAGATATAGTTAATTTAAAGTTATGAAAAGAACCTGGATTCTTTTACCCTCAATGAATCCTCAACAATTAAAAAAAAAAAAATAAAGTCATGAAAAGGTAAAATTCTAGGGTGGTGCCTGTGGCTCAAAGGAGAAAGGCGCTGGCCCCAAATGCCACAGGTGGCGGGTTCAAACCCAGCCCCAACCAAAAACTGCAAAAAAAAAAAAAAAAGAAAAGGTAAAATTCTAGCAAGAAAACAAAGAAACCACCTGAAATGCCAGCTATTGGAATTATGGAAACTTTGATAGTAAGAGAGAAGAAACAAAGCCCCCCAAAAAGGCCTCTCAATAGTGAGGAGAATTATTTCCGGGGATACTAATTTTTTTTTTTTTCTAAAGTCTCCAAAAATAGACAACTAGTATTTATAAATAAAAATAGAAAATAAATCAAAAAACAGATCATTCCAAATCTATATAGACAATAGAAAAAGAAAAAATACTTCAAATTCATTCTACTTCATCTGGATATACCTGATATTAAAATTGGAAAAAATATATTATTATAAAGGGAAATTACAAACATATTTTACTTATAAATGAGGATGCAATGTCCTAAACAACATATAAACAAGTCAAATTAAAAATTATTGTTCAAATAATGTACTTTGGTCAAAATTAAATCCAGTTTATGTGAGAATTAGTCACTATTTTCTTTTCTTTTTATTTTCTTTCTTTTCCTTTCCCCCACCCCTCTCCCTCTTTGTCTCTCTCTCTGCTCTCCCCTTCCCCCACCCCGTACCGTGTCATTAATTGTCCTCATATCAAAGCTGAATACATAGGATTCATACTTCTCCATTCCTGTGATGTTTCATTAAGAATAATGTGTTCCACCTCCATCCAGGTTAATACAAATGCTGCAAACTCTCCATTTTTTTTTAAAGGCTGAATAGTATTCCGTGGTATACGTATACAATACCACAGCTTGCCTATCTGTTCCTGGGTTGAGGGGCATTTAGGGTGTTTCCAAGTTTTGGAGGTTGTAAATTGGGCTGTGATAAAAAGTCTAGTGTACAAGTGTCTTTATAATAAAAGTTTTTTTTTTCCTTCTGGATAGATGCCCAGTAATGGGATTGCAGGATGAAATGGGAGGTGTAGACTGAATTCTTTGAGGTTTCTCCATACTTCCTTCCAAAAAGGTTGTATTCGTTTGCAATCCCACCAGCAGTGTAAAAGTGTTCCTTTCTCTCCCCATCTGCGCCAGCATCTGCAGTTTTGAGATTTTGTGATATAGGCCATGCTTGCTGGGGTTAGCTGTATCTCAGAGTAATTTTAATTTGCATTTCTCTAATAATTAGGGATGGTGAGCATTTTTTCATGTGTTTGCTAGTCATTTGTCTGTCTTCTTTAGAGAAGGTTCTGTTCATCTCTCTTCCCCATTGATGCATGAGATTGTTTGCTTTTTTTCATGTGGATTAATTTAAGTTCTGTATAGATCCTAGTTATTAAGATTTTGTCTGATTGAAAATATGCAAATATCATTTCCTATTGTGTAGGTCGTCTATTTGCTTTGGTTGTTGTCTCCTTAGCTGTACAGAAGTTTTTCAGTTTAATGAAATCCCATTCATTTATTTTTTTTTGTTGTTGCAATTGCCATGGCAGTCTTCTTCATAGTCTTTCCCCAGGCTGATATCTTCCAGTGTTTTTTCTATGCTTCCTTTGAGGATTTTTATCGTTTCATGCCTTAAATTTAAGTTCTTTATCCATCTTGAATCAATTTTTGTGAGTGCAGAGAGCTGTGGGTCCAGTTTCAGTCTTTTACATGTGGATATCCAGTTCTCCCAGCACTATTTATTGAATAGGGAATTTCCCCCCAGTGTACATTTTTGTTTGGTTTGTCGAAGATTAGGTGATTGTAAGTTATTGGTTTCATTTCCTGGTTTTCTATTCGATTCCAAATGTCTATGTCTCTATTTTTGTGCCAGTACCATGCTGTCTTGACCACTATGGCCTTGTAGTACAGCCTAAAATCTGGTATGGAGATACCTCCAGCTTTGTTTTTATTACCTAAAACTGCCTTAGTAAAAATTGAGAAAAAACCTGTATAGGTTTTTTCTGGTTCTATACAAAATGCAGAATCATTTTTTCTAGGTCTTGAAAATAGGATGTTGGTATTTTAATAGGGAAGACGTTGAATCAGTAGATTGCTCTGGGAAGTATAGACATTTTAAGAACGTTGATTCTTCCATGAACATGGTATGTTCTTCCATTTGTTAAAGTTCTCTGTTATTTCTTTTCTTAGGGTTTCATAATTTCTTTATAGAAGTCCTTGACCTCCTTTGTTAGGTATATTCCTAGGTATTTCATTTTGGGGGGGGCTATAGTGAAGGGAGTTGTGTCATAATTAACCCCTCATCTTGGCTGTTATTGGCGTATACAAAGGCTACTGACTTGTGGACCTTGATTTTATATCTTGAGATATTACTGCATTTTTTGATGACTTCCAGGAGTCTTGTGGTTGAGTCTTTGGGGGGTTTGACCTCCTCTCTTCCGATTTGGATGCCCTTTATTTTCTTATCTTGCCTACTTGTATTGGGTGGAACTTCTAGCACTATGTTGAATCATAATGGTGACAGACGACAACCTTGTCTGGTTCCAGTTCTAAGAGGAAAAGCTTTCAGTTTAACTCCATTCAGTAAAATATTAGCTGTGGGTTTGTATAAGATAGCTTCAATCAGTTTTAAGAAATGTGCCACCTATGCCTAAACTCTTCAGTGTTCTAGATGCTGGATTTTATCAAATGCTTTTTTTGCATCTATTGAGAGGATCATATGGGCTTTGTTTTTGCTTCTGTTGATATGGTAAATAACGTTTATGGATTTACATATATTAAGCCAGCCTTGTACTCCAGGGATGAAATCTACTTGATGTATGACTTTTTTGATGATAAGCTATAATCTGTTGGCTAGGATTTTGTTGAGAATTTTTGCATCTATATTCATTAGCAAAATTGGTCTGAAGTTCTCCTTTTTAGTTGGGTCTTTTCCTGGTTTTGGTTTCAGGGTGATGTTTGTTTCATAAAACATGTTGGGGAAGATTCCTTCCTCCTCAATTTCTTGGAATAATTTCTGCAATAAGGTTTTTGAAGGTTTGATAGAATTCTGGTGTGAAGCCAGCTGGACCAGGGCATTTTTTTGTTGGGATATTTTTTATAGTTTCTTTGATCTCAGTGGTTGAAATTGGTCAGGAGATCTATTTCATCCAGGCTAAGTCTAGGGCATGATTCCAGATATTGATCCACTTTCTTCACATTGTCAAATTTCTGGGCATAAAGTTTCTGGTAGTATTCAGAGATGATCTCTTGTATCTCTGTGGCATCAGTTGTTATTTCCCCTTTATTATTTCTGATTGAGGTTACTAGAGATTTTACTTTTTTATTTCTAGTCTGCCCAAAGGTTTCTTTCTTTATTTTTTCAAAAAAAGAAATTAAAAGATAAATTATAAATAAAACAAATTGTAACACATAATGAAAGCAAGGATTACTGACCACAATATATTTAATTTTTTTTTTTTGGCCGGGGCTGGGTTTGAACTCACCACCTCCGGCATATGGGACCGGCGCCCTACTCCTTGAGCCACAGGTGCGGCCCTAATATATTTAATTTTTATAAGTCAATACAGAAAGATACTTGAAAACTGAAACAAAGGAAATGAGTAAATAGCAGAAAGAAATACAACTGATCAATAAATATGAAATACAATAAACATGAAAAAGGATAATCAACTTTACTAATAAAGACAAAAAGTTAAAATGCCAATGAGGTACTATTTATTACCTCTAAGACTAGAAAAAATTGAAAAGAATATACACTATTCAATGGAGGCAGAAGGCAAGGGTAGGGTTATAATTACCAATCTTTTTTTCTGCATAATAATTTAATAATATCTTATCCACATGTAAACTGTGAACTATGATGACAAGATTTGAAGAAACAAGCACTATCAGGCATTGCTGGTGGGAGTGTAAATTGATATCATCTCAGAGGGTAATTTTTCATTCTTTTTCAAAATACAAACACAGATAGTCTTTGACCCTGTAATCCACTTTTAGGAACTTCTGTGACAGATATACCCACATATGTGGAAATGATCTAGGAGCAAGTTTATTACAGCATTGTATATAATAGTAATAGACATGTTTTCTTGTATTTTATTTTCAGCAAAGAACAACTACAGCCTGAAAATATCTTAATTTACCTTGAATTTCACAGCTGTATTCTTTGTCTTTTGTGTGCTAGAATGGTAGTTGGCAAACTGTGGTCTGAAGGCTAACTGTAGTCCATAGCCTGTTTTTGTATGGCACTTGAACTAAGAATGGTTCTTAAAATTTTAAAGGGCTGCGAAACAATAATAACCTCCCCGCCAAAGAACAAATTAGAACATGAGACACAGATTGTATGTGACCTTCAAAGCTTAGAATATTTGTTACTGGTTCTTCACAGAAAGCTTGCTGACCTTCCTTTAGAAACTCTTCACAACCCCTTACTATTTTGTTCTTCTTGATTGCTCTCCCTGCCTGATAAGAAACAGGCTGAATAGATTCTTTTTACATCTCTTTACTCTCACAAACTTATTAGCTTATAGCTAGTGGAATGTGCTTGTGGTGTGAGGAAATTTTGAGGGAGCAAGCGGGGTATGGAAGTAATCCTTGTAGGGCAATCTCCTGTGTATGTGATGGATGATCTGTTTTCAGGAAAGCTATTCTGTTAAGTTTCTAATTAGTTGTTCTATCTTTGTTTTATCAACTCTATATCAACTCTTGAACATCCTTTTTTGCTGCCCTTCCTAAGGTTTGTGATAACTGTTTCCATAAGGGTAGCTTGACTGTTTTGAGAATGTGCTGCCTGAGGAATTCATATTTTCTGGGATATTTTCACATGAGACTGTTGTACATTTTCTAAGAGCTGTTTTTCTAATCAGTTTGGTGTTTTCCCTTAGAAATTTTTGGATAGCTTTGCTTTTCAGTAGTTCTTTTCATTTCTCCCAAATTTGATATTTTTCCTAGTTATTTCTTTTGGCATTTGGAATAGGGAAGTCTAATGCATTCCTCAAACAGCTATGTTTCCTTAGAAATCTTCTATATTTCTTATTTTTGAGTTCTTAAGAAGACCTGTTATTAATATCATTTTGCACCCTCTCTAGAATCAACCTTATATTGACAAAATATATTTTTAAAATCTTAATGTAAGACTTGAGTATTTTGGTTAATAATAATTAAAATGTGTCAAACATATAGTATCATAGTGGGACCTTGGAAATAAAGAAGTATTAATAATAACTGCCTTGTTTCAGGTATTGTACCTAGGCACCTTTTTTTTTATTTTTAAAGACAGGGTCTCACTCTGTTGCCCCATGCTAGAATGCTGTGGTGTCACATTGTTCGAAGGAACTTCAAACTCTCGGGCTCAAGCAATCCTCTTGCCTCAGCCTCCCAAGTTGCTGGGACTACAGGTGCCCACCACAACACCCAGCTGGTTTTTCTATTTTTAGTAGAGGTGGTATCTTGCTCTTGCTCAGGCTGGCCTCGAACTCCTGAGCTCAAGCAATCCATTACCCTGGCCTCCCAGAGTGCTAGGATTATAGGCATGAGCCACCATATCCTGCTATAGGTGCCTTTTTTTATATATATCATTATTAATCCTTCTTAATAATCCTATAGGATAAGTATATTTCTGATGTTTTTCAGTGGAGGACTCAGCAAAGTTACACAGCTAGAACGTTAACTCTGTGACCCAGAAGCATGTCTGTATTGTACTGCCATCTAGTCTCTTTTAATTTTCTATAACATAAGGAGGCTGAGTCTAGTGAGGCCAAAGGGCTTGTTCATCATCACACAGCTAGTTAGCAGAATGAGGACTTAGATCTCTGGACTCCTGACTGACATTCCAGGGCACTTTTCACTACAGCAGGACACCTTGGCTCTTGAGCCCTAAGTGACAGTCCCAAACAGCTGTGTTTATCTGTTTTGCATGTCCCAGCTTGTTTTGCTAGCCAAGCAAAAACTACTTAAAAGGATCCTCAATCCTCACCTTCCTACTCCCCTTCACTTATACTCATATACTTCTACTTGCCTCATGAGTAACTTCACAGAAAGAATTGTGCAATGTCAGTAAGCCTTCCTTCGGTGTCACAGTTACTCCCTGAGAGAACATTCACTTCCTCATGACTCCAGTTTATGTCAGATTGGTTTTCTCTCTCTTCTCTTTGATCGGAATCTTAGTTGTTTAGGCAGGAATTTCAGGAGCAGATGTTATGGCCCTTGAACAAGCCCTTTAATTCTCCTTAGTACCGTGTCTAACGACTCTTAATCCTGTCCTTTTAACTCTGTGGCTAGCAGATTTAAGAGTGAAGTGGGACAGGAATGGTGAGCTTGGTACTGAACATTTCATTTTTAATGTTGGCAAAGTGGACTGCAGAGAGCACATGGAAAATAATGAAATAGAGGGAAACATTGAAAGTGTTCTCATAGGTGAAAAGCAAAGTGAATAATAGTGTGAGGTCATTGAGATTTTGGGTTTCCCTCCAAATGTAAATAGAGCAATTTGATAGAGCAGTTGGCCAGAGAAATGGAGCCACTGTTTGTACTATCTCTTCTTATTAAATTTTGCAGTTTTTTAAGCTTTTCATTTCCTTTTAAAAACAAAAATGAAACAACAGAAAAAAAAAAGTAGGCACTTAATAATAGTTGATCTGTGATAATTAGTGAAGAAAAAAAATTTTTTTTTGAGACAGAGTCTCAAGCTATCACCCTGGGGTAAACTGCTGTGGCATCATAGCTCACAGCAACCTCCAACTCCTGGACTCAAGCGATTCTCCTGCCTCAGCCTCCCAAGTAGCTGAGACTACAGTCGCCTGTCACAACGCCTAGCTATTTTTTGGTTGTAGCTGTCATTGTTGTTTAGCAGGCCCGGGCTGGATTCGAACCTGCCAGCCCAGGTGTATGTGACTGGTGCCTTAGCTGATCCAGCCACAGGCGCTCAGCCTAGTGAAGAAAATTTTAACACTTTTCCCAAATAGGAGTACCATTAACAAAAATACATCCTGTCAATGAACTAGTTCATTCCATTCATACTTTAGGAACTTTGGTTTAGCAGTCCAAACTTTCTAATCAAAGATCTGATGTGTTTTCTTGTATATAAAAGAACAGGATGGACTAAACAGCCTGTAATTTTCTTTTTCTTCAGTATTTCCCCGAAATTTGATCTGTCAGGTAAGGTCTGATTAGGACAGACAAATAATATGTAATTTGAGTAGGGAAATCTTTGTTTGTTTGTTTGTTTATTTGTTTGGCAGGGGGCAAAATCTTGTTCGTTGTCCTGGCTAAAAAGTGCAGTGGCACCATCATCATAGCTCACTGCAACCTTAAATTTCTGGGTTCAGGTGACCCTCCTGCCTCAGCCTTCTGCATATCTGGAACTACAGATGTGTGCCACCACACTTGACTAATTTTTTTTTCAATTTTAATAGAGTGGATCTTGTTCTCAAACTCCTGATCTCAAGAGATTCTCCTGCTTTGGCCTCCCAGAGTGCTAGGGTTACAGGTGTTAGCCACTGATTGTGCCTGACTGAGCAGGGAAATTTTAATATAAAGAATTGGTAACTGTAACAATGGTTTGAAATAATGAGGTATTAGCTATTAAAAAGTAAAAAGGACTGTAAAGAAAATACGAATAGCAGATCAAAGGAACATCCACTACCCCTGAGGTTGAGATATGCTATTTAAGGAAGAGGTCTCTGAGATTGAGATCCAGACCTTGTCTGAGAGGGCATGGCTTTGACTCACTGAATGAAGAAATTGCTATGGTACTATATGACTTGCCAGAAATCTCTCTCACTAGAGTCACTCTGCTGCAATACTTACTCAGGGAGGTGCTGGGAGAAGCTCCAGGATGCTGCTGATTGCTGTGCATTTCAGGAGCCTGACAGTGGAGAAACACTTTTAATGTTTCCCTTTGTTTCACTGTTTTTCATGTGCTCTCTGTAGTCTGCTTTGCTGGCTGCTGGAGCTGGACAGGAACCTGCCAAGAGGAGCATACAAAATACTAGAAGGAAAACCTCTTCCTCCTGCAGTGTCTTTCCAGCATTGTTTACTGAGAAAATCTAACATCATGCTAACTGGTAAAGGAAAAATACATAAAGGTCCCAAGTCATTTTTGCAGAGCAGGCAGCAAAGGATAAATTTGGAGCAAAGAGACAATAAATGGACAACTGGCACATTTGGTTAAACATAATTTTATACCTTATGGACAAACTTAAATGTCAGTTGATAAGAACCTTATGTCTGTCCACATGCATCTTCCTCACATCTCCTTATCTCAGTCTCCTGATTTTTTATAGGGTTTATCTCTCATTTTATGGAGAACTTGTATTTCACCAGTATATGTGAAGTATTTTGCTCACTTGATTTGGTTAAGATGATATCATTTAGACCATGGATCATGATTTCATTTAGATCATGGAATTTCTTTGCATTGTTTAGATGGTTCAGATCCTTTGGAACTGTATTAAAACTTAGGGGTAGGAAAATCAATGCAATCATGGTTCAGTTACATAAATATATGATGCTGTTGGTGGCAATGTTGACTATCAACTGCTTTTTGGTCCTCTTCATTAATAAGGGAGAAAAATATACTTTACCAGGTCAATGACTGCATACCATTTACCTGAGAGAAACAAATAGCTCTGTCTTTATTTGCTGCCACAGAGACTCTCCTTGGCTTTCACATTATAGTCTTTAGTTGATGATTTATCATTTTCAGTTTTTCATTGTTTTTTTTTTTCTCTTTTGCATTGACTGCTCCTAGCAACAGCTATCCAATTCCTAGTCCTTTTAATTACTTCTCTGTACTTCACAAATGCCTGAAATATTGCACCTGCTGTGCCTTCTCTTTCATCACCAGGTTTTAGCAATTATGATTGCACTGCTACAGCATATTAGGGACTGTGTATTAGCAGTGATGGGATCTTCATTGATTGCCAGAGTGATGGTATTTATACAGCTTCAAAATCCCATCTGGAGTTGACTTCATAGGACCACTTTTGATATCAATTCTCCCATGTCAGGTTTCCCAAAAGCACACTTTGAAATTTTAAGATTCGCATATAGGAAGTTTACTGGGCAGTGCTTCTGGATTCAACTCCTGTGAGAGAGGTTACAAGAAAAACAGCATTAGGAAGGTGGAGAAATTGAATTGGTATATAGTTGGAAAGCAGCAGGTGATCCCATAGAGAGATCTAAAGCTGAAATAACCCTTCCAGAATACTCTGGATTGTAGTGCAGGGCTAACGATTTTATTACACATTAAGCAATTGTTGAATTTGTGGTACTTGGGATGGTATGACCTTGGGTGAGGCAGCTGCAGCTTGGAGAATTCCTTAGAGTTTAGTTAGCTATTAGCCATTAGCAGGCAAAATTGTGGAAGCTGGGAGAATGATTGCTTCAATTCTGAAGGGGGAGATCTGGCTGGTACACCACAGCATTCATTACAGCCACAATAGCAAGATCAGTTTTAGTGCCATGGTGAGGCTAGAGAGAGAATGAGTGCTAGAGAATTAAAGTAGTTGAGGAGGATTGAAAACTTACTCAAACAGCTTAGCTGTGAAGAGAGATAGAGGATAGTCAGTAGAAGTTCCTGAGAAGACTGGGAGAGATGGGATCTGGGATATAGGTAGTATGATTTTCCTGGGGCAGGAAGAGGTTCATTGCTACCATTGTAATTGAAGAGGAGAAGAAAGAGAGGAGTTCAGGTACAGATAAGTTTATACCATTAACCAGGGGAAGTTGAGGCAGTTATCATTTGTTTCTTCTGGGAAAGAGCTAGAAGATTCAACAGTTGAAAGAGGGAGAGATGATTGGTTGAAGGTATAAGATATGTAAAGAAGGTTTTAATAGATTTCAGTGGGAGTGGGGAGAGAAGGCTAACAGAATAGCCAGTGGGTGCTTCGAGCCTATTTGAAGTTGGTGTTCCTAACTTTGTAGAATTTTCAATTGGTGCGCTTCTATAACATTTTTTCCCTGGAAGTTCTTAATCTAGTAAAAGTCTTGACATTATGCTCAGTACCTTACCAGTCAATTTCCTTTTTTTTTTTTTTGTATAGCCATCAGATCAAGTCATTACAGTATAGTAACACAGGAGACATGATTCTTGTTGTATCTGGAAGCTCTCAGGCCAAGGTGATTGACAGAGATGGTTTTGAAGTCATGGAATGTATAAAGGGAGATCAGTATATTGTGGACATGGCCAACACCAAGGTAAGCTTTAACAGAACACTTTAATGAAATTCAATTAATTCAGCACACATTTATTCATAACTTTTGTTTTGTTTGCCATGTAGTAATTTACCCCAAAAGTTAGTGTCTTAAAATAGTAACAGTTTATAACTTATAATTGTATGGATTGATGAGGATATTATTCTGCTTTGTATATATTATTAGCTGGGTTGCAAGGATGGCTGTATAATCCAAAATGGGCTCAGGTGGTTTATAGTTAGCATTCTAGCCCATGGCATCTCTCTCTCTCCCCACTTCTTTCCTACTTCTAACTTCCACCCCTACTCCTCCTTCTCTTTCTCTTGTTCTTTCTCTTTTGCTATACATGTCTAGTTTGGGCCTTTTCACTGAATAGTAGTCTTAGTGGGATGTAATTTCTTGCTTGTTAGTGCCATTGGAAGATAGACATGGAAAGTGTTGATGTCTTAACATCTGGCTTTAGGTCTTACACACCATCATAGGGGCAGCCTATATTTGGGGAGGGGAAGGTAACTCTATCATTTGATGGGTGAATGGCAAGTTCAAATGATAAAACATCATGTGGGATGGGAGACACTGATGCAGCTATCTTTGGAAACACAATCTACCCAGCTACTATGTGCTAGTCCTTATGACAAGAAGCAAAGAGAGAGCTGGGTCCATTGGTACGCACATGTAGTCTCAGCTCCTTTGAGGATTGAAGCAGGAGGATTGTTTGAGCCCAGGAGTTCAAGGCCATAGTGTGCTAGGATCATGCCTCTGAATAGCTACTTCCCTTTATCCTGGACAACATATAGTGACATTTCATGTCTAAGAAAAAAGAAAATAAAAAGGAAAGAGAGTCTCGTCATTTTTTTTTTTAATTATTATTATTATTTTTTATTTTTTTCTGGTTAAAAAAAGCCTTAGTGATATGTAATTCATAAATTCACATAATCACAAAGATCGCTTTTAAAGTGTATAATTCAGTGGTTTTTGGTAGAATTGCTCCTTATTATTAATATTTATGAAATCTGTATTTGTGAATTTGCCCGGTTGCTAGTTTATTTGTAAACCCCCCCAAGTCAGTGTACATGACACTTTCCCAGGTATTTGTAGCAATGTGCAAGTGACATAATATTTGAGTTGCTGAATATGCATATTTTCAGTGGCAGGTGAACAAGACAGTGCTCTGCCTTCTTAGTAGACAAATGTCCTTTGTGTGGTCTATTTAGTGCCATGTTTTTCACATTTTTTGTGCTTTCTGCTGGTGATTTCACTTTTTTTTTAATTTTCTCTATACATACACATGTGTTTATTTGGTTTCCACTTTTTGCCTTCACAGCATTAAAAAGGTTTAAAATTGGAGAAGCATGAATCCTATGTACTCAATTTTGATATGAGAACAATTAATGACAATTATGGTTATGGGGGGGAAACAGAAAGAGGGAAGGAGGGAGGTGGGTGGGGCCTTGGTGTGTGTCACACTTTCTGGGGGCAAGACATGATTGCAAGAGGGACTTTACCTAACAATTGCAATCAGTGTAACCTGGCTTATTGTACCCTCAATGAATCCCCAACAATAAAAAAAAAAAAAGGTTTAAAATTTAGTAACAATAACAATGTTTAAGATAAGGACTAGAAACAAAAACCTTGTAAAGAATGAATGAAGATAAATACATTCAGAAAAGAAATCAGACAATTGCTGCAACAAAATATTGAGCAATATAATAATAGCGCAAAAAAACTAACATTCACATCGTCTGATAAGAGTATGTTTATTGTGGAATGCTTTGACTCTGAAGTTCAGTATGGAGTCATCAGTTAACTTCTTATTTTTTTTTTGCCAAAGTCTCAAAAATTAGACAACTAATATTTATAAATAAAAATAAAAGATAATTTAAAAAAACAGATCATGCCATATCTTATAGACTATATAGAAAAAGAAGAGATACTTCAAAATCATTCTACTTCATCTGGATACACCTGATACTAAAATTGGAAAAATGTATTATTGTAAAGGGAAATTACAAACATATTTCACTTATAAATGAGGATGCAATATCCTAAACAACATATTAACAAGTTGAATTAAAAATTAATGTTCTAGTAATATACTTTGGTCAAAATTAAATCCAATTTATGTGAGAATTAGTCACTATTTTCTTTTTTCTTTTTTTTTTTTTTATTAAATCATAGCTGTGTACATTGATATGATCATGGGGCATCATTCACTAGCTTCACAGACCGTTTACCAAGTTTCACATATACCCTTGTAAGATGCACCTTTTTTTTTTTTTCTTTTCCTTTCCCTCACCTCTCCCTCCTTCTCTGTCTGCTCTCCCCTTCCCCCATCCCCCACTGCATCATTGTTATTAATTGTCCTCATATCAAAGTTGAATAGAAAGGATTCATACTTCTCCATTCCTGTTATGTTTCACTAAGAATAATGTGTTCCACCTCCATCCAGGTTAATACAAATGCTGCAAACTCTCCATTTTCTTAAAGGCTGAATAGTATTCCATGGTATACATATACCACAGCTTGCCTCTCCATTCCTGGCTTGAGGGGCATTTAGGTTGTTTCCACATTTTGGTGATTGTAAATTGAGCTGTGATAAACAGTCTAGTACAAGTGTCTTTATAATAAAAGTTGTTTTTTTTTCCCTTCTGGATAGATGCCCAGTAATAGGATTGCAGAATGAAATGGGAGATCTAGACTGAGTTCTTTGAGGTTTCTCCATACTTCCTTCCAAAAAGGTTGTATTAGTTTGCAGTCCCACCAGCAGTATAAAAGTGTTCCTTTCTCTCCACATTTGCGCCAGCATCTGCAGTTTTGAGATTTTGTGATACAGGCCATTCTCGCTGGGGTTAGCTGATATCTCAGGGTGGTTTTAATTTGCATTTCCCTAATAATTAGGAATGGTGAGTATTTTTTCATGTGTTTGCTAGCCATTCGTCTGTCTTCTTTAGAGAAGGTTCTGTTCTCTCTCTTCTCCATTGATGTATGGGATTGTTGGCTTTTTTCATGTGGATTAATTAAGGTTCTGTATAAATCCTAGTTATTAAGCTTTTGTCTCATTCAAAATATGCAAATATCGTTTCCTATTGGGTAGATTGTCTATTTGTTTTGGCTGTACAGAAGCTTTTCAGTTTAATTAAATGCCATTTGTTTATTATTGCTATTGTTGCTATTGCTATGGCAGTCTTCTTCATAAAGTCTTTCCCCAGGCTGATATCTTCCAGTGTTTTTCCTATGCTTTCTTTCAGGATTTTTATTGTTTTATGTCTTAAATTTAAGTCCTTTATCATCTTGAATCAATTTTTGTGAGTGGAGAGAGATGTGGGTCCAGTTTCAGTCTTTTACATGTGGATATCCAGTTCTCCCAGCACTATTTATTGAATAGGGAGTCTTTCCCTCAGTGTACGTTCTTGTTTGGTTTATTGAAGATTATGTGATTGTAAGATGTTAGTTTCATTTCCTCGTTTTCTATTCAATTCCAAATATCTATGTCTCTATTTTTGTGCCAGTACCATGCTGTCTTGACCACTATGGCCTTGTAGTACAGCCTACAATCTGGTATGGTAATACCCCCAGCTTTGTTTTTATTACTAAGAACTGCCTTAGCTAGGTTAAGGTTTTTTCTGGTTCTATACAAAACACAGAATCATTTTTTCTAAGTCTTGAAAATTGGATGTTGGTATTTTAGTAGGGATGACGTTGAATTGGTAGATTGCTCTGGAAAGTATAGACATTTTAACAATGTTGATTCTTCCCAGCCATGAGCATGGTATGTTCTTCCATTTCATCAGTTTTTTATATAAAGATTTTTAATGGGATAATGATCTTTTAAAATTAACATATATTACATGCCAGTTGATTATAGCCACAGTAATGCTATGCAATTTATGGCTTGAAACAGCAGTTACTTATTTTTGCTAACATGTCTGTTAGGTGACCGTTTTTTGCTAGGCCTGGTTCCAAGCTGCAGATAGAGCCCAGGTCTTTTTCGTGTGTCTTTGTTCCTCCTTGGAAAAATATAAGGACATATTTTTCTTATAGTGACAGCAGAAGGGCATATGCAAAAGAAAGTTATATATTGATTTGTTGACAAAAATGTGACCAGAAGCTTGTAGGAACCTAACCCTGTATTTGCTAATTCAGTGTTCCTGGAAGTTTATAGACCATAATTACCATGAATAATGAGAATCGGCTGTAATCTATTTTAGGTGCTCTGCTAGAGCCATTAGGTTAAATTATTATAGTATGTTTCAAACTGCACTGCGTTGAGTCTTAGTGAAGTGCCTTTCAGCACTGATAGGATTACAATCTCATGTCCTTTCTTTTGTCTATTGTCCTATTGCTTACTGAGTGCCCAGAATATGTTAGGTGATTCAAATATAATGTAAACTAAATTTATATACGCTTATATTGTAATGCTGGCTTACATATTTTTTTCATATATTCCACTATAGTTTCTTTCCCCCTCCTTAAGCTTGTTTCCCTATGTTTTCTACCGAAGATGTTTTGGGTGTGATGGTGGCAAGGAAATAAAAGTAGATTGGGCTTCATATCACCCTCCGTATCTTAAACACATATATTTCTGTTTTTGTCGGTTTTATTTGAAGCTTTTGAGCGTTCGAACCTTTATTTAAATAACAGGTTTGTGAAAATGTTTTGTTTACATACATAGTTTTTATATAGATTGAGTCAAAGTTATACATGTAAGTGTGCCCTTCACCCAGATAGTGCTTTTTAATTAGATTATTTGATTTTTTCAAGTTGTTGTAGCTCCTTAAATATTCTAGTTACTAATCTTGCCAGACAGTAGTTTACAGATATTATCCCTCATCCTATGGGTTGTCTTTTTATTTTGTAGATTGTTTACTTTGCTGTGTAGAAGCTTTTTAGCTTGATGTGATCACATTTGTCCAATTTTGCTGTTATTGCCTGTGCTTTGAGTACATTACTCAAGAAGTCCTTGCTCAGATCCATGTCCTGATGTGTTTGTCCAATGTTTTCTTTATTAGTTTCATAATTTCAGGTCTTAGATTTGATTTTTGTTTATGGTAAGATATATAGTCAATTCTGATTTGATTTTTGTATATGTAAGAGATCTAGTTTCATTTTTCTGCTTCTGGATATTTAGTTTTCCCAGCAACATTTATTGAAGAGAACTGTCCTTTCCCTACTGTGTATTCTTGGGATCTTCGTTGAAGATAATTTCACTATAGATGTATGGATTTATTCCTGGGTTCTCTATTCTATTCCATTGGTCTACGTGTCTGTTTTTTTTTTTTTTTGTAGAGACAGAGTCTCACCTTATCGCCCTCGGTAGAGTGCCGTGGCGTCATACAGCTCATAGCAACCTCCAAATCCTTGGGTTTAGGCGATTCTCTTGACTCAGCCTCCCAAGTAGCTGGGACTACAGGCGCCCGCCGCAACGCCCGGCTATTTTTTGTTGCAGTTTGGCCGGGGCTGGGTTTGAACCTGCCACCCTCGGCATATGGGGCTGGCGCCCTACCCGCTGAGCCACAGGCGCCGCCCTACGTGTCTGTTTTTATTCCAGTATTATGCTATTTTGGTTATTACAGCCCGTAGTATAGTTTGAGGTCAGGTAATGTGACTTGTTCAATTTTGTTCTTTCTGCTCAGGATGGTTTTGGCTCTTCTGGGGCATTTATGGTTCTATATAAATTGTAGGACTTTTTAATTTCTATGAAAAATGTCATTGGTATTTTGATGGGGATAGCAATGAATCTGTAGATTGCGTACTATGGACATTTTAACAAAATTGATTCTTTTAATTCATGCACATAGGATATCTTCCTATTTCTTTGTGTCCTCTTGAACTTCTTCTGTTTTTTTTTTTTTTTGCAGTTTTGGCTGTGTTTGAACCCGCCACCTCTGGTGTATGGGGCTGGTGCCCTACTCCTTTGAGCCACAGGCTCTTCAACTTCTTACAGCAATATTTTATAGTTGTCATCGAAGATATTTTTAACTTCTATGTTTAAGTTTACTGTCAGGTATTTTATTTTATTTATTTTCTTGATTTCTTTTTGAGATTGTTCGCTATTGACAATAGAATTGCTATTGATCTTTGTATGTTGATTTGATTTCTTTCTCTTGTTTGATTGCTCTAACTAGAACTTCCAGTACTATGTTGAATAACAGTGATGAAGGTGGGCTTTCCTTTTCTTGCTGGAAATCTGAAAGGAAAGGTATGCAGGTTTTCTCCATTCAGTATGATATTAGTTCTGGGTCTGTCATACTATGTATATGGCTTTTATTGTGTTGGTAATCATTGTTATTATGTTTGAAGAATTTGACAATTTCTATTTTCATTTCTTTTGAGAAATAATTTCTTCCTTAATCTCTTCCTTGACTCACTGATTACTTAAGAGCATATTGTTTAATTTCCACATATTTGTATAGTTTTCAGTGTTCCAGTATTTGACTTCTAGTTTTATTCCATTGTGGTGAGAGAAAATACTTGATATGTTTTCAATATTTTGAAGTTTTTGAGACTATTTTTGTGGCCTACCATATGGTTTGTCCTTGAGAATGGTCCATGAGCTGGGGAGAAGAATGTGTGTTCTGTAGCTGTTGGATGAAATGTCCTGTCAGTATCTATTATCTCCATTTGGTCTATAACATAGATAAGTCCACTGTTTCCTTGTTGATTTTCTGTATGGATGATGTGGTCAATATTGAAGTGTAGTGTTGTGGTCTCCAGTGATTATTGTCTTGGGGTCTGTCTCTCTCTTCAACTCTGATAGTATTTGCTTTATGTATCTGGAGAATTTTTATATCCTCTTGACGAATTGACCCCTTTATCATATATAGTGAGTGATCTTCTTTGTCTCTTTTTACAGTTTTTGTCTCAAAATCTATTTTATCTGATAGAGGTATATCTACTCCTGCTCTTTTTTGTTTTCAATTTGTATGGGATATCTTTTTCCATGACTTTATTTTCAGTCTGTGTGTCTTTATAGGTGAAGTGCGTTTCTTGCAGACATCTAGTTGTTTATTTTTTTTTTATCCACTCAGCTACTTTTGTATTTCTTTTTTTTTTTAGACAGAGTCTCACTATGTCGTCCTCAGTAAAGTGTTATGGTGTCATTGCTCACAGCAACCTCAAACTCTTGGGCTGAAGCGATTCTCTTGCCACAGCCTCCCAAGTAGTTGTGACTACAGATGCCCGCCACAACACTTGGCCATTTTTTGGTTGTAGTTGTCATTGTTGTTTAGTTGTTCCGGGCCAGATTTGAACCCACTAGCCTTGGTGTATGTGGCTGGCGCTGTAACCACTGTGCTGTGGGTACCATGCTTTACTTTTGTGTTTTGATTGGTGAGTTGAGTTCATTCAAAATTATTACTGATAGATAAGGACTTAGCACTACCATGTTGTTCTTTGATTTCTGGTTGTTTCATGGTTCTCTCTTTCTTTCTTAATTCCTTCCTGTCTTCCTTTGTTAAAAGTGATTTTCTCTAGTATTGTTTTTAATTTCTTGTTTTATATTCTTTGTATATCTATTTTAGGATTTGTGTTTTTTGTTTTTTTGAGACAGAGCCTCAAGCTGTCACCCTGGGTAGAGTGCTGTGGCATCACAGCTCACAGCAACCTCCAACTCCTGGGCTCAAGTGATTCTCATGCTGCCGCCTCCCAGGTAGCTGGGATTACAGGTGCCCACCACAACACTGGGCTGCTTTTTGGTTGCAGCCATCATTGTTGTTTGGCAGGCCTGGGCTGGATTTGAACCCGCCAGCTCAGGTCTATGTGGGTGGTGCTTTAGCTGCTTGAGTCACAGGTGCTGAGCCTATTGTAGGTTTTTTGATTTGAGATTACCATGAGACTTGCAAAACACGTTTTATAACCAATTATTTTAAACATGTGACAATTCTCCTTATAAACAATTAAAGAGAAATCTAACAAAAATCTGTCCTTTAAGCCTACTCCCCAACTTTTAAACTTTTTTTATTTCTATCTAAATCTTTTTATATTATTTTTCAAAACTTTTTGTTATTTTTCATAAGTTTGTCTTTTAGTCTTCTAACTCAGGATATAAATGATTTATTCATTACAGTTATAGCAATAGAGTATTCTGAATTTATGTCCTTACCATTGCCAGTGAGTTGTATACTTTCAGAAGATTTCTTATTGTTCATTAGAGTCCTTTTCTTTCAGATTAAAGAATTTCTTTTAGAATTTCTCGTAAAACAGGTCTGGTGTTGATGAAATTCCTAAATTATTTTTTTTTGAGACAGAGCCTCAAGCTGTCACCCTGGGTAGAGTGCTGTGGCATCACAGCTCACAGCAACCTCCAACTCATGGACTTAAATGATTCATGGACTTAAATGATTCTCTTGCCTCAGCCTCCCAAGTGACTGGGACTACAGGTGCCCACCGCAATGCCCGGCTATTCTTTGGTTGTAGTTGTCATTGTTGTTTGGCAGGCCTGGGCTGGATACGAACCTGCCAGCTCTGGTGTATGTGGCTGGCGCCTTTAGCTGCTTGAGTTACAGGTGCTTAGCCAGAAATCCCTAAATTTTTGATGGAGAAGATATTTTACCTTCATGTCTGAAAGATATTTATGAAGGATATAATATTCCAGGATTAATTTTTTTTCTTTACATTTTGAATATGTCATTCTCCTTTCTTGGCCTACAAGGTTTCCACTGACAAGTCTGCTTCCAGAGGTGTTGGGAACTGTTTTATGTGTCATTTTTGTTTTTTTCTTTGAATTAGGACCCTTTTTGTCTGTGCTCTTTGGAAGGTTGATTTTTAAATGCTTTGAGATTGCCTTGTTTGGCTTAAAACTTATTTGGTGTTCTGTGACCTTTTTGTTCCTGAATATTGATATCTTTCTCTATGTTTGGAAAGTTGTCTTTTTCTATTTATTCTATTATGCTTTGTACCCCAGTCTTTCTCTGTACCTCCTTTTTAAGGCCAATAATACCTAGATTTGCTCTTTTGAGGCTATTTTCTAGATATTGTACGCATGCTTAATTTTTTTAATAATTTTTTTATGATTAAATCATACCTATGTACATTAATGCGATCATGGGGCACCATACACTGGTTTTATACACCATTTGACACATTTTCATCACACTGGTTAACATAGCCTTCCTGGCATTTTCTTAGTTATTGTGTTAAGACATTTACATTCTACATTTACTAAGTTTCACATGTACCCTTGTAAGATGCATCACAGGTGTAATCCCACCAATCACCCTCCGTCCACCCATCCTTTCCCCTCCTTCCCTTCCCTCTCCCCCTTCCCCATATTCTTAGGTTATAACTGGGTTATAGCTTTCATATGAAAGCCATAAATTAGTTTCATAGTAGGGCTGAGTACATTGGATACTTTTTCTTCCATTCTTGAGATATTTTACTAAGAAGAATATGTTCCAGCTCCATCCATGTAAACATGAAAGAGGTAAAGTCTCCATCTTTCTTTAAGGCTGCATAGTATTCCATGGTATACATATACCACAATTTATTAATCGATTTGTGGATCGATGGGTACTTGGGCTTTTTCCATGACTTAGCAATTGTGAATTGGGCTGCAATAAACATTCTGGTACAAATATCTTTGTTATAATGTGATTTTTGGTCTTCTGGGTATATACCTGGTAGAGGAATTATAGGATTGAATGGCAGGTCTATTTTTAGATCTCTAAGTGTTCTCCAAACATCTTTCCAAAAGGAATGTATTAATTTGCATTCCCACCAGCACTGTAGAAGTGTTCCCTTTTCTCCACATCCACACCAAGATCTCTGGTCCTGGGTTTTTGTGATATGGACCTATCTTACTGGAGTTAGATGGTACCTCAAGGTAGTTTTGATTTGCATTTCTCTGATGATTAAAAATGAGCATTTTTTCATATGCCTGTAGGCGTGCGCCTGTCTTCTTCAGAGAAGTTTCTCTTCAAGTCCCTTGCCCAGCCTGCGATGGGATCCCTTGTTCTTTTCTTGCTTATACGTTTGAGTTCTCTGTGGATTCTGGTTATTAAACCTTTGTCAGAGACATAACCTGCAAATATCTTCTCCCATTCTGAGGGCTGTTTGCTTGCTTTACTTACTGTGTTCTTGGCTGTGCAGAAGCTTTTTCGTTTGATCAGGTCCCAGTAGTGTATTTTTGAAGCTGCTTCAATTGCCCTGGGGGGTCCTTCTTATAAAATACTCACCCAGACCGATTTCTTCAAGGGTTTTCCCTGCACTCTCTTCTAGTATTTTTATAGTTTCATGTCTTAAGTTTAAATCTTTAATCCAGTGAGAAGTCCATCTTTGTTAATGGTGTTGAAAGGTGTGGGTCCAGTTTCAGTCTTCTACAGGTTGCCAGCCAGTTCACCCAGCACCATTTGTTAAATAGGGAATCTTTTCCCCACTGAATGTTTTTAACTGGCTTGTCAAAGATCAAATAACGGTAAGTAGCTGGATTCATCTCTTGATTCTCTATTCTGTTCCAGACATCTACTTCTCTGTTTTTGTGCCAATACCATGCTGTTTTGATCACTATCGATTTATAGTATAGTCTCAGGTCTGGTAGCGTGATTCCTCATGCTTTGTTTTTATTTCTGAGTAATGTCTTGGCTATTCGAGGTTTTTTCTGATTCCATATAAAACAAAGTATTATTTTTTCAAGATCTTTAAAGTATGACAGTGGAGCTTTAATAGGGATTGCATTAAAATTGTATATTGCATTGGGTAGTATGGATATTTTAACAATGTTGATTCTTCCCAGCCATGAGCATGGTATGTTTTTCCATTTGTTAACATTTTCAGCTATTTCTTTTCTTAGAGTTTCATAGTTCTCTTTATAGAGATCTTTCACATCCTTTGTTAGATAAACTCCCAAATATTTCATCTTCTTTGGCACTACTGTGAATGGAATAGAGTCCTTAACTGTTTTTTCAACTTGACTATTGTTGGTATATATAAACGCTACAGATTTATGAATGTTGATTTTGTAACCTGAGACGCTGCTGTATTTCTTGATCACTTCTAAGAGTTTTGTAGTAGAATACCTGGTGTTTTCCCGGTACACAATCATATCATGTGCGACGAGCGAAAGTATGATCTCTTCTGACCCTATATGGATACCCTTGATCGCCTTTTCTTCCCTAATTGCGTTGGCTAAAACTTCCATTACAATGTTAAAGAGCAGTGGAGACAATGGGTAGCCTTGTCAGGTTCCTGATCTGAGTGGAAATGATTTCAATTTAACTCCATTGAATACGATATTGGCTGTGGGTTTGCTGTAGATGGCCTCTATCAGTTTCAGAAATGTCCCTTCTATACCAATTTTCTTAAGTGTTCTGATCATGAAGGGATGCTGCATATTATCAAAAGCTTTTTTTGCTGTGATTGAGAGAATCAAATGGTCTTTGTTTTTTAATTTGTTTATGTGCTGAATTATACTTACAGATTTACGTATATTGAATCAGCCTTGAGACCCTGGGAACCGACTTGGTCATGATGTATAATTTGTGTGATGTGTTGCTGGATTCTGTTTGTTAGGATCTTGTTGAATATTTTTGCATCTGTATTCATTAGTGATATTGGTCTATAATTTTCTTTTCTTGTTGTGTCTTTTTCTGGTTTGGGGATCAGGGTAATGTTTGCTTCATAGAATGTGATGGGTAGTCTTACTTCTTTTTCTACACTTTGGAACAGGTTGAGTAATATAGGTACTAGTTCCTCTTTAAAGGTTTGGTAGAATTCTGACGTGAAGCCATCTGGTCCTGGGCTTTTCTTTTTAGGGAGGTTTTGTATGGTTGATGCTATTTCAGAACTTGATATAGGCCTGTTCAACATTTCCACTTGATTCTGGCTAAGTCTTGGAAGGTGACGTGCTTCCAAGTATTGGTCAATTTCCTTCAGATTTTCATATTTCTGAGAATAAAGTTTCTTCTAATATTTATTAAGGATTTTTTGAATTTCTGAGGAGTCTGTGGTTATTTCGTCTTTGTCCTTTCTGATTGATGAGATTAGAGACTTTACTCTGTTTTTCCTGATTAGGTTAGCCAAAGGTTTATCTATTTTATTGACTTTTTTTTTTCAGTTTTTGGCCTCGGCTGGGTTTGAACCCGAACCCGCACCTCTGGCATATGAGGCTGGCGCCCTACCACTTTGAGCCACAGGCGCCACCCTTATTGACCTTTTCTTTTTTTTTTTTGGTAGCAACAGAGTCTCACTTTATTGCCCTCGGTAGAGTGCCGTGGCTTCACACAGCTCACAGCAACCTCCAACTCCTGGGCTTAAGCGATTCTCTTGCCTCAGCCTCCCAAGTAGCGGGGACTACAGGCGCCTGCCACAACGCCTGGCTATTTCATTTTGTTGTTGTTGCAGTTTGGCTGGGGCTGGGTTCGAACCTGCCACCCTCGGTATATGGGGCCGGCGCCCTACTCACTGAGCCACAGGTGCCGCCCCCTTATTGACCTTTTCAAAAAAACAACTTCTTGATTTATTGATCTGTTTTATAATTCTTTTGTTTTTAATTTCATTTAATTCTGATCTAATTTTGGTTATTTCTTTTCTTGTACTGGGTTTGTGGTTGTAATGTTCTTCCTTTTCCATTTGCTTGAGATGTCCCTTTAAGTTGTTAACGTCCTCTCTTTCCGTTCTCTTGAGGAAGGCTTGCATTGCTATAGATTTCCCTCTTAGGACTCCCTTTGCGGTATCCCAGAGGTTCTGATAATTCGTGTCTTCATTGTCATTTTGTTCCAAAAATTTGGCAGTTTCCTTCTTAATCTCATCTCTGACCCAGCTATCATTCTGCATAAGGTTATTTAACTTCCATGTTTTTGTATGAGTATGCATAGTATACTCATGGTAGGGGGTGTGGAAAGGGGAGAGCAGAGAGCAGAGAGATAGAGGGAGTGGGTGGGGGAAAGGAAGAGCAGATAGTGGGCAGGAGGCACTGGGTAGGAGAAGCAAGAGCAGAGAAAGAGGGGAGGCGGGTGGGTGTCTCCGTGTGTGACACACCTTTTGGGAGCAAAACACAAGTATAAGAGGGACTTTACGTAACAAATGCAGTTGGCATAACCTGATTTCTTGTACCCTCAATGAATCCCCCAAAATAAAAAACAAACAAACAAACAAAAACCCAAAACTATAGATATAATGTCATCTAAAAGCCATTTATCCTCAACCAGAATTTTGTATATTTCTTCCACTTATGGAATATTTTCCTCTATTACTTTCAACTCGTAGGCACATACACACTTATCCTGAAATTCATATGGGGGTTTTTAGCCTAAAATCCACAAATGTGTTCCTGTTAAGCCAATGTAATATTCATATTTATCAAAAAACTCTATAACAGTCAATATTAAGTTAAACTTAATAGGCTAATAATAAATGAGTGCCTGTGGTAATAATCTTCATTGTTTCATTGTTAAACTTTCTTTTCTACCTCCCCTTAGGTTGAAGGATTTTTTTTTATTGATTTCAATATTTCCACATATTTCCGGGATATGTGTGATATTTTGTTACTTGCATAGAATTTTTAATGTTCAAGTGAAGGTATTTAGGATATCTTTTACTTTAAACATTTATCATTTCTTTTTCTTTTAAAAATAATTTAAAAATATCTCAGGGGGTATAAGTGTTCATGATACATTGATGAATTGTGTAATGCTAAAGTCAGGCTTTTTAATGTGCCCATTACTAGAATAATGTACATTGTACCTTGTAGTTAAGTTTTTATTCCTTATCTTCCTTACATTTATCATTTCTGTGTTTTGGAGCATTTCATGTTCTCTGTTATAGCTGTTTTGAAAAATATACAATGTATTATTGTTAACTGTACTTATCCTACTCTGGCATCAAACATTAGAATGTATTCCTTCTAACTATATGTTCTTACCCTTAATGAACCTCTTTTCATCCACCCCTACCCAGCATTATCCCAGGCTCTAGTCTCACTACTCTCCACCTCCACGAGAACAAAATTTTTTAGTTCCTAATATGATTGAGAACATGTGATATTTGTCTTTCTGTATCTATCTTATTTCACTAACATAATGACTTCCAGTACCATTCATGTTGCTGCAAATGACACAGTTTCGTTCCTTTTATGGCCAAATAGTATTCTATTTTGCACACACATATACACACATACAAGGTTGGACAATTAAGTTTGTGAACTCATCCTAGAAAAAGTGCTATGTATTTATTGCTATCACTGCAGTCACGTTCAAGGTACTCCCCCTGGGAAACTGTGCACTGATGCCTAGTGCCTAGTCTACCCTTCAGAGTAATTTTTAAACTCTTTTTTTGAATGACCATCTTTTTTTTTTTTTTAAGACAAAGTCTCACTTTGTCGCCCTGAGTAGAGTGCTATGGCGTCATAGCTCATAGCAACCTGAAACTCTTGGGCTTAAGCAATTCTCTTGCCTCAGCCTCCCAAGTAGCTGGGACTATAGGTGCCTGCCACAGTGCCCAGCTACTTTTTGGTTGTAGTTGTCATTGTCATTTGGCAGGGCCAGGTTGGATTCAAGCCCGCCAGCTCTGGTATATATGGCTGGCACCCTAGCTGTTAAGCTACAGGCGCTGAGCCATTGAATGGCCATTTTAGGAAGGATAAGAATGAGTTTATATGCAGATATGTAGTATTTACAGTATAAGTATTTCTTTCTAAGGGGGTATCCTTAGATAAGAAATGAAATATGTCATATCTATTATCAGAGTCCTTTCCTAGTTTTGTATTGGGAGATATTGAGATGGGGCCTTTAGTAGGATTATAAGAACTTAGAATAGAATAACTACTGATGATTGTGACAGAAAAGTTGTTAGGATTATGAGATCATTAAGGGCTATAAAATTGAAATTTGTAGAGAAAATCACTTTACATATTCATTTGATATTCAAGAATCTCTGAATATTTGGATGGAATATAATGATTGGGGGGATAAGGGAGAGGTTATTCTGTAATGAAAATTCTGCATTGTAGGTACAACCAAAGAACACTCAAGATTATGCTGAAAGAATGGTTGGAGATTGGGATATTGAAAATAAGCTTAAAGAACTGGAAGGTAGAAATTGTGTGATCACACTGGTGTGCCATGAGAGGATTTAGGAGTGCCATGAAAAATTTTATATTTCATTATTTAAATTACTTTAGAAAGAAGTTCAAACCTCTGTAAGTAGATTCTTTATTTTTAATCAACGTAGTATAAGTGTGCTATGAAAGTTTATAGTTTCAAGTGTGCCATGAGATAAGAAAGGTTAAAAAACACTGATCTAGATCCTAGAACATAATTTGGGGATACATGTTTGTTAAATCAGTGTTTGGAGTTCATGATTTCAGAAGAGGAACTATTTGTAGTAGTAGCAGAGTTACTCATGGTTGAGCCTGATGAAATACCTCAGAACAGGTCATTGGGGTTGAATACCCTGTTTCCCTGAAAATAAGACAGTGTCTTATTTTAAGGTGTGCTCCCAAAGATGTGCTAGGTCTTATTTTCAGGGGACGTCTTATCCTTCCTGTAAGTAGGTCTTATTTTCGGAGGATGTCTTATTTTCAGAGGATGTCTTATTTTCGGGGAAACAGGGTAGGTCAAACGGTCTCTTTGATGTGGTCAAATGAATATTAAAATTGTTTAAGACTTAGAAAGACTTGAACTTCAGAATCTTTAATTCGTGAAAGGAAATGACTAAGAGTGTGATGAATTAAAGCAGGAGTTGGCAAACGACAACCCATGGGCCAAATCCAGCCACCACTCTCGTTTTGTAGATAAAAGTTTTCTTGGAACATAGGCACATTCACTAACATACTATTGTCTGTGTCTCCTTCTGTGCCACAAAGGTAGAGTTGAGCAGTTCCAGGAAAGACCATATGGCCCATATAGCCTAAAATACTTAACTATCTGACCCTTTAATGAAAAAGTTTCCCAATTCTTGAATTAAAGCTATGAATATTCTTCTCAGCAAAACGTACTCACACAACATTTTGCTGTCCATCTTAGGAGTTGTGGTGATTCTTGAAAGCCTGTGAATGGACTCTGGTTAAGAAGCACTTTTGGATCATAGTTCTGTGCCTCATTTCATCTTTTCTTTGAGTTTGCTCTGTTAGCTGATCATGCGAAAGACATGGGTACTTTTATTTTGTGGCTTTTATTTTGTGGCTCATGGATCCCTAACTCATTCAGTGACTATAAATAGTTGTTATTGGGGCAGCCACAGAGTATGTACGTTTAGTATAGATCAGTGCACTCCTGTGTGTATGTGTGTTGAAGAAACTAATATTGTTCATGGATAAGTAGTATTGTCTCTTCATGCAAAGTATAGCATGTTATAAGAAATAAGTAGTTGCTCGATTAGTTCTTCTAGGTTACTTCCTGTTAAGGCTATCAAATTAAGGAAGATTTTTTGTTTGTTTTTTGTTGTTGTTTTTTTTCTGGAGTGCCTATGTTTAGATAAAGGAGGACGTGAAAAAAAGTAGTTTATTTGATGAAAAAGTGTTTAGTCACTAACTGTTCTTTAATAGGTGTCACTTAAAAATTTTTTCCACTAATGTTAGCCATGGTACTGAATCTGTTTAGAATCCTTAGTTGAACTTTATTTTATGACTAATTTTGGTCACTGTTTCAACACAAGAACACTTAACATTCTCATTGCCTTTGTCATGGTCCTTTCTTTACAAGCATGAAACCACATTCTCAGTCTTTTAGGTTTTTTCTACTCAACCTCCTATTCGTATTTTTATTCTGGGCCCTCAACAGCTAAGGTAACCATATGTGCTTTTATCTTAATGTTTTCTGTAATAGGGGTCATTTTCTATTTTCCTTTGATCCTCTTAAAAAAAAATCCTTTATATTCCAAGATGCTGTCTGAACTCTAATAAACAAATGTCAGTAAAAGACCTGTTTTGGGGGGCCTGCCTTTAAGACCACTATGGGCTGGGTGAGTTGTTAGGTTGCTGTTTGGACAGAGTACAAGAAGTAAGGTTCTAGGCTGGGTGCCCATGGTCAATGGTTAGAGCTCCGGCCGCATGCACTGAGGGTGGCGGGTTTGAACTCAGCCAGGGCCTACTAAACAGAGGGAAAAAAAGAAGAAGAAGAAGAAGAAGTAAGGTTCTAATGACTGAACTGAAGAGCAACCATCTATAGAATCACTGAATCTGGGAGTGTGGAGAGGAAACTGTGAAACTAGAAACTGGGAGGTACTCAGACTGTGCATTGGATTACAAGACTAGGCAGGAAGGTCAGTGGAGATGGAGTTTTTAAGTAGAGGAGTTAAGGCAGAGAGTGTGGAGTAGTGTGCAAGATTGGGGAAGCCAAGCCAAGGTTAAGTCCTCAAAGACTGGGCATGTCTTGGATTATGGGTGTGTTCCCTTTTACTACAAATCTTGAACTGTTTTCCTGGCCCAGGGGCAGATATTTAAAATCAGATACCTATTAACTGTTAATCATTTAAAATGTTTTATTTCTTTCTGTGTCTTATTTTGGGGGAGGCTATCAAGCAAAGTTCAGCAGTATTTTATTACCTATCATTTGCTCTGTAGCTTAAATTTCTCTATGCTGAGAACCAGGGGAGAGTGAAAGAGCTTCTCTTTCTTTGCCCTAATGTTGTTTGCTCTCAGCGGGTTATTTCCTGCCCCCCATTTTTTTATATTTTTATATCTTTATTTTTAAGTTTAAGCTGACAAATTTCTATTTTTTTTTTTTTTTTTTTGGTAGAGACAGAGTCTCACTTTATGGCCCTCGGTAGAGTGCCATGGCATCACACAGCTCACAGCAACCTCCAACTCCTGGGCTTAAGCGATTCTCTTGCCTCAGCCTCCCGAGTAGCTGGGACTACAGGTGCCCGTCACAACGCCCAGCTATTTTTTGGTTGCAGTTCAGCCGGGGCCGGGCTTGAACCCACCACCCTAGGTATATGGGGCCGGCGCCTTACTCACTGAGCCACAGGCGCCGCCCCAAACTTCTGTTTTCAAAAGATATTATAGGAATTCCTGCAATCCTATAGATTTTAATCAATTATTTATTTATTTATTTACTTATTTATTTTTAAACTTAGTTATTTTTATTACATACAGCATTTAACAATCATAACAGGGCCATCAGATTTTTATAAATGTCACATAATCTTTAAAATACATCAATAACATATCCATATAAACATACCTTTGCAGAAGATTTAACATTACAGCCAAAATTATGACTGATAAATTGGTAGATTGCTATGAATTTATATATGTGAAACAATCTTATCAATAATTTATTTAAAATGTAACTGAAAGGAGATCTAGTATCACTTATCTTGAGCTACACAAGCAATCCTCTCTCCTTGGCCTCCCAGAGTGCTAGGATTATAATTGTGAGCCACCTCACTGGCCAAGCATCACTTATCATTTGATAATGTTTTCAAATACAATTTAGCAAACAAGCCTAATTCTTTACTGCCTTTACAAGATGAGAGATCCATTCTTTGAGGCTATCTACGGACCCAACTGGACAATTTCAAAGTTAAAAAAACTTTAACGCTTCCAAAGCTCAGATTTCCTAAGTAATCAAAAACCTAATAAAGACAGCACAGGACATCTTTCTACTTATTTATTTTAAATAAATTTGGGTGGTGCCTGTGGCTCAGTGAGTAGGGCGCTGGCCCCATATACCGAGGGTGGTGGGTTCAAACCCGGCCTTGGCTAAACTGCAACCAAAAAATAGCCGGGCGTTGTGGCGGGCGCTGTGGCGGGCGCCTGTAGTCCCAGCTGCTCGGGAGGCTGAGACAGGAGAATCGCGTAAGCCCCAAAGCTGGAGGTTGCTGTGAGCCGTGTGATGTCATGGCATTCTACCGAGGGCGGTAAAGTGAGACTCTTGTCTCTATAAAAAAAAAAATTTAAAAAAATACTTATTTATTTTAAAAGAAAGTGTCTCCCCGTGTTGCCTAAGCTGGACTCCAACTCCTGATTCCTTCTGAGTAGCTGAAACTAGAATAGAGTGCCACTGCACCTGCATAGGAAATTACCTTGATAAAATGTAATTTCTTTGCTTTGAGGCCAGTCACCAAAAATGTAAAGAAAAACTTTCTGTATTTTAATTACCTGTCTTTATGGAAAAGCTTTTGAAATAACCTGGAAATCAGTGTGATGGCTCATGCCTGTAATCCCAGCACTCTGGGAGGCTGAGGAGGGAGGATTGGGTGAGCTCAGGAGTTCGAGACCAGCCTGAGCAAGAAAAAGACCCCGTCTCTATTAAAAATAGAAAAACTAGTTAGGTGCTATGGCAGGCACCTGCAGTTCCAGCTACTTGGGAGGCTGAGACAAGTAGATCACTTGGGCTGAGAAGTTCAAGGTTGCTATGAACTATGATGCCATGGCACTCTATTCAGGGCAACAGAGTGAGATTGTCTCAAAAACAAAACAACAACAAAACTATTTATTTATTTTTGAGACAGAGTCTCAATATGTTCCCCTCAGTAGAGTGCTGTGGCATCACAGCTCACAGCATACTCAAACTCTTGAGTTTAAATGTCATGTATAGATACTGATGACTTACAAATTTATATATAGTTTTTGCTCTGTCTTCTCACCTTTCTAGTATTACCAACCACTTATCTGACAGACTTGGTTATATAATAGGTGTCTCAACGTAACATATCATGGTAGGAAATCATGATTTTCTTTCTAGACTATTTCTTCGGCAGATAGATGTATGTATGTGTGTGTGTGTATGTGTGTGTGTATGTGTGTATATGTGTGTGTGTGTATGTATGTATGTATGTATTTATTTATTTATTTTGAGATAGGGCCTCATTCTGTTGCCCAGGTTAGAATGCTGGAATACAGTGGCACAATCATAGCTCACTGCAGTCTCAAACTCCTGATATGTTACGTTGAGATGCCATCAACTGAGGTTCATTATTTTCCTGTTGAGGAAGCCAAAAACCAATGAATTGTACTTGATTCTTCCCGTTCTCTTATACCCCATATCTGCATTATTGCCAAAATATGTTTTACCAATAGAGCCTTATGAATGAAGCCATTATAGTGGCTTGTAGGTATAGGTGTGGTGTTGATGTGTTCTCCAGTCAGTTGGGTAAATATCTACGAGTATGATTTCTGTACTATGGTCAGACTGTTAAAATATTGCCAATCTGTCTTCCAAAATGGCTGCACCATTTTTTCATTCCCATAAGGAATGAATGAGAGTTCCTGTTTCTCTGAATCCTGGTTAACAGTTGGTATTGTCAGCTTTTTGTAATTTAGCCATTCTGATAGGCATTTAGTGGAATCTCATTGTTTTAATTTGCATTAACTAATAATGTTTAGTATGTGTTCATGTTTGTTATCCTTCCATCTTTTCTTATGGAGTTTCTAGTCTACTATTTTGGCCATTTTGAGGGAGGGGGGACTGTTTGTTTTGTTATTATTTTTTAGAGTTAAAAAATATATATATTCTGAATTTAAGTCCTCTTTCAAATATGTGATTTGCCATATTTTCTCCCAGTCTGTGGCTTTTCTGTTCATTTACATTGAAAAGTAAACTTTTTTTTTGATTTGAAGAAGTCAGTTTATCCATTTTTTTGGCATGGATTGTGTTTTTGGTGTTATACCTAAGAACTCTTCACCAAACCCAAAGATTTTCTCCAGTGTTTCTTATAAGAATTTTACTGTTTTGTGTTCTACATTCAGGGCTATCATCCATTTTGAATTAATATTTGTATGTGGAGTGAGGAATAAGTCACAATTCTTTCTTTTTGCACATGAATAACCAGTTTCAGTACCATTAGTTGAAAAGACTGTCCTTTCTTTATTAAGTTACCTGTGCATCTTTGTCAAACATTAGTTAATTTTATTTGAGTGGCTTTATTTTTGGGCTTTCTATTCAAAATTTATAGGGCCTTTTAATTTTGTTTTTATTTTTAAAGATTATTCTCGGGCCACGGGTGGTGGCTCATGCTTATAGTCCCAGCACTTTGGGAGGTCAAGGTCAGGAGGATGAGACCAGCCTGGGCAACAAGAGTGATACCCTATTTCAAAAAAAAAATAAAAAAGATATCCAGGTAGAGTGGCATGTATCTATAGTCCCAGCTACCTAGGAGGCAGGTGGATTGCTTGTGCCCAGGAGTTTGAGTCTGCAGTGAGCTATGTGCCACTGTACTCCAGCATTCTAACCTAGGTGACAGAATGAGGCCCTATCTCAAACAAACAAAACTGTCTTGGCTATTTTCTTTTTTTTTTTTTTTTTTACTTTATCACATAAACTTTAGAATTCTCCTGTCTGTATCTACTAAGAATCCTGTTGGAATTGAGTCTAAACATTAATTTGCAGAGACTTGACGTCTTAACTACATTGAGTTTTCCAATTCATAGACACAGTATATCTCCCCACTTACTTGGTTTTATAGTGTATTGGCATAAAGATCTTAAACATTTTATTAGATTTGTACCTAAATATTTCTTTTTTTTGAGTTATTATAAATGACACTGTTTAAAAAAAATTGGTTTCTAATTGTTAATTTGTAGCTAATAGAAACACTATTAATTTTTTTGTATGTAGACCTTATAGCCTTAACCTTGCTAAGCTCACTTATCAGCTCTAGGAGTTTTTGTAGATTTCTTGGGATTGTCTGCATAGTTGATCATAGCGTCTTAGAATGAATGTTTTAATTCTTCCTTTATAATCTGAATGCCTTTTGTTTCTTTTTCTTTCCTTCTTATACTTACTAGGATTTCTGGTATGACATTGGATAGGGATGATTAGACATTCTTGCCTAAATCCTGCCATTTGGAGGAAACAGATTTTCACTATTAAATATGTTGTTAACTGTAGTATTTTTATGTACATACCTATTATGGACTGAATGTTTGAGACCTTCTCAAATTTATATGTTAGAGATCCTAAATTCAATGTGATAGTATTAGGAGGTGGGGCCTTTGGAAGATAGATTTGATGAAGTCATGAAGGTGGGGTTTCCATGATGGAATTAGTGCTTTATTAAAAAAGAAAGACATACTAGAGATGTCTACCATATGAAGATACAGGAAGAAGAATGCCATTCATAAGCCAGGATCAGAGGCATATCAAAAACCTAATCTGCTGGAACCTTATCGATGGACTTCCTATTCTTTAGAACAGTGAGATATAAATGTTGTTTAAACCACCTACACTGGTTGTATTATAGCAGCTTACCTAACCAAGACCTAAACATACCTTAAAATTAAAACACAGTAATTATTGTTACAGATTAACAAAACAAGCCCCAACAGTAGTCTCATTTTAAGAATCCCATTTGAAGCGTAGTGATACAGAGGATGGAAAAAATTATGCCAAGTCAGGGCCTTCAATTTGCTTTTCTCTCTTTCTGCATGGCTCTTCTTCAGATATCCGTACAACTGGCTGTCTCCTTCACTTCATCCAAGTCTTAGTTTGAGTATCTCCACAACATCCTCAGAGATGCCTCCTTCACTGTGGAAGTCACTAGGAACTCTCTGTCTAATTAATCTGCCTCATTTTTCTTCATAGCACTTATTACTCTCTCATTTTGTTATGCAATTTTAACATAATTGCCAGTTTCCTTCCTGGAAGAGTTATATGGTAACTCTGTGTTTAGCCTTTTGAGGCACTTCCAGAGTGCTTTCTAAAGTGGCTATACCATTTTATGTATCTACCAGCACACTGCAATTTTGTGAGGGTTCTGATTTCTCTGTGTCATCATTAATACTTGCATTATTTGGCTTATTTATTATAGCCATTCTAGTGAATATGAAGTGGCATCTCATTGTGGTCTTGATTTTCATTTTCTTTCTTTTTTTTTTTATTTTCATTTTCTTATTCACTAATTATGTTGGGCATCTTTCTGTGTACATATTGACCATTTGTATACTTCTTTGGAGAAATGTCTGTTCAGATCCATTGCCTATTTTTAAAAATTGGGTTATCGTTTATTAGATATATGATTTGTAAATATTTCCCCCCATTCTATAGGTTGTGTTTTCATTCTCTTTTATTCTTTCTTTTTCTTTTTTCTTTTCTTTCTTTTTTTTTTGAGACAGTCTTACTAGGTCACCCTCGGTAGAAAGCCATGGTGTCACAATTCACAGCAACCTCAAACTCTTTGGGCTTAAGCGATTCTCTTGCCTCAGCCTCCCAGTAGCTGGGACTAGGTGCCCGCCAGAACGCTCGGCTGTCTTTTTGTTGTTGTTGTTTTTGTCGTCGTTGTTTGGCAGGCCTGGGCTAAGTTCGAACTCACCAGCTCTGGTGTATGTGGCTAGTGCCCTAGCTGCTGAGCTACAGGTGCCACGCCTGTTTCCACTTTCTTTTTTTTTGTTTTTGTAGAGACAGAGTCTCACTTTATGGCCCTTGGTAGAGTGCCGTGGCCTCACACAGCTCACAGCAACCTCCAACTCCTGGGCTTAAGCGATTCTCTTGCCTCAGCCTCCCGAGTAGCTGGGACTACAGGCGCCCGCAACAACGCCCGGCTACCACTTTCTTTTTTTTTAGTCTAATCAGTTTCATATTTATTTATGTATTTTTTAATTAAATTGTAACTGTATACATTCAAGTGGCCGGCTACCACTTTCTTTTTTTTTTTTTTTTTTTTGTAGAGACAGAGTCTCACTTTATGGCCCTCGGTAGAGTGCCGTGGCCTCACACAGCTCACAGCAACCTCCAACTCCTGGGCTTAAGGCGATTCTCTTGCCTCAGCCTCCCGAGCAGCTGGGACTACAGGCGCCCGCCACAACGCCCGGCTATTTTTTGGTTGCAGTTCAGCCGGGGCCGGGTTTGAACCCGCCACCCTCGGCATATGGGGCCCGCGCCTTACCGACTGAGCCACAGGCGCCGCCCAAGCTACCACTTTCTTAATGATGTCTTTGAAGCCCAAGAGTTTAAAACTTTGAGGAAGTTCACTTTAGATATTTTTTTTCTTTTGTTGCTTGTGCTTTTGGTGTCATTTCTAAGAAACCATCATCTCATTCAAGGTCATGAGGAATTACACCTATGGTTTCTTCTAAGAGTTTTGTAGTTCTAGTTCTCATATTTAGATCTATGATCAATTTTGAGTTAATATTTGTGTATGGTATGAAGTCCCCACAACATTATATCCCCATAAACATTATGATGTTCCTGTTTATTTCTTTGCTAAGAAGTAGTAGTGTTTGATTTATGAATTTGGGAGCTTCCTGTCTTAGGCGTATGTATATTTATGACTTTTACATCTTATTGCTGACTTTCTCCTTTTATTATATATAATGACTATCTTTGTCTTTTTCTTGTTTTTTTTTTTTTAGAGGCAGAGTTTCACTTTATGGCCCTTGGTAGAGTACCATGGCATCATACAGCTCACAGCAACCTCCAAGTCCTGGGCCCAAGCGATTCTCCTGCCTCAGCCTCCCGAGTAGCTGGGACTACAGGCGCCCGCCACAACGCCCGGCTATTTTTTGGTTGCAGTTCAGCCAGGGCCGGGTTTGAACCCGCCACCCTCGGTATATGGGGCCAGTGCCTTACCGACTGAGCCACAGGCGCCGCCCCTTTGTCTTTTTCTTAAACCCTTGTTGATTTTAACGAAGTCTTATTTTATCTGATATGAGGATAGCTATTCCTGCTCACTTTTGGTTTCCATTTAGGTGAAATATTTTTTTCCATCCCTTTACCTTAAATCTTGAGTATCCTTGCAAGTTAGATGAGTTTCTTGGAGACAATAGATACTGGGAATGTATTTTTTCATCCAGTCAGCCAGTATATAGCTTTGAAGTGGAGTATTAAGATTATTTATGTTCAGCGATAATATTGATACGTGAGATATTGTTTTGTTTGTACTGTTGAATGCTACTTAGTTGCTTTGTTTTCTGCCTCATATTACTGTTTTGTAGAAGTTGTGTGCTTAAACTTTTGGATGTTTTTATATAGGTGGTTATTTCAATGTACAGAGCATTTCCTGTAGGGCAGATCCAAAGGTGACTGATTTCCTTAGTATTTGCTTGCCTAGGAAAGATTTATTTTTCCTTGATTTATGAAATTTAGTTTCACAGGTTACAAAATTCTTGGCTGGTTGTTATTATGTTTAAGAATACTAAAGATGGGGTCCCAGTCCCATCTGGCTTGAAAGGTCTCTGCTGATAGGTCTGCTGTTATTCTGATGATTTTCCTTTGTTAGCTTGTTGCTTTTATCTGGCAGCTTGTAGGATTTTCTTCTTCAATTTGATTTTTGTCAGGCTGATGACTGTATGTCTTGGTGATGACTTTTTTGCTATAAAACTTCTAGGTGTTCAATGACCATCTTCTATCTAGAAATCTAAACCTCTACCGATATCATGGAAGTTTCCTTTCCTCTGTTATTCTCTCAAATAGGTTTTCCATGCTTATTGCTTTTTCTTCTCATGCTTATTTTAGCTTGCTTTTCATATTCCCATATTCTTCACAGTGATTGTTTATTCCTCTTTGTGCCTTTTTCTACATTTTTTTTTTCCTATTAAGTTTCTTCTAAATCTTTGTCTTTAGCTCTGACATTCTTTCTTGTGCTTGGTCTGATTGGTTTTTAAACTTTTCAATCTTTTTTGAAATTCCCTAAATGATTTTTTTTTTTTTTTTTTTTTTTTTGTAGAGACAGAGTCTCACTTTATGGCCCTCGGTAGAGTGCCGTGGCCTCACACAGCTCACAGCAATCTCCAACTCCTGGGCTTAAGGGATTCTCTTGCCTCAGCCTCCCGAGTAGCTGGGACTACAGGCGCCCGCCACAACGCCTGGCTATTTTTTGGTTGCAGTTTGGCCGGGGCCGGTTTTGAACCCGCCACCCTCGGTATATGGGGCCGGCGCCCTACCGACTGAGCCACAGGCACCGCCCTCCCTAAATGATTTTTAAATTCTGTTATCTCTTTCCCAATATTTTCTCTTTAATGAATTTTTCATCTGTGTCCTGAATTATTTTTGGTTTCTTCTTGTTGTTTTTCTATCATCATTTCAATTCCATTCATCTTACTTGCCATCCATAATCTGAATTCCATATCTCACATTTCAATAATTTCCTTTTGGTTGGAGTTGATTACTAGAGAGCTATCATGTTCCTAGCGGGTATCAAGGTATCCTGTTTTTTCATGTTGCTGGAGTTTTATGCTTTTTCCTTCTCATCTGGGGCCACTTCTGTCAGCTCAAAACAGATAGCAAATGAGGTTCACCTGTTCTCCTCTGTTGGTCCCTTTATTTCTTGGTGAACACAGGGATGGGTCCCTGGATGGTGTGCTGGTGTGCTTGGGCCTGAGTCTAGAAGCTTGCCCAGGCAGGAGAGAGGCGGGTACACTGTGAGCCTTTAATGCTGCTGCTCTGCCGCATCTCCCTTCTTTCCTTTTTTCTTCTTTCTTTCTTTTAACCCACGCTTATCAGTGGGTCTATGAAATTTCTGTTTCCTGTTTTTTTTTTTTTTTTTTTGCTGAGCTCACTTCTGTCTTTTCATTTATTTCAAAAATGTTTGCTTTTCTTTTTTGTAGCAGGATTATAAACATTGATTTCAAGTCTTTATCTGGATTATCTTGTAGTTGGCATCTTTTGTCTTATTTCTTGAGGCTAGTTATGTTTTCCTTGATCTTTGTATATTTAATTTTATTTTATGTTTTTATACTTTTATTTTTTAGAAATTGAGGTCTTACTCTGTTACCTAGGCAGTAGCTATTACTAGGACGATTAGAGCTCATTATTGCTCCAAACTCCTAGGTTCAAGTGATCCTTCTGCTGGGACCACAAATGCACACTAGTGCCCCAGCTATATTTAATTTTGGATTGTATCCTTGATATTTTACATAGTTTTATGAGAATCTACATCCTGTCCAAAAACTTCTGGATAATCCTGGTTTTTTGGTGTGTGTGGGTATATGCGTATGTGTATGTTTTGGCTGACAGTCAAGCTGATTAATTTTAGACTTCAAGTCCTGATCTGCCACCTATGAGTTGTTTTTTCTTCTTGTATTGGTTTAATTTTTACAGCCTTTGTAATGCTATTCTGTTTGGTGAGAGGTGTGTTACCCAGGGGCCTGTGTGGAACCTGGGTAGTAATATACATCATCTTCACTTTTCAGTGCTCTTCCTGTGCTGATTCTGGTAGATTGCACACATGTGCAGCTCCAAGTGAATGTAGGATATTTTGCACAGATTTACAAGATATCTTTCTTTAGCTTCCTTCTACCTTCACTTCATGCTTTTCCCTTACTCTCTTTTTTGAGGGATATTCTTGGTAGAAAACAGAAATTTAGCCATATTATGCTATATTGTTCCTCCCATAACCAGGTTTGCCTCTGGGAAAAGTGAATGTAGGATGGGAAATTCAAAATTACTCTACCCCATGTGCCTGTCTGTACGTTGGTGAGAAAAGGAAGGGATATCACTCTCATTGGTGTTTTTCTGATGTGAGAATCAGAGCATCACAAAGGTTCTTTCCTGCATAGACTCATGGTGAGAAGGAGCAGTCTGCTTTGTTGCTAATGTTGGCCTGATAGAGGTCATGGGGTGCCAAAAATATTCTGTCCCACAGGTGTCATTGTCACAGTTGCTCTGGGGGAAAGGGAGGAGGCACCATGGCTATTTGTTGTTGGCATTCTCTTGCTGTAGGGTAAGGAAAGCCCAAAAATATCCGTGCAGGGCTGCTGCTAGCACTAGGGAAGGCAGCTGCTACGCTGCTACCCTGTTTTCCTGAAAATAAGACAGTGTCTTATTTTAAGGTGTGCTCCCAAAGATGCGCTAGGTCTTATTTTCAGGGGACGTCTTATCTTTCCTGTAAGTAGGTCTTATTTTCGGAGGATGTCTTATTTTCGGGGAAATGGGGTAGCACTCATTTCTTGTCAGGTGCAGAAAGTGAACAGATCTTTGCCTTACAGGGCTAATGCTGCTGTGCCATCTCACCAGTGTCCACCTGGTGCAGAAGGGAGTAATTCTTTGACTCATCAGGGCTGTGGCCATTTCTGGTGTGAGCTTAGAGGGAAGATTGCAACTTTATTGCTTATGTTTTCCTGGCAGTGCGTAGGACAGGTTTGTCCCACAAGTTCTTCATCTCCCTTCCTCCCATCCTTGTCTTCCAGCTAGAAAGAGAGGCCTTATCTTGGAACTCCTTTTGGTTTGTCAGTTGGGGCTTTATAGAAGGCAAAAAATATCTCCAGGAAACTCATCGCTTCATTGTGCCTTAAGACCTGTGTTCCATACCCTTTCCGCCTTCTCTTATCCACTATTCAGTCTTCTGGTAATTGCTCTTACATATTTTGTTCAAAGTTTATTGTTGTAGTCAGATGAAGAAATAGGGCAGAGTTTGTGTTCCATCTTGAGTGAACTGGCACCTCCTATAAAATGTATTTTAATTTATTCCAGTTCTGTGATCAGAATTATAAGCTAGGGTTTTAGTTATTAGCTGTGTGCAGCAGAAGCTAACTCCATTTTATTTGTGTGTAATGAGAATGCTGAAAGGGCTGCCCTGCTAAACTTGAGGTGAATATAAAGGAACAATGTCTTAAATTATGCTGCAGACCTGGTTTGCTGATGAAATTGTGATGGCCACTGCCAGGCATTAGATGCCATAGTTAGTGCTATTTCCACTTTCAAGCAGGGATCTTTGTCTTGTTAGAGTTGCAACAGGCCTTGAGTCACAGCTGAAGTGAATGTGAGGACTGGAGCTGGACTGCATTCCTGTGTTGTATCTGTGAGGGAGTCTGGCAACGTTAGGTTCTTACTTTTTTGCGTATCTAATCTCTGTCTTCTGCCAACACTCTTTTATTAGGAAATTCCCTAAACACAGAAGGAAGTTCATGTTTTCTGTGGCCAGAAAGAATGATGTCTACAGAGGGTGCCAAAAAATTCATGTACATTCTAAGCGAGGTTATCTGTGTATTACTTTTCGAAGTTGAATTGCAGGTACCATTACTAGTCAAGTGCACCTGGACATGACATGCGTATCCATGTTACCTGCAATTCATACACTTTTTTGGAATGATTGATTTTACTTCCAACAAGGTCTATTAAAATGTGTTTATACTTTTTGGTACCCCCGGTATTGGTACAGATGCCCCCATCAGTTGAACAACCTTGGCATCATTTGTGATTACAGCCCAGATCCCATTCTTCTGAGAATCCTGTTGTCTCTGTTTTTAAAATATATCCCGAATCTACTCACTTCTCAACAGTTTACTGCTGCTCCTTAGTAACTAAGCCATTATTGGTACCTAATGTGTTTCCAATATTGGTAAGCCCTGTTGATTCCTTTATTTTCATTGTAACAGGCTTTTCTTTATAGAGCGACCAGAATATTTTTTAGGAAGTATTTATTTTGTTATAATTTCAAAAGCACAGAGTCACCAACCACTGACATTTTGCCCATTGCTTTACTCTGCCTTTACCCCTTCCTTCATCTTCCTAACATCCTTCCTCCCTCAACTAACACAAACTAACCTCTTCCCATATACACACATCGTATGTATATGTATTTACCTATAAATACATTTATGTGTATTTAATTTTCAAGTTTTGAAAGTAAGTTGCAGATCATGTCCCTAAATCCTTCAGTGTAGTTTTCCCAACATTATATATTTTTATATAACCATGAATTTAATACTGATAAAATACTGTTGTCTAATCCAGGGGTGTCCATTTATGGCCTGCCTGCAGCTAGGTTTGAAGGCTTATCTAAGAGTCTTCTTAGGCCACACATTAAACACACAAACACTAATGAAAGCTGATGTGCAAAAATAGGTCCATGCATATTTTTTGTGATATTTACTCAAGCATTTATAGGTAACCATGGGCCAAGGTTGGATGTACCCAACAGTTTCATTGATTGTCTCAACAATATATATAAAAAGAGATGAGGTCTTTCTCTTTTGCCTAGGGTGGAATATAGTGGCCCAGTCATAGTTCACTGACTGTAACCTCAACTTCCTAGGCTCAAGTAATTCTTCCCACCTCAGCCTCCCTGAGTATCTGGGACTATAGACAACCTCTATTATCACCATGTCAGGCTATTTAAAAAAATTTTTTTTAATTTAATTTTTTTATTTTTCTTATATATATATTTTTTATTGTTGGGGGTTCATTGAGGGTACAAGAAACCAGGTTGAAAGTTACTTCTTAATTACAAATTACATTATTGCAATATCTCCTTTTTGTAGTCTACCTAAGAGCCTAGACAGGTGTAGTGGTGCACACCTGTAGTCCCAGCTACTCAGGAGGCTGAGGTGGGAGGATTCCCTGAGCCCAGAATGAGCCAGAAGTTCAAGACCAACCTGGGCAACAAAGCACAAGATGCCCATTTTTGAAAAAACAGAAAAATCCACATAAGGATCTGACTCCCAAAACTCCTTTTGCCAGTATTGTTTTTGACTATTAAAAATCTCTTACTGAGGTTCAGCACCTGTGGCTCAAGCGGCTAAGGCGCCAGCCACATACACTTGAGCTGGCGGGTTCGGATCCAGCCCGGGCCCACCAAACAACAATGATGGCTGCAACCAAAAAATAGCTGGGCATTGTGGCAGGCGCCTGTAGCCCCAGCTACTCAGAAGACTAAGGCGGGAGAATCACCTAAGCCCAAGAACTGGAGGTTGCTGTGAGCTGTGACGACATAGCACTCTAATTAGGGTGACAAAGTGAGACTCTGTCTCTGTAAAAAATAAATAAATAAAAATACAGACATCTAATAGTTATTTGGCAAGCCTTAAGAATAATTGGCCCATTTACCAGAGCAAATCTGTTCACAAATCACTGTTCAGAGTTTTTTTTTTTTTGAGAGAGAATCTCAAGCTGTTGCCCTGGGTAGAGTGCCATGTCATCACAGCTCACAGCAACCTCAAACTCTTAGGCTCAAGCAATCCTCCTGCCTCAGACTTTCTATTTTTAGTAGAGACAGGGTCTTGCTTTTGCTCAGGCTGGTCTCAAACTTGTGAGCTCAAGCAATCCACCAGCCTCCCAGAGTGCTAGGACTAGAGGCATGAGCCACTGCACCCGGCTTACTGTTCAGATTTTAAAGTGGTGTCTTGTTTTTTAAAGACACTTACTTGAGTGTAAGTTATAATTAAATTGAGCACTGCCAGAGTACTGGAGGACAAATATTAGTGTGTGTCTGTGTATACGTGGGTTTGGTTAATTTAGGGATTAGGTTTGATTTCCATTTTCATCATCTAGATTTTTCCAGCATTCTTCCTCTTTGGCCTTGTTTATTTAGAGAAAGATTGGGTTGTCTGAGTCCTCATTCCCATTTTTTTTTTCCTTTTTTTTGAGACAGAGTCTCAAGATGTTGCCCTGGGTAGAGTGCTGTAGCATCACAGTTCATAGCAACCTCAAATTCCTGGGCCCAAGCAATTCTCTTGCCTCAGCTTCCCAAGTAGCTGGGACTACAGGCACCCACCGCAGTGCCCAGCTATTTATTGGTCCGGGCTGGATTCGAACATGCCAGCTCTGGTGTATGTGGCTGGCGCCTTAGCTGCCTGAGCTACAGGCGCCAAGCCCCTCATTCCCATTCTAACAGATTGAATCATGTAAGTGGCAAGATCCCTGTACCCAGGATCTGTTCTCAGTCTCAAGGGTTGAGACAAAATGCTGATGAAGGGCAAAGAAAATCCCTGCTAGTGGACAAGAATCCCCCCCTTTTCTATCCAGTGTCAACTCAGAAGGATCCCTAAAGAACTGAGATCTAGAAAACCCCCTGATCTCCTCACAGGATATAATCTTTTGCTTTAGACACTACGGAAGAGTCTTAAGTAAGCCCAAAGATTTTTTTTTAGAGACAGAGTCTCACTTTGTCACCCTTGGTAGAATGCTGTGGCATCACAGCTCACAGCAACCTCCAGCTCTTGGGCCTAGGTGATTCTCCTGCCTCAGTCTCTCGAGCAGCTGGGACTACAGGTGCCCGCCACAACGCCCGATTATTTTTTTGTTGCAGTTTGGCCGGGGCCAGGTTTGAACCCGCCACCCTTGGTATATGGGGCTGGGGCCCTACTCACTGAGCCACAGGTGCCACCCAGTAAGCCCAACGATTCTTATAATATTTGTACCTACACTAAGGGTCAGAGCTCTTTAATCCCAAAAGGTTTGATTAAGAATCAGTAGGATTCAGGGCAGCACACATAACTCATTGTGTAGGGTGGCGGCACAGACACCGAGGCTGGCAGGTTGGAATCTGGCTTCGGCCAGCTAAAATCAACAATGACAACTGCAACAAAAAATAGCAGAGCATTGCAGCAGGCGCCTGCAGTCCCAGCCACTCTGGAGGTTGAGGCAAGAGAATCACTCAAGCCCAAGAGTTTGAGGTTGCTGTGAGGTGTAACACCTGTCTCAAAAAAAAACAGTCTCAAAAAAACCCAGCTCAACGCCTCTGGTTTAAGCGGCGAAGGTGCCAGCCACGTACACCTGAGCTGGTGGGTTCAAATCCAGCCCAGGCCCACCAAACAACAACAGCTGCAACCAAAAAATAGCCGGGCATTGTGGCGGGCTCCTATAGTCCCAGCTATTTGGGAGGCTGAGGGAAGAGAATCGTTTAAGCCCAGGAGTTGGAGGTTGCTATGAGCTGCAATGCCACGGCACGCCACCCAGGGTGACAGCTTGAGGCTCTGTCTCAAAAAAAAAAAAAAAAAAATCAATAGAATCTAGCCAGCTGCAGTGGCTCACGCCTGTAATTCTAGCACTGTGGGAGGCCAAGGCAAGTGGATTGCTTGAACTGAGGAGTTCAAGACCAGCCTGAGCAACACCAAGACCCTCTCTCTAAAAATAGCTGGGTGTTGTGGTGGTCTGTCCCTCCCCCCAAAAAAAAGAATTAATAGGATCAATTAAGTAGTGAGCTCACCCCTAGACAGAAGTCTTTGGTCTTTCAGGAACATCATCGGATAACAGTTCTCTTTGGAGTTCTTGATGTTTTAAGTGTCCCAGTTTGAGTTTTTCTTACCTAGCTGAAATCTTTTTTTTTTTTTTTTTTTTTTTTTTGTAGAGACAGAGTCTCACTGTACCGCCCTCGGGTAGAGTGCCGTGGCGTCACACGGCTCACAGCAACCTCTTAACTCTTGGGCTTCCGCGATTCTCTTGCCTCAGCCTCCCGAGCAGCTGGGACTACAGGCGCCCGCCACAACGCCCGGCTATTTTTTGGTTGCACTTTGGCCGGGGCTGGGTTTGAACCCGCCACCCTCGGCATATGGGGCTGGCGCCCTACTCACTGAGCCACAGGTGCCGCCCACCTAGCTGAAATCTTGAATTGTATTACACCTCAATTCTCAGCCTTATTCTGTTCTTATGTAACCAGTTTTAACATGATTTTATCTGAACATTACAAATCTGCCGCCTCAAAACATTAGTGGATTGGAGGCGGCGCTTGTGGCTCAGTCGGTAAGGTGCCGGCCCCATATACCGAGGGTGGCAGGTTCAAACCCAGCCCCGGCTGAACTGCAACCAAAAAATAGCCGGGCGTTGTGGCAGGCGCCTGTAGTCCCAGCTACTTGGGAGGCTGAGGCAAGAGAATCGCTTAAGCCCAGGAGTTGGAGGTTGCTGTGAGCTGTATGATGCCATGGCACTCTACCAAGGGCCATAAAGTGAAACTCTGTCTCAAAGAGAAAAAAAAAAAAAAACATTAGTGGATTGGTTAACTCCAGGGGCTCACATTTGTAATTCTAGCACTTTAGAGGCCGAGGTGGATCACTTGAGGCCAGGAGTTTGAGACTAGCCTGAGCAACATGAGACTGGCTCTACTAAAAAAAATTGTATTGCCTTTTGATACAGCCTCACTTTGTCACCCTTGGTAGAATGCTGTGGCATTGTAGCTTACAGCAATGTCAAACTCTTGGGCTCCAGCAATCCTCCTATCTCAGCCTCCCAAGTAGCTGGGACTATAGGCACCCACCACAATGCTCTTAGAGACGGGGGGGGGGTCTCACTCCGGCTCAGGCTGGTCTTGAACCTGTGAGCTTAGGCAATCCACCCTCCTCGGCCTACCAGAGTGCTAGGATTACAAGCGTGAGCCACTACGCTCAGCGTCTATGAAAAGAAAAATTTTTTAATTAGCCAGATAGAGTGACTCGTGCCGGTAGTCCAAGCTGCTGGAAGGCTGAAACAGGAGGATCACTTGAGCCCAGAAGTCTGAGACTGCATTGAGCTATGATGCTGCTGTACTCCAGCCTGGGAGATAAAGGCAAAACCCTCTCTCTTAAAAACCAAACTGAACGATTAGTGACTTAAAACTCCATTTATCGTTATTATGAGTTTCCAGTTCAGCTGTATAGTTCCTATCTCTGCTGAGCTCACTTACACAAATGTGACCATCTGTAGATTGGGTAGACAGGTCTATTGACTTAGGCGTGGCTCTCATATGTTTGGGGTTCTTCTGGCTGAAAGCCAAGGCACTTCAGCTCTTGTTTTCTTATCCTCGAAAACACTAGCTAGGGTTCATTCACTTGGTGTAGGCAGGGTTGCAAACGAGTCAGCAGAATTATGCAAGGTTCTTTGAAGCCCTGGCTTGGAATTTGTACATTGTCACTTCTACCACATTCTCTTGGTCAAGCAAGTTCCAGGGCAAGGCCAGATTAAGACATGGAGAAATAAACATCAGCCTCAGAATGGGGAAGAGGAATTATTTGAGCCATTTTTTCAATCTACAGTGATTTCTGTTGCTGAATTTGAATTTTCCTTAGTCCTGAAAAATAGGACTTTAATCTAGAAAACATACCTTCTGCATCTTTAGTGAACTGTATAACATTATGCCTCAGTTTACTTATCTGTAGAAGAAAAGTGCTATTGTTGTAGTAACACTGCAATTCTTAGATTGAACTTTATCATTTGTGCTGACAGGTTTTTATTTTATTTTTTTTGAGACAGAGGCTCACTTTGTCATTCTGGGTAGAGTGCTGTGGCATCATAGCTCACAGCAACCTCAAACTCTTGAGTTCAAGTGATCCTTCTGCCTCACCCTCCCGAGTAGCTGGGACTACAGAGGCTCCCACAACACCTGGCTGCTTTTAGAGAAGGGGTCTTGCTCTCGCACTTGCACAGACTGGTCTTGAACTCCTAATTTTAAATTTTTTTGTAGAGATAGTGTTTTGCTATGATTTCCAGGCTGGTCTTAAACTCTTAGCCTCAAGCAATCCTCCTGCCTCTGCCTCCCAAAGTGTTGTGAGTATAGGTGTGAGCTACTGTCCTTGACCTCACCAATCTTTGTAACTGTTTTTCCATCAGTTCCAGGCTTTTATAAGAACACATACTGTCTGTAGTCATTATGTCTTTTATCTTTTTAAATTGGGCTTGGATCCTTTATGTTCTTTTTGTCTTTTTTTCTCCTTGATGTTTTTAAAGACTTCAGGCCAATTATTTTGAAAAATGTAGATTTTGGTTTTATCTTACAGTTTGAGTCAGGTTATTTTTAGAAGTACTGTCACGGAAATGATATTATGTCCCTCTTACTTCATCATATCAGGAAGTATATGATGTATTTTGCCCTAGGATTGGTGATCTGACTCTGAATCACTTGTTGAAGATGGTGTCCACTAGGTTTCTCTACTATAGTTATTATTTCTCTTTGTAATTATTAAGTAATTTTCAGGAAGATTCTGAGACCATATAAAAATTCTGTTCATTTTCAAAATTTCCTCCACTACTTTTAACATGCATTGATGACTCTTGCCTGAATCAATTATTTCTGTGATTGCAAAATGGTGATTTTTCTTACTATATCAATCCATTTTATATTTAGCAATAGCATTCTACAGGGGAGAGTTTTTTTTTTTTTTTTTTTTGCAGTTTTTGGTCAGGACTGGGTTTGAACCTGACACCTCTAGCATATGGGGCCGGCGCCCTACTCCTTTGAGCCACAGGTGCCGCCCCAGGGGAGAGTTTTTTTTTTTTGTAGAGACAGAGTCTCACTTTATGGCCCTCGGTAGAGTGCCGTGGCCTCACACAGCTCACAGCAACCTCCAACGCCTGGGCTTAAGCAATTCTCTTGCCTCAGCCTCCCGAGTAGCTGGGACTACAGGTGCCCGCCACAACGCCCGGCTATTTTTTGGTTGCAGTTTTGGCCGGGGCCGGGTTTGAACCCGCCACCCTCGGTATATGGGGCCGGCGCCCTACCGACTGGGCCACAGGCGCCGCCCAGGGGAGAGTTTTTTTTTTAATTAATTTTTTTATTAATTTATTATATCAGTATGCATTCAAAGGTTCTTCTTTTAGTCAATTGTTTGTAATCCATTGCTGTCATTATTTATTTTAATGCCCTAACTCTTCCAGATTTAGCCAGTGAAAGCCTCGTTAGCCTGTGCTTTATCTATTAAACATGTCCCCATTTAATGTAATCCTTTTTTTTTTTTTTTTTGCATAACAAAGTTATCCACATTCATCTATTTTTTTCCTATCCCAAATCTATAATTAATTTTTGCAAGAAATCCTGGTTCCTTGTACTGGGTAATAATAGCTAGAAACCAGGATCTCTGTGCTGGTTTTGTGGAGTATATTTTTTCTAAATATTCTTAACATACAGAATTAGAAAATAACACACACACACATATACACACAACTATAACTATAGTTATATTACATAATAAAAATCACGAATTTATATTGATACTTCTTTTTTTAATGCAAGCACCACAGAGTTCATCCTGGTCTTCCTGCTTTCTACTTTTGTAACTCTCTAAGAGTGAGAAACCAGATGCCCTGTGTTTTCAACGTATTTCCTCATGGGCTTAATAATTCATTATATTGATAGCAGTTTCAGAATGCATGCCACTGCCAAAAAGGAAAAAAATGTATTAACTAGAATTCAGTATTTATTTATAGGTCTGTTGGTTTTAGACTGAGAGTATGTGCTAGCTTCACAGGGCTCCTATAATTACTGCAGACTTCGTGCGTGGCTTCAAACAGCAGAAATTTATTCTTTCATAATTCTGGAGGCCAGAAGTCTGAAATCAAGGTGATGGCAGGATCATGTTCCCTCCAGTGGCTCTCGGGGAGAATGTTCTTCCTTGACTCTTTCAGCTTCTGGTGATTCCATGTGTTGCTCGGCTTGTGGCTACATAATTGCAGTTTCTACCTCTGTCTTTACATAGCCTTCTCTATGTGTTTTCTCCTCTTCTCTCTCTTTCTTTTTTTTTTTTTTTTGAGACAGAGTCTTAAGCTGTTGCCCTCGGTAGAGTGCTGTAGCATCACAGCTCACAGCAACCTCAAACTCTTGGGCTTAAGCGATTCTCTTGCCTCCGCCTCCCAAGTAGCTGGGACTACAGGTGCCTGCCACAATGCCCAGCTATTTTTTTTTGTCGCAGTTGTCATTGTTGCTTAGCAGGCCCAGGCCGGGTTTGAACCCACCACCCTAGGAGTATGTGGCCAGTGCCCTGCCGACTGAGCTATGGACACCGCCGCCTCTTCTGTCTCTTAAAAGGAAATCTACCCTTGGATTTAGGGCCTACACAGATAACTCATCTAGAGATGCTTAATTGTATCTGCCAATACTCTTTTTATTTTTATTGTTGAGGAATCTTTGAGGGTACAAGGACCAGGTTACACTGCTTGCATTTGTTAGGTAAAGTTCCTCTTATAATTGTGTCCCTCCCTCAAGAGGTGTGTTACACACTGTCACCCTCCACCCCCTTCCTCCTTCCTTCTCCATTCCCCCATTCCCTCATCCCCCACCACGTATTAGCATCAATCGTCCTCATATCAGAATTGAATACATTGGATTCTTTATCTGCAAATACTTCTTCCAAGTAAGGTCATGTTTATATATTTCAACCATTTAACATTTGGACATATCATTCTGGAGGCCACCATTCAACTCACTATAGGTATATAGTTACTTGGGTTATTATATTCTGTTTACTCTTTCTGTGTATGTTATTTATTTGAAATATAATGAGGTTCATTAGTTTCTGTTTATATTTAATTTTAGGTTTTCCTCTATTTGCTTGTAAATATGTAAAACATTAACCCTGTTTCAAAAGTCAAATAACAAACGGATAGGTAAAGTATCATAAACTGTGTTGATGGTTATTAAGGAAAAGGACAGGTTCTATGGTAAATCACAACGCAGAGGGCTGTGTTTACTTAGAGGGTCAGGGAATGCTTATTTGAGCAAATGGCATGTAAAAGAATGAGAAAGAGTGAGTTATAAGAAAGCACAGAAGAACTTTGTGACAGATGAGAAAGCATGTGAGAAGGCCCTGATGTGGGGAAAAAGCTGGGCATATTGGAAGAACTGAAAGGAAGGCTGATGCTTGTGGGCAGGAAAGCACACAAAGTAAGCGAAGTTGTTTCTTCAAAATTGTTTTCTCTTTTTAAGAGGTGGTCAGCATTTTCCAGCAGCATTAACTCTTTCTTTTTTTTTGTTTTTAGAGACAAGAGTCTCACTTTGTTGCCCTCGGTAGGGTGTCGTGACATCACAGCTCACAGCAACCTCCCCCTCTTGGGCTTAGGTGATTCTCTTGCCTCAGCCTCCTGAGTAGCTGGGACTACACGTGCCCATCGCAATGCCCAGCTGTTTTTTTGTTGCAGTTTGGCCGGGTCCAGATTTGAACCTTCCACCCTCGGTATATGGGGGGCTGGTGCTCTACCCACTGAGCCACAGGCGCTGGCCCAAAATAAGCGAAGTTGTAAGGAAAGCAGGAGTCTGAAAATATAATTTATTGTAAACTTTGTAATATTTAATAGATTAGAAAGCCAGTGGCTTTCTAAAGCCAGTTATATGCAGAGGAGTATATATTTAGAACTTTATTTTGAAAGGGTTGTACTGAATATCATGTGGAACACACGAAGTAAGAGTAAAATTAGAGAGATTAATAATAAACCCATTACAGTACATAAAACGGATATAGAAGCATGAAATAATGTTGAGTCATTCAAGAGTGATAGTTGTGAAGAAGAAAAAAGTGGATAGATGTATTTTGAATAGAATCGACAGTAGAAGAGGGTGGGTTGAATCTGGCTGGATAGAGAAAGTGTTTTGAGCTTCTGGAAGTATTTAAGGGTAATTGCCACGGTTTTAGCCTGAGTTACAAGAAAGAAAGTGGCCCGAAAGAATCAGTGTTTCCCTATGGAACTATTAGTTTTGAGATGCTTGGATCTGGAAATGTCAAGTAAACAGTTGGAGTGGGAAATGAGACCCCAAACTTCTTATCTGGTCCCTCTGTGCATTGCTTCAGTCAGTGGCTCCTCACTGTAGGCTGAGTCTCTGCCTCTCCTCATTTATATCCTGTAAACGTGAACGCAGTGGTAACTTGGCCAGATACTATTTGAGGCATTATGGGCAATTTAGACTCAGGATGATCTCTAGGCCCTTGTGTGGATACTGTAGTTTCATTTCATTCTTTCCAGAGTGTTACTGTTATTTTTCTTCTAAGCCATTTACGTATGTACATTTTACTTCCTTTAGTGTACCTTTATTTTGGACCTTGTGAGAAGAAGGAACATTTCCATAATTATACTAAAAACTATCATGCTCTTTTCTGTGCCACCTGAATCTGACTTAATGTGTAAGGCCACCCTAGCTGACTTTAGTACCTAGGAGGGAAGAGTGTGTGTGTGCACGCGTGCACACGTGCGTGTATGCTTGTGTGTGTGTATTTATGTTTGATATGCCCTCTATGGTTGATTTGATGTGTGGTTTTATACCAATATCACATAGTTTTAATTATAGTGATCTTTTTTTTTTTTTTTTTTTTTTTTGCAGTTTTTGGCTGGGGCTGGGTTTGAAACCGCCACCTCTGGTATATAGGGCCGGTGCCCTACTCCTTTGAGAGCAATTATAGTGCTTTTATATTTACGCTTAATAAAGCTAATTTTCCAGAATCATTTAAAATGTTTGTCCTTTTCTTACATATTTATTCTTACAGAGATATTATAGAATGAAGACTGCTGATACATTTTGAGGAAATACGGATTTTTCCCTTCAGTTTTTTGCGTTTGCCTATTTGTAAATACTTTCTTTTCTTTCTTTCTTTCTTTCTTTCTTTTTTTTTTTTTTAGAGACAGAGCCTCAAGCTGTCGCCCTGGGTAGAGTGCCCAGGGCACTCTCAGCTCACAGCAACCTCAAACTCCTGGGCTCAAGTGATTCTCCTGCCTCTGCCTCCCAAATAGCTGGGACTACAGGCCTCCGCCAGAACACCCGGCTATTTTTGGTTGCAGCCGTCATTGTTGTTTGGTGGGCCAGGGCTGGATTTAAACCCGCCAGCTCAGATGTATGTGGCTGGCACCTTAGCCACTTGAGCCACAGGCACCAAGCCTGTAAATACTTTCTATTATCAATTTCCACTAAAGAAAAGATTCATATTCTTTGAGGAAGGACCTGTCTTTCTTATTTTGGCTTTACCTATTCATTTTTTCCCCTAAAGAGAGAATGTCATTTTCTCCTCTGTTTTCCCTCTTAAGTACCTGTTAGATGCAAGGCTGTGCTACTTCCTAAGATAAGGGGTAGTATACAAGTGGAATTAAACAAACTGAAATAAAGCATGTAAAGGTAAAATTGGGATAAAATAATGTCAGTTTGTAATTAACGTGATATGCTTTTGGGAGGATTAAAAAGTTCTACTTTGTAAACATATGTCAAATTCTAGTCAGTTTATTGTTTTCCTTTTTTTAAACATCTTTTCCCCCCTTGTCTTTATTTTTCTTAAGGGCCACACAGCAATGCTTCATACTGGCTCATGGCATCCCAAAATAAAGGGAGAATTTATGACTTGCTCAAATGATGCGTGAGTATTTTTGATAATTCATCTAAAACAGTCATGTTTTTACGTATTTTCTTTAACATTAATTGGAAAGTAATGGTCTCCTTACAGAGTGTTAAGATTTTCCAGTGGTGTGATAACATTGGGATAATAACTAATAATTATTAACATTTATTGAGGATTTACTATGCATCACTAATGCGCAAAACTCTGTACCTGTGCTAATCACTCTCTTATATTTTTTCACAAAGCAATAGGATATGTAGTTGTTATTACATTTAATAAATGAACAAACTGATTGCAATTTTCCCAAGGACATGTGATTCTAAGTGGCTGAGCTAGGATGTGAACCCACTGTCAGGCCACTGTATTTCCCTTGTGAGTGGCTGTCACAGAAGTGATGGTACTTGATTTACAGATACAGGCACAGGATGTAAATCCTTTTTACATAACAAATGAACAAACCTAACCCTAACCTTAACCCTATAAAAAACATATACTGCATTATTCTCACCATTGCAAGCACATATCCTTTCACATTGAGGTTCTCATGTCAGATATCAGTGATGATCCCATCACATTGTCTGACTGTGATAAGAATCAGGAAAGGCTATTTGCGTTTTTTTCTGATTCCATATAAAACGATGTATTATTTTTTCGAGATCTTTAAAGTATGACAATGGAGCTTTAATAGGGATTGCATTAAAATTGTATATTGGTTTGGGTAGTATAGACATTTTGACGATGTTGATTTTTCCCAGCCATGAGCATGGTATGTTTTTCCATTTGTTAACATCTTCAGCTATTTCTTTTTTTTTTTTTTTTTTATTGTTGGGGATTCATTGAGGGTACAATAAGCCAGTTACACTGATTGCAATTGTTAGGTAAAGTCCCTCTTGCAATCATGTCTTGCCCCCATAAAGTGTGACACACACTAAGGCCCCACCCTCCTCCTTCCATCCCTCTTTCTGCTTCCCCCCCCATAACCTTAATTGTCATTAATTGTCCTCATATCAAGATTGAGTACATAGGATTCATGCTTCTCCATTTTTGTGGTGCTTTACTAAGAATAATGTCTTCCACTTCCATCCAGGTTAATACGAAGGATGTAAAGTCTCCATTTTTTTTAATGGCTGAATAGTATTCCATGGTACTTCAGCTATTTCTTTTCTTAGAGTTTCATAGTTCTCTTTATAGAGATCTTTCATGTTCTTTGTCAGATAAACTCCCAAATATTTCATCTTCTTTGGCGCTACTGTAAATGGAATAGTGTCCTTAATTGTTTTTTCAGCTTAGCTATTGTTGGTGTATATAAAGGCTACAGATTTATGGGTGTTGATTTTGTATCCTGAGACGTTGCTGTATTCCTTTATAACTTCTAGGAGTTTTGTAGTAGAATCCCTGGTGTTTTCCAAATATACAATCATATCATCTGCGAAGAGCGAAAGTTTGATCTCTTCTGACCCTATATGGATCCCTTGATTGCCTTTTCTTTCCTAATTGCAATGGCTGAAACTTCCATTACAATGTTAAAGAGCAATGGAGACAATGGGCAACCTTGCCTGGTTCCTGATCTGAGTGGAAATGGTTTCAGTTTAACTCCATTCAATAAGATATTGGCTGTAGGTTTGTTGTGGATGGTCTCTATTAGTTTAAGAAATATCCCTTCTATACCCATTTTCTTAAGCATTCTGATCATGAAGGGATGCTGGATATTATCAAAAGCTTTTTCTGCATCAATTGAGAGAATCATATGATCTTTGTTTAATTACACTACCAGACCTCAGACTATACTATAAATCGATAGTGATCAAAACAGCATGGTACTGGCACCAAAACAGAGAGGTAGATATATGGAACAGAATAGAGAACCAAGAGATGAACCCAGCTACTTACCATTATATGATCTTTGACAAGCTAATTAAAAACATTCAATGGGGAAAAGATTCCCTATGTAACAAATGGTGCTGGGTGAACTGGCTGGGGACCTGTAGAAAACTGAAACTAGACCCACACCTTTCACCTTTAACTAAGATAGACTCTCACTGGATTAAAGATTTAAACTTAAGACATGAAACTATAAAAATACTAGAAGAAAGCACAGGGAAAACTCTTGAAGGAATTGGCCTGGGTGAATATTTTTTGAGGAGGGCCCCCCGGGCAATTAAAGCTGCATCAAAAATACACTACTGGGACCTGATGAAACTAAAATGTTTCTGCACAGCCAAGAACACAGTAAGTAGAACAAGCAGACAGCCCTCAGAATGGGAGAAGATATTTGCAGGGTATGTCTCTGACAAAGGTTTAATAACCAGAATCCACAGTGAACTCAAACATATTAGCAAGAAAAGAACAAGTGATCCTATCTCAGGCTGGGTAAGGGACTTGAAGAGAAACTTCCCTAAAGACGACAGGCGCACAGCCTACAGACACATGAAGAAATGCTCATCATCCTTAACCATCAGAGAAATGCAAATCAAAACTACTCTGAGATACTATTTAACTCCAGTAAGATTAGCCCACATCACAAAATCCCAAAACCAGAGATGTTGGCGCGGATGTGTAGAAACGGGAACACTTCTGCACTGCTGGTGGGAATGCAAACTAATACTGTCCTTTTGGAAAGATGTTTGGATAATACTTAGAGATTTAAAAATAGATCTGCCATTCAATCCTATAGTTCCTCTACTAGGTATATATCCAGAAGACCAAAAATCTCACCATAACAAAGATATTTGTACCAGAATGTTTATTGCAGCCCAATTCATAATTGATAAGTCATCGAAAAAAACCCAAGCGTCCATCGACTCATGAATGGATTAATAAATTATGGTATTTGTACACCATGGAATATTATGCAGCCATAAAGAAAGATGGAGACTATACCTCCTTCATGTTTACATGGATGGAGCTGGAAAATATTCTCTTAGCAAGGTATCCAAAGAATGGAAGAAAACGTGCCCAATGTACTCAGCCCTAATATGAAACTAATTTATAGGTTTTATATGAAGGCTATAACCCAATCTCAGTACAAGAATATGGGGAAGGGGGCAAGGAGGGGGAAGGGAGGAGGAGGTAGGGTGGAAGGAGAGTGATTGGTGGGTCCACACCTAGGGTGCATCTTGGAAGGGTGCAGGTGAAGTTTACTAAGTGTAGCGTATAAGGGTTTGAACACAGTAATTAAGAAAATGCCATGAAGGCTACGTTAACCTGTTTGGTGAAAATATTTCAGACTGTATATGGAACCAGCACATTGTACCTCATGATTGCATTATTGTACACAGCTATGATTTAATTTAAAAAATGGGGGAAAAAAAAAGAATGAGGAAAGGCCTATTACCAATGAGGGTGGGTCTTTACGCTTTCCAGGCAACCCTAATTATTTTTTGAGGCACAGAGATATCCTTGTTATGTTGGAAGAGTGACACAACTAAGAGTAAATCTGTATATTCAGGCCTAGTAAATGTTTTCTCAGTCTCCCTTACTGATTTAGGAGTTGTGGCTTTTCTCTACTCATAAGCAAAAACTAGCTAAGGAAAACTGTGCATTGTGTTAAATTCAAAGGTCAGTCTAATTCATCTCCAGTTGCTCGTCAGCATAAGTAGAACTGGGTTTCATTGCATCCCCATAGTTTCTTAGCAATCTGATATTTTCTTTAGGTGATGAGCCATATGTGTCTTCCTTCTTGTTAAAGAGAGCAAATAATATTGAAAATAGCTACCTAATAAAAGCAGTTTTGTAACTTCCCTTATTCTTATATATAACTCTTATTTATTTATTTATTTTATCGAGACAGAGTCTCACTTTGTGGCAAATGATTCTCTTACCTCAGCCTCCCAAGTAGCTGGGACTATAGGCACCTGCCACAACTCCCAGCTTTTTTTTTTTTTTTTTTTGGTAGAGACGAGGTCTCACTCTGGCTCAGGCTGGTCTTGAACCTCTGAGCTCAGGGCAGTCTACCTGCCTCAGCCTCCCAGAGTGCTAGGATTACAGGCATGAGCCACCACGCCTGGCCTGTAACTCTTATTTAAAAACATTTTTCAGTGGGTAGGGCGCAGGCCCCATATACCGAGGGTGGTGAGTTCAAACCTGCCCCACCCAAACTGCAACAAAAAAAAAATAGCTGGGCGTTGTGGCTGGTGCCTGTAGTCCCAGCTGCTGGGAAGCTGAGGCAAGAGAATTGCCTAAGCCCAGAGTTGGAGGTTTCTGTGAGCTGTGTGACGCCACGGCACTCTACCAAGGGTGATAAAGTGAGACTCTATCTCTACATTAAAAAAGAAAAAAAATTTTTTCCAGGTATCCACTATCTACAGGAAATACATCTAACTCGCAGAGACTTACATAGACTAAAGATGAAGTGGTGGAAAAAAATAATCCATGGAAATAGGAACCAAAAGAGAGCATGTATAGCCATTCTTATATCAGATAAAATAGACTTTAAATCAATAATGGTCAAGAAAGACGAAGATTATTGTTACATAATGGTAAAGGAAGCAGTTTTTAACAAAACATAATAATCTTAAATATATATGCACCTAACACAAGAGCTCCCAGATTCATAAAGCAAATCCTACTAGATCTAAGCAAAGAGATAAACAATAGCATTGCAGTTGCCAGGGACTTCAACACTACACTGACATGGCTAGACAGATAATTGAAACAGAAAATCCGTAAAGAAACATTGGACTTAAACAGAACTCTAGGAAAAATGGACTTACCAGTCACATATAGAACATTCTACCCCCAAATACTGAAGATATATTCTTCTCATCAATACATGGGACATTTTCTAGGATTGATCATATTTTAGGCCACAAAACATATCTCAGCAAATTCAAAAAAATTGAAACCAGGCCATGTTATCTTCTCAGGTCACAGTGGAATAATAAAACTAGAAATCGATTCTAAAAAAACACTCAAATCTGGGTGGCACTTGTGACTCAAAGGAGTGGGGCGCCAGCCCCAAATACTGGAGGTGGCAGGTTCAAACCCCACCCCGGCCAAAAACTGCAAAAAAACCCAAAAAACAAAAATACCCACACACACAAAAAACAAATCTATGCAAAGTCATACAAATTAAACAATCGCTGCTGAACTATCCTTTGGTTAATAATGAAATTAATAGGGAAATCAGAAGGTTCCTCAAACTAAATGACAAAGGGAACACGAGATATCAGAATGTATGGAGTACTGTTAAAGCAGTCTAAGGGAAAAATTAATAGCCTTAAATGCCTCCATCAAAAAGACAGATGACCAGAAATTAACAACCTAATGTTGCATCTCAAAGAACTAGAAAAGGAAGAGCAAACCAAACTCAAAGCCAGCAGAAGAAAAGAAATAAAAAAGCTCAGAGCAGAACTAAAGAAAATGGAAATAAAAAAATAATACAAAGGATTAATGAAATAAAAGTTGGTTCTTTAAGAAGATGAAAATATTTTTTCTTAAAGCATAATGCATTTGTTATATCACTTTATTTAAATAAATTTTATTCTGCAAGTTGAATAATCATTGTCAGAAATCATTGGGGCCAGAAGTATTTGCATTTCAACTTTTTTTTAGATTTTGGAATATTTGCATTACCTGTTACTCCAGTGACCATTTCCTTTGAGTATCATTTTGATACTCAAAAAGTTTCTGATTTTGGAGTGTTTTGGATTTAGAATTTTCCAAAAATTCTAAATTTTGAGTATCCCTAATCTTTCAGATTAGGGATACTCAACCTGTATTTCTAATTTTAATCATACCTGTTAAACTTTATCAAATGTTTTTTTCCTAATATTTGATGTAATCTTACTTTTTTCCTTTTGGTACATTAATATGGAGATGTTTAATATATTTTCTGATGTTGAGTCATTCTTGCATTCCTGTAGAGCACCTTAATTTTTTTAAATATAGCTTTCTATATTTCTAAATATACTTTTCTATTTATAGAAAACTTGTATTTTATTTAGTATTTGGCACATGAAAGGGAACTTTTTTTTTTTGCCTTGGTGGGGAGCTTTCTGTGTTTGCATGTTTTATCAGGTTATGGAATGAAGATTTTTCTTGCCTATTAAAGTAAATAACCTTTTCTGTCAGTTTAAATTTTAGTAAGAAAAAAATAAGGAACTTTCCCCTCATTTTCTATTATTTGGTACCCCTGTCCAAGTTCACTATTTCTCTAGAAGATAGATTTTGTAACCATGGCTGTAGACAAAAGCTTCATAGCATCACCAAACCCAGGTATCACAGAAATTATATTCTAAGCTTTTAAAAAAAATTTGAGTATAATTTTTCAAATATTTTTCTGAAAAAAAGAGTATTTAAAAAAATTTAGAAGAAATTTTAGAAGTGAGCAGAAGCAATTGAGAAGAAAATGTTGTAACAGTAATTTCAGGATAATATTCATGATAAAAAGTTAAGTAGACAGACATATATTGCATCCAGATTGAGTTCTCTTATAAAGGAAAGGTTAGTGGACCTGGATGTATAAACATCAGTGATTGTCAAATTAATATTTTATCACATGACATGGTAAATAATTTAAGTAGGTTTCAGGAAAAAGAACAACCTCTATGGTTGTTTTTTTCATACTAAAAATTGCATGGATTGTTAGGAACAACTAGCATCAGATCAGGCATCATCAGAATTCTTAGATCTAATACTGTAAAGTTCATCCTGATTAAGAATATTCCTTTAAATATGTATTAGAGAATTATTTCTATTTCTTTAAATTATATTTCTTATGTAGCCACCCAACTCTTATAGTGAATAATTAGGTACATTTTATGATGGTAGTTATTGATAAAATACTCTTCTGTTTATTTATTATGTACTTTTTTTTTTTTTTTTTTTTTTTTTGTAGAGACAGAGTCTCACCGTATCGCCCTCGGGTAGAGTGCCGTGGCGTCACACAGCTCACAGCAACCTCTAACTCTTGGGCTTACGCGATTCTCTTGCCTCAGCCTCCCAAGCAGCTGGGACTACAGACGCCCGCCACAACGCCCGGCTATTTTTTGTTACAGTTTGGCCGGGGCTGGGTTTGAACCCGCCACCCTCGGCATATGGGGCTGGCGCCCTACTCACTGAGCCACAGGTGCCGCCTATTATGTACTTTTTACCTCTTCTCTTCATTTGAGCCTTAGCTCCCGTTAGCAGGCACCACCTGATGGCCCCTGCTAGAATTGTAGGCGACAGGACTTGACAAGAAAAGCCCAACCAATTTACACTAATTAGTATAACAGTGATTTGGGTCCATCTTTTTTTCATAGAATCTTCTAGCATTTATACTAATAATTAATGATGCATAATTACAAGCATTAAATAAATTGTATCTTTTCCTCACTTCCAACACATTGCATTCTGATAAGTAGGACATAAGAGATGAAGTTCTTAAATGCTGAGACAAATAAATTTCTCAAGGTTACTCAATTATAAGTTCATGCTGTTTTTTATAGTGTCCTATAAATTTCCTTATAGTTTAAAATTTAAAAAAAAATATAAAGTAGTACTAGTATTACCACCTAGCAGAATTCTTGGGCAGTTCAGTGAGGCAAGTCCTCATTAATGATTCCCATTCTCTTATAGAACTACTAATGTTTCGAGGGGAGGAGATATCTTAGAGTGTTTTACATGTACTTGAGTGTGCTGTTAGTATAGTTTATAAAGAAATTTTACTTTTCTTTCCCTTAACATTATACTAAAAGCCCTTTTCTCTGCTGTGACACAGTTTTTAGTTGTGGCATAATACACAAGTTTTAAGTACCATAATTAAGCCTTTTTCTTATCTATTTTTCTCCGTTATAAACAATGTTATGTTAAATATTCTTACACATGCAACTTATTCCGTATTTTGGATTTTCTTCCCTTTTTAAAAGTATAATTACTGTCATTGTCCACATTTAGGTGCAAAAATGTATTTGAGAAAACAAGAGTCTCACTTTCCAAAGAATTTGTTTTTGTATACTAATTATTCTTTTGCTATATTACATGATTTGATAAGTTTTGCCACTACCATCTAGTTGGTAGAGCAGGAGACTGGGTGGACTAGCAAGTCTCTTAATTTACCTTTTTGGATATGAAGTTCTTGTTAAAAAGCTAGTGTGCTGATTCTGAAAAATAATTTCTTTAAATTCAGTCATAGCTGTGAATATTAATGCAATCATGGGGTACTATGCGTTAGTTTTATATACAATTTGAAATATTTTCATCAAACTGGTTAACATAACCTTCATGGCATTTTCTTAGTTACTGTGTTAAGACATTTATATTCTACCTTTAGTAAGTTTCACATGTACCCTTGTAAGATGCACCGTAGGTGTGGTCCCACCAATTACCCTCCCTCCAGCCATCCTCCCCCTCCCCTCCTCTCCCTTTCCCCTTTCCTCATATTCTTAGGCTATAATTGGGTTATAGCTTTCATATGAAAGCCATAAATTAGTTTCATAGTAGGGCTGAATACATTGGATACTTTTTCTTCCATTCTTGAGATACTTTGCTAAGAAGAATATGTTCCAGCTCCATCCATGTAAACATGAAAGAGGTAATGTCTCCATCTTTCTTTAAGGCTGCATAATATTCCATGGTGTAAATATACCACAATTTATTAATCCATTCGTGAGTTGATGGGCACTTGGGCTTCTTCCATGACTTAGCAATTATGAATTGGGCTGCAATAAACATTCTGGTACAAATATCTTTGTTATGTGATTTTTGGTCTTCTAGATGTATTATACCTGGTAGAGGAATTATAGGATTGAATGGCAGGTCTATTTTTAGATCTCTAAGTGTTCTCCATACATCTTTCCAAAAGGACTGTATTAGTTTGCATTCCCACCAGCAGTGTAGAAGTGTTCACTGTTCTCCACATCTACGCCAACATCTCTGGTTTTGGGATTTTGTGATGTGGGCTAATCTTACTGGAGTTGGATGATACCTCAAAGTAGTTTTGATTTGCATTTCTCTGATGATTAAGGATGATGAGCATTATTTCATGTCTGTAGGCCGTGCGCCTATCTTCTTCAGAGAAGTTTCTCTTCAAGTCCCTTGCTCAGCCTATGATGGGTTCGCTTGTTCTTTTCTTGCTTATATGTTTGAGTTCTCTGTGGATTGTGGTTATTAAACCTTTGTCAGAAACATAACCTGCAAATATCTTCCCCCATTCTAAGGGCCGTCTGCTTGCTTTACTTACTGTGTTCTTGGCTGTGCAGAAACTTTTTTGCTAGAACAGGTCCCAGTAGTGTATTTTTGATGCTGTTTCCATTGCCCGGGAGGTCATCCTCATAAAATATTCACCCAGGCCGATTTCTTCAAGAGTTTTCCCTGCACTTTCTTCTAGTATTTTTATAGTTTCACGTCTTAGGTTTAAATCTTTAATCCAGTGAGAGTCTATCTTAGTTAATGGTGAAAGGTGTGGGTCTAGGTTCAGTCTTCTACAGGTTGCCAGCCAGTACACCCAGCACCATTTGTTAAAAAGGGAATCATTTCCCCATTGAATGTTCTTAATTGGCTTGTCAAAGATCAAATAACGGTAAGTAGCTGGGTTAATTTCTTGGTTCTCTATTCTGTTCAGACATCTACTTCTCTGTTTTTGTGCCAGTACCATGCTGTTTTGATCACTATCGATTTATAGTATAGTCTGAGGTCTGGTAACGTGATTCCTCCTGCTTTGTTTGCATTTCTGAGTAATGTCTTGGCTATTCGGGGTTTTTTCTGATTCCATATAAAATGAAGTATTATTTTTTTGAGATCTTTAAAGTATGATGGTGGAGCTGTAACAGGGATTGCATTAAAATTGTATATTGCTTTGGGTAGTATGGACATTTTAACAATGTTGATTCTTCCCAGACATGAGCATGGTATATTTTTCCATTTGTTAACATCTTCAGCTATTTCTTTTCTTAGAGTTTCATAGTTCTCTTTATAGAGATCTTTCACATCTTTTGTTAGATAAACTACCAAATATTATATCTTCTTTGGCACTACTATGAACAGAATGGAGTCCTTGACTGATTTTTCAGCTTTGACTATTCTTGGTATATGTAAAGGCTACCAATTTATGAGTGTTGATTTTGTAACCTGAGACGCTGCTGTATTCCTTGATCACTTCTAAGAGTTTTGTAGTAGAATCCCTGTTGTTTTCCAGATATACAATCATATCATCTGTGAAGAGCGAAAGTTTGATCTCTTCTTACCTTATATGGATACCCTTGATCGCCTTTTCTTCCCTAATTGCGGTGGCTAAAACTTCCATTACAATGTTAAAGAGCAGTGGAGACAATGTTCAATCTTGCCTGGTTCCTGATCTGAGTGGAAATGATTTCAATTTAACTCCATTGAATACGATACTGGCTGTGGGTTTGCACAGATGGTCTCTATCAGTTTCAGAAATGTCCCTTCTATACCAATTTTCTTAAGTGTTCTGATCATGAAGGGGTGCCTTATATTATCAAAAGCTTTTTCTGCATCAATTGAGAGAATCATATGGTGTTTGTTTTTTAATTTATGTGCTGAATTATATTTATAGGTTTATGTATATTGAAGCAGCCTTGAGACCCTGGGATAAAACTGACTTGGTCATGATGTATAATTTGTTTGATGTGTTGCTGGATTCTGTTTGTTAGGATCTTGTTGAATATTTTTGCATCTATATTCATTAGTGATATTGGTCTGTAATTTTGTTTTTTGTTGCGTCTTTTCCTGGTTTGGGATCAGGGTGATGTTTGTTTCATAGACCGTGTTGGGTTGTATTCCTTCTTTTTCTATAAACTTGTGACCTAGAATGTGATCGATTTTGGAGTATGTTCAGTTTTGTTGGGATGAAATGTTCTGTAGATGTCTGTTAAATCCAAATTTGAATGGTTAAGTTTAAATCTAAAATTTCTTTGCTCGTCTTCTTAATGAAGGATTTACCCAACACTGCCAAAGGAGTGTTAAAATCTCTGACTATTATGGAGGTGGAGGAAATCAAGTTGCTCATGTCTTTTAGAGTTTCTCTTATACATTGAGGAACATTCTGGGTGCGTGCATAAATATTAATAATTAAAATCTGAGTATTATCCTTAACAAATACAAAGTGACCATTGTTATCCTTCCTTCTGTTGGTTTAAAGCCTATTGTATCTGTGAATAGAATTGCAACAGCTGCTTTTTTCTGATTTCCATTTGCCAGGAATATAGATGACCATCCTTTCACCCTGAGTCTATATTTATCTTTTAAGGTAAGATGAGATTCTTGTATGCAGCAAATATCTGGCCTGAGTTTTTGTATCTGTCAGCCAACCTGTGCCTCTTTAGAGGACAATTTAAGCCATTCACATTAATGGAGAATATTGATAAGCCTGGTAGAATTTTGGGTATCAAGTTTTTCGAAAGTCCAGTGGACAGTTTTAATCCTTTCGCCACTGTGGAAGTTGGAGTTTGATCAAAAGTTTCTGAGTGAGTTTACTTTTGTGGTGGAGGATTGTGCTGGTCATTATGGAGGGTAGGTCTGAGAATATCCTGGAGAGCTGTTTTAGTTATGGCAAATTTCTTCAACATGTGAATGTCATTAACATATTTTATTTCTCCATCCTAAATGAAATTCAGTTTAGCTGGATACAGTATCCTCGGTCGAAAGTTATTTTGTTTTAGGGTATTAAAAGTCAATGACCGCACTCTTATTGTTTGAAAGGTATCAGCAGGGAGAAATGCAGTCATTCTAATATTCTTCTCTTTGTACGTTATGGTTTTCTTACATCTGGCAGCTTTCAGAATTTTCTCCTTCATATTAACTTTAGTGAAGTCAATTATGATGTGCCTGGGGGATGTCTTATTCGGGTTGAGTTGTTCTGGGGTTCTGAAACATTCTGCTATCTGTATTTCAGAGTCTCTTGGCATGTCTGGATAGTTGTCCTTCATAATCTCACGAAGAAGAGCCTGTGCCTTGCAAAGGCACTTTGTCTTCTTCAAGGATTCCTATGATGCGAATATTAGTTTTCTTTGAATTGTCCCAGAGCTCTCTGAGAGAGTGATCCGTTTTTGCTCTCCATTTCTCTTCCTCTTTGAGAGTTTGGGAGTGTTCAAAAGCTTTGTCTTCAACGTGAGAAATCCTTTCTTCTTCTTGCTCCATTTGGTTACTGAGGGATTCTGTATTTTTCAGATCTTTGAGAGCTGCAAATTCTTGTCTCAGTGTGTCAAAATCTTTGGTGATTATGTCTTTGAATTCGTTGAATTCTTGAGACAACTTTTAAAATGCTCCTTGAATTTTTAATTTCGACTTTTCCTCTATTCTCAGGCCTGAGAAACTGGGGACCTGCTTGGTGTGGTGGGGCTAAGTAGTTCTGTCTTGTTTTCAGCTGGTCTTTGTCCTACCCTAGTGAATCAGTTACTCTGGGTTGAAATCTCAGCTGTGGAGAAATATCAGCAATTAAGTCACCCCGACCCCCACAGGTAATAATTGGAGAAGAAAAATCAAACCTTCCTACAATCACATACCCAGGGTACCACTTGGATAGTCATCAGGTGATTGGCCCTGTTCAAGAGGTCCAAATCAGTTGTCTCAGTCAGCACCTGTCTCAGGTGGGAGAGTTCAAAAAGTCTCCAGCAACTAGATAGCAGGGGTCTGCTGGCAGCTCAAATATGACTCACTCCGGTGCTCTATGAGGACAGAAGGACCACCCAGCAAATAAATTAGTCTGGGAAGGTTGATGGTCCTTCCCCACCTTGCACCTCTGTCACACCTAGTCCGTGGTAACCCCACAGGGCTGTGACCCAGTTTTCTCCAATGAGCAAATGCTCCTGGGGTTTCCACCTGCCTGAGTCACAGGGCGAGCTATGTCTCCTCAGCCAGGCTGCTGCTCTCTGCCACTATCCGGCAGGGGGAGTTGAGGCCTGACAAACTATGGTGCTTAATGGAGGCTGGGGCAGTTCACTCAGTTCCAGCCCCCCCTACCCCCCCCATTGATGTTGCTGACAGAACAGAGCAACTTTGCAGAATTTGTTTCTGTCTTGGTTATATTCCCCTGCAGCTCAGACACTATTTGAGTTCACGGAAACTGCGACTCATCCCCAGTCTGTGCCGCTGCCGGGTCTCAACTGCAATTTGTGTTGGGTTGGGCCTGGTTAGAGCTCACACTTAGCTGTCAGTTCCAGCCTCTGCCTGCCCTCCTTTGTCTCAGCTATGATCCCCTCAGGGCCCAGTGTATCTTATGCTCAGTAAAGCAGTCCTCTGGGACAGCCCCACTCTGGGAGTCTGCCATCTCTGCATGCCCGTATTCTAGTCCCTGGGCTCCGCCCAGGCTGGTACCACCTGAGGCATACCCTTTACTCACGGGCCATACGTTTCTGTCCCAGATCTGTTCCCCCAGTGGTTGCCACCGGAGAAGATGCCCCGCCTCCTCTGGTTCCCCAGAGCGACAGGGGGCGTGACTCTGGAATATCTCCAGGGGTATGAGCCCTATTGTTCCCGCCACTGTGGCTGCTGGCTGCTGCTCTTTGCCTCGGGGCACTGCCACTCCTGTATGGTTCCCTCTCAGCTGACCGTCTTCTCCCTACTCCTGTGCTGCAGAATCAGCACTGACTAGTAGCAGTCCATGCCCTGTCCACACCTCTCGAGAAAATATCCAAGAATCTGGACTCCATGGGGGGACAGGCTTCCAGACCTCCAGGTGAGAGTTGAGGGGAGTGCTTGGAGTTCAGAATTGCAGGTAGAGAATATAGACAGTTTTTTACAGTTTTATGTCTGGCAGGAGAGAGCCGTGGCACCCTAGTAGGGGAAGGAGGTCTGGTTTTTTGAGAGTGTCTCCCGTGGGATAAAATGGAAGGATATTTGATCACTGCTTGCTGGTTTGTAGAAAGTGTGCTGCAACCTCTTCTCATCAGGGAGGGGACTCCCGTCCACTTCGTGATGGATTTTGTACCTTCTGTTCGGTCGCCGCTTGCCTCAGTAGGGTTGACGTGCGTCCTTCAACCTTCTTCCTAAATAATAATTTAAAAAAATTACTTGATTTCTCTTTCTAGCACTTGTAATTGAAATATTTAATTTTCACATTTCAATTGTACTAAACATGTCTTGTCTCACTCATAAGTGATATTTTCTTTTTTTTTTTTTTTTTTTGTAGAGACAGAGTCTCACTTTATGGCCCTCGGTAGAGTGCCGTGGCCTCACACAGCTCACAGCAACCTCCAACTCCTGGGCTTAAGCGATTCTCTTGCCTCACCCTCCCGAGTAGCTGGGACTACAGGCGCCCGCCACAACGCCCGGCTATTTTTTGGTTGCAGTCGCCCCACCGACTGAGCCACAAGCGCCGCCCATAAGTGATATTTTCTTTTAGAATCCTTGATCTTAAGCAAACTTGTCAATGATGTTTGAAATAATAAGTATTTTATTTATCTCCACATTTTTCAATAGAGCACTGTCTCTTTTTAATGGTCTTCTAATCTATCTTATAATTTTAGTCAGGAGTTATTAACTCTTTTTAACAAATATCCCTTTTTTTTTTGTAGAGACAGTCTTACTTTATGGCCCTCGGTAGAGTGCCGTGGCCTCACACAGCTCACAGCAACCTCCCAACTCCTGGGCTTAAGCGATTCTGTTGCCTCAGCCTCCCCTTTTAACCAGGTACATGTCCTGGAAAAATGGGACATAAAAGTAATAATTAGAGGAAAATAGGGAAAGGTGGGCCGATCAGTCTTGGACAGTAGCAACAGGAAGCCCACTTCTAGGTGATGGTAACTAAATGGGGAGTAATGTAAACTCCTTTATCCGGAATTCAGACTTAAGAAAGTCATGTATTGGGCATTGTCTGTTCTGTTGCTCAGTGGGTAGGGTGCTGGCCCCACATACCAAGTGTGGGGGGTTCAAACCCAGCCCCGGCGAAATTGCAGCAAAAAAATAGCTGGGAGTAGTAGAGGCCCCTGTAGTCCCAGCTACTCAGGAGGCTGAGGCAAGAGAATTGCCTAAGCCCAGGAGTTGGAGGTTGCTGTGAACAGTGATGCCACAGCACTCTACCGAGGGTGATAAAGGAAGACTCTGTCTGTAAAGAAAAAAGAGAACGTCACGTATCAGTGATTGATACAGTAAAACCTTGCCATAATATTATAAGAGGACCAAATATTGAATTTGTAAATTAAAATATTAGATGACATTAAACACAGGGGTCATGATATAAAATTAGTTAAATGGCTGAGCTGAGGCTATTGTGGAGGATTGGAGCCAGCGGTCTATTGCTTTAAATCCGCATTAGTGTTAATGAAGGGCATGTTATGTATTATGTTTTTATTTCCTTTTAGAAATGGAATTACATGTTAGAAATGAAATCATTGCGATTTTGATTTTAGGCATAACTTGCATGACTTTCAAAAGATTAGCTAAATTGAATTGGCTGTATCTGGTGGTACTTGTATATGGAATGCAATATGTGGGCAGCCAGCACGAAAAGGCATTAGCTGTTGTTTCCAAGCAGCAGAGCTAGTGCTTGACATTTATGAAGTTCATTTTTTAAAAAGCTTAGTAAAATCACTGATGTTAATGACCACCCAAGTAGCTATTGTAATTAATACTGATGACCCTGAATAGCATTGGTAAGACAGGAACCCTAAATAGAACAACCATGAGTTTACCAAATATGGGCTATTTGTTTTTCCTAGAGAGTTTATGAAGACCAGGACTTTTGTAAAACACTGTTTGTATAAAGGCAATAGCTAATGTTTTCAAACACTTGCTATGTGCCAGGTACAGTCTTATAAGCACTTTGTATGAACTCACTTAATTCTCTCATAAGACAAGTCAGGCAACTGCAAGATCCTTTCTTTTGTCTTTTCTTCCTCACCTGCTTTTTTGTGTGTAATTCTGGAATAATTACTTTGTACTGGGGAAGCACTATTGGCAAAAGGTAGGAGGTACCCACTATCTTAGTGGTAAGAGGCAAGTTTTAGCAATGGCAAGTTTTTGGTAACTATATAGTTTCAAATGTTAAGCATCTTTTAATAAGCACATTTTATACTGGTTCATGGTAATTCCAAATATCTTATTAAGTAAATGTTTTCTATAGCTAATCCATACATCAGTTAATCTACCCTGCCAGAATTGACTAATAAAAAATGAATTAGATTCTGCATTGTATAAGCATCTAATTTGATTTCCTCTTTGAGTATATTTTGAAGAGTATTATGTTTATATATTATCTATTATGAAATGTATATGAAATGAATGTATTATGAAACTAATATTAATTCATTGAAGAATATTACAATTCCTGTAAGAACTACATGACCTATTTCACTCTAAATATGCCAACTTCTTTGGCTGTTCAAGTCCCAATAGTGGTAACATTCTATAAGAATTTTAATTGTTTTTATGTGCAAAGAAAACCTTTCCGAATGTCAGACTTAAAACAGATACTAATTCGCCTGTGTGGTGGTGTTTGCCTGTAGTCCTAGCTACTTGGGATGCTGAATCAGAAGGATCACTTGAACTCAGGAGTTTGAGGTTGCATGAGCTATGAATATACCACTCCATTCTAGCCCAGGTGACAGAGTGAGACCCTATCTCAAAAAAAGAAAAAAAAAAGTGAGAGAGATACCAGCCATTTGTTTACGTATACTTACTATAATGTAATCTGTTTGAATTTTCTGACATAGTTTGATATTTACTTTTTGAGGATGCTGAATTGCATGTAGTTGGCCCTAAATTTTTTGTTTTGAACTCAGTATATTTAACTTTTATTCATTTAAAAAACATTTTCCTTTGATTCATAAACACTTTTCTCTTGATGAAAGATTATTTCTCTGTTCTGCATTATCAGCCACCCATATATATTATTCATATATTCATAGAGATATATTTTAATTCCTTTGTAGAGAAAAACAGGTGGCTCCACGGTGATCTTACTCTTAGGCTAGTAGGCCTAGTTTTGTTGCATTTTTCTTGCTTATTCTGTCCCCACAACTAGATTATTAATAATTAATCTTCCCTTGTTACTTATTCTGATAAATATGTATATTCTTATCCTAGGTTTTCTTCATCATTAGGGAAGATGTGTTGAAATTTTCTCTTAGTTTGGCCTGCCTTTCTGCGTCTCAACTCTTCTCGCTCTCCTCTGCTTCCTTCCTGTTTTCCTTCCTGCTTTTTTCTCCCATCCTCCTTTTTCTTTACCCCTTATTCTCCTCACTCAATACCAGATATTAATCCAGAGCATATTCCTGTAAGTTATGTAGAAATATTGATTTCTTTGCATGTTGATTACCAGAAATGTGTTAGTCAGTAGAAATATAAAGCTTTTTGAAAGTCTTGGGGAAAAAAAAAAAAAAAAAGTCTTGGGAAATTATGCCTTTACTGTTATTATCCTTTAATAACATTAAACTCGTTTTGTTTTTCCTACATTTAAAAATGTCACCTGTTGTAATTTTGCTTTTCTGTGACTGATAAACTCCATGTTACTGTAATTATGCTCTAATTTGGAAGATAGTTTTATAGGTTTTTGTAAATATCTTCTTTTTGATAGGAGAACAAAATTTTGACATTTTAACTAGTCAATGTAAGCAAAACTAGTGATAGTTACAGGGAGAATTTAAAATCAAGGAGCCAGCATGGTGACTTATACCTACAGTCCCAGCACTGTGGGAAGCCTAGGTGGGAGGGTCACTGATGTCCAGGAGTTTGAGACCAGTCAGGGCAACATAGCAAGACCTCATTTCTTTCTTTCTTTCTTTTTTTTTTTTAAAGACCTCATTTCTTAAAAAACAAACAAACAAACAAAAAAAAACAGAAGAAGAAAATTATCTGGGTATGGTAGTGCATTCCTGTAGTCCCAGCTACTTGGGAGGCTGAAGTAGGACAATTGCTTGAATCTACGTGTTCAAGGCTGCAGTAGCTGTGATTGTGCTACTGTATTCCAGCCTGGGTGATAAAGCAAGCCCTCATTCCTTTAAAAAAAAAAAATGAATAAATCAATGAAATGAGTGTTCCCATTTAGCTTGAATTATGAGTTTCTGTAATTCAAGAGACAGGTGTAGACACTACATTTATTTTTGGTGTAAATATTGTAAATTGCTAATATTGTATTGGTTTCGGGGAATAGGTTGGAGATAGTTTTCAAAATCATTATAGGTTATATACTACTTTTTTTTTTTTTT